>NW_015373947.1:370876-430113 GCF_001272555.1 Dufourea novaeangliae | reverse complement strand
TTTAATGAGAAGAGCATGTGAAATGAGAGCGTAGCAATTCAACGACGAATTTTCAATTTTTTTAAATTGTGAGAAACTGGTATATTCCGCTGTCCCATAAGTCCTTGCTGGGTTCGTTGTTTTTCGAACGTTTTCGTCTGGAAATCGAAGCAGGCTCGAGAAGTGTACATTTATCGCGGGCGTAACAGGCAGATTAATAGAAAACGAAAAAAATGGAGCAATATCAACTACGAGCTATTATGTTGTACGAGCACCGACTTAACACCTCTTTAACACTAGAACTACCAAGCAAGTCGAAATGACTTGTCAATACACTCTTACAACGACGATTAAAATGTTTTGACAATACATTTTCTCTGATCTTTTACACCTTTGATATGAAAGTAAAGAAATTAGTCAATTCCTAAATTTCTAAATTTTCAAAAGTTTTCCACGTTTATCCACCTATCGAAGCAAATATGCGTTTATCGCCGGTAGTTCTAGTGTTAAGGGGGACTGCCAAGAACATCAACGCTGCATTCGGGCCAGGTATTAGGAGCGATTGGACGGTAGGCTTCTGGTATAAGTGCCTCTATGAGGGCGATATAAGGTGTGAAAACCAATACCGCTTTGGCCAGTCAACTACCTTCGACGAAGACGCTCCACGCGGTGAAATCGAGCTGCACCCGGATTCCAGCACGCGAGATTTGGAGAATGCTCTTCGGCAACCCCGTACAACCATCGATCGCCACCTTAATTCGATGGGCTACCGCAAAGTGAGGTCGCAATGGACGCCTCACGCGTTGACCGATCATGACTGGGTCGCTCGTGTCAGCATTTGTCAAAGTTTGTTGCTCCGCCAGCACCGGCAGAACTTTCTTAAGGAAATTATCACTGGAGATGAAAGCAGGGTAGGTTACGAAAATGACACACGCCACGCCTTTTGGCTTCCTCAGGGCGAAGTCCCGCCAGCCCAGCCAAAACTCGATCGACACGGTTGGAAGTTGATGCTGTCTTTTGGAGCTCGCAGGGAATGCTCTTCTGGGAACTCCTGGAGCCTAACCTGACGATCAACGCTAACCGTTACAGTGATCAGCTTCGCAAGCTAAGCGATGCCGTGTGAATAAAACGACCGAAATGACTGGGCGTGCAGCTTCTTCACGATAATGCTTGACCTCACTGCGCAAAGAGACGCGTGAGCAACACCAGGAGCTAGGATGGTCTACTGTACCCTAACTCCATTCGTCGTGCAGCTCGGACTTCCACTTGGTCCGAGCTCTTAAACGACATCTGCTGGGCAAGAAGTTTGACAATTATACCACCCTCAAAAAGTATATTGGAGACTTTTTTGCATCTCAGCCCCGATATTTCTGGGAGAAAGGTATTCAAAACTTGCCGAACAGATAGCTGAATGTCACTGATAATGACGGTGATTGTATCGTGGAATAGAAATTAAGTTTTCATAAATATAAAATAATAATAAAACTGGTTGAAATGGCAAGGACTCATGGGATAGCTTAATATGTTCGGTCCATTTGGGAATAGTTAATCGTGTAATGGAAATTTAAGTGTTAAATAATACAAATGGTGTGAACGGAAGGTCAGCCGATTCTAGGGTGTACGTGTTAAAGAACGTTTGAGACTTTCTTGAGAAAACTTTTATTTTCTTTCTTTTCCATTCGAGACTTTTTCACTCTCGTGTGATATTGTCTCTTTCTTAGGGAGATGTTAGGTGGCGCTCTAGGGATGGCCGAACAAGAATGGTTTGGGGGTTGGGGACCTCTCGGCGCAGCTTTGAGCTGGCAGAGACTATGGAGTAGTTTCACTTTAAGTTAACTCCGTTAAAAAGCCACGGCGAGAAACGAAGACGGACAAAGGGAGATAATGAAGGAGGGAAGAGATCGCTGGGTGACAGGGCGGCGCGAAGAGATGAGGGACGTAAAAAAGAGAACGCGCGGAATCGAGCCCGGCTTTTAATCGTCGTCGCGGCGCTCTTTTTTTGTGGCGCCGTGTGCCAGTGTCGGAATCCACTTTAACGGACCTTACTAATTACCAAGCGAGGTGGTCCTCCGCTTGTTTACCTCGACTCTGATTAACCTTCCACGTGGATCTTCGCCACTGGAACAGAAAGTACCCGGGGAATGTGGACCTGCGAGAGCGAGCTAGCGACCAGAGGAGGGAGGTTTTTGCAAAAAAATTCACGTGCCGTTTGAACCTAGCCCGACGTCACGAACGAGCGCCTCCACGGGGTAGATGCGATTAATTTTGCACGCTACGTCTTCGTGAAGAAACGCGACCGAAGCCGGGCTTCAATCAACGGATGTGATGCTTTGATACCCCTACCGGGTTATCCTCTTGACAACACGGGGTTCTTTTTCCATTTCTTCCAAAAAATTCAACGTCCTCTACAATTGTAGATTACAGTGGACCCAAGTGTCCTACTTCAACTACAGTATCATCACATTGGGAATACCGTATTCGCTCAGATTTTGGGATTACGTGTATCACAGTCTCCCTCTTCATGACAGCACATATTGTACCTCCAGGTCCTCATAAAACCAGTATTGCATCAATTAACCTGAAATTTGTATGATCTTAAGGAATTCAAAGTCGTCTGTAATTATAAATTGTAGTAGATTCCAATTATGTTGATCTAGCAGTAGCATCATTATACTCGGAATACCCTATCAACCCAGAGTTTGGGATTACGTGTATCATACTCTGTCTCTTCATGACGTCACCTATTCTGGCTCTAGGTCCCTATAAAACAGCATTACATCGACAAGTCTGAAAGGGTGCGGCTGTTTGGTATTGTCGGAATCACAACAACTTGTTCGCCCATGCTTAATCCCCCTCTCTCTCACTCTGCTAATTCCCTTCAAAGTATTCTGTCTCGACGAGCGAAAGGAATCCGATTAACGGGCCGCCGCGCGGCGGACCTAAAGACCGTGAATCATAAAAATACACGAGATTACAAAAGGGGGCCGATGATTATCGTGCCCGCGGATCTGGGAGAATCTTCCCTCCGACGAGAGTGAGCGGAGGGGAACAGGTGGACTTGAAATGGGGCGCGGGACGATGGCGGTGGAGAGGGGGGCGGGTCACCATGGAGATAAAACGGTACTTCAGGGATCCTCGAAAATTTCATCACGCTGCACCTTATCTCCGGTGCTCGCGTATCTGCGAACGGTCAGATAAAGTTGATCTACTGAAATGTCGGTGAACCAGGGAAATTATGCGAGCTTGCCGACGTGATACTCCCCTCCCACAAACACGACGTCGAACGACGTGTGGAGGATTGTCGTGGTTAGGAGGGAGGTCTCGACGTCGTGTCCTCCCTCTGATTCTTGGCTTTACACTCGGCCAAGCGGGAAAAGAAGAGGGAAGGCTAGGCCGGAATGGGGGCAGTCGTGCGTGTAGACCCTGTGTTGTAACGACCTCTCTTCCTACAGTCACGCCGCTTGGACTGGCGCCGTGACTGTGGGAACTAATGACACTGTTGAAAGTAATAGATACTATACTACTGACTAGCGTTTCTCCCTCCTTATATCCCACACTAGGTGATCGATCCTGTTTTCCCCTGGCTGTCGAGACGATTAGACAAGGGCTCTTTGTTTCAGCTAGCTCGGTGGCTAAAGAGGAAAAAATACAGCCAAGTGACGTCAGAAGGGACATTTCTAATCCATCGTAGAAACCGGGTTTTTCAAGTCACGGGACTACTTTAACCAACTCGGGGGATCGTTCGAAGACAGGTATGAATAGCAACCTCAGGTGCTCATCCCGTGAAACGCGTCGTCCGAGAAAAGGACTGAGCGCGACTGCATCACGCGTCAGGTTTATTATCGGGAGCGTTTCTTCAGAGTCGTCGAATACCCCTGGAAGGGAGACCGGAATGAGCTATCATAAACCGTCGGTGGGGTGGCGAAAACGTAGCGAAAGCCACTCCAGGGCTCGAGTGCTCGGTAACCTCGTAAAAAACGCTTCCATTCCCGCGCCATTTAGCTCGATCCACCCCCGGGCCGGATCTGGCTTTCTCTTTTCTTCCAGCCTGGGCACTTTTTTTCTATCGTTGCCACCACCCCTCCACCTTCTCCTCCCCACCACGTGGAGTGGTTCCGCATTAAAACAAGAGTTCCGTGGGGCCCCGTTTTGTCCTGGGTGTGATGAATGGGAGAGTTTTGCGGGCGGCTGAACGGGAAGGAAATTTGTTTCCGATAGCGTTCGATTATATAAATCGCCGGGAGATATTTTTACCCTCCAGGACGCGGATGCAGCGAGGTCGAGAGAAATTGAGGTATGGCGCTATCGGTGGTATTTTTGACCTTACGGTAATGTTTCACACAGGCTGCTGCTGGGAATTCTCGGAAGAGTTGCGACGCATCGGTTCGCTGGAAAGTGGTCTCGCTGTAATCGCGATTGTAACGCGAGTCACGTTATCGCGGCGATTCATAAATGGTGTTTGAAATACGAGAACGCCGATGCGGCAACATCAAAGGTGGGCCACGAAGTCAAAGGTAGGCCGCCACTGTCGCTGTGCCTTCTCGGGCGCCTGAACGTAACAAAGAAGAAACTTTCACGACTGACCCTATTTAAGATAAGCCGCGACTTCTACACTCATCCTTTGCATCCATATCGTTAAATATACGATTGAGTATCCTTTTTTAAATTCTTCCTACAATTGTCCCAGAATCGATGCAGATAAGTTCACCATGCGGATTAACTGATCGACGAGAATCGTTTCCGGTAAGCGTTCCATCGATCGGCGGATTTCCTTCTAACAAGAAAACTTGCGAGGTATACCCGGAAAAGATACTCGTGCCTGGTTAAATACGATATTCCCTGAAATTGCTTTCACACGACCGAATTTCGTGTTTCCACGGAGTTGAACCTCGAAAACAACTTAAAGGAAGTCGAGCTGGCACTTGGTATTCCTCCTCCCTTGGTGGAAACAATGTTGTACCATGTCTGAGAAATATTCTTGAATTCCGAAAACATTGACTAGAATATCTCCACCAGGAAATTCGAGACACCAGGAAACTGCTTCAACGGAATAAAAAATGATTCATTTTTGGTTATCGAGAGAAGTCAGTCTACAACATTTTGCAGTTATAAATTTAATTTTCTAATTCTATATTCGTCTTTTTTTAATATTACAGTTGACAACGAAAGGTGGGTTCAATAAGCCTTTTCGCACCTGGTGCACCGAGAAGGATCATTTTCGGGTCCAAGCGGAAAGATACACGAATACATCGGAAAGGGGGGGGGGAGCGGTTTCCCATCGGGGCAATAAATACAGATGTGGCGTCGCGAAGTTTCCAACTGTTGAAAGTAAGAGAGACAAGGCCGCGCACCGGTGCGCTCCCGCGAACGAATAAATATTCGGATAGCGAGCTTTATAAGCGGATAAACATCTCGATAACTCTCCTCACGGATATATGGACCGATGAGGGCGCGCACTACATCTCGATACAATGGAAAACGCGAATCCTCTTTGCCCTCCTCCGATATCTTCCAATGCGGCTCGAGATCACTCGATACCGTCCTCCTTCCCTCTCCCCTCTCTTTTGTGCTTGTTTCCTAGACCAGACGTGCGGAATGATTCGCTACACTACCAACGGCTGATGAAAAGTCATGATTGGTTTGCCAGCCCATTTTCTTCCGGTTCCATCCTTAGGGGATGATGGATTGCTGATTGTAGAAAAGGATGTCGTATTCGTTCGTTCGCGTGACCACTGTACGCAATAAATTTGGCGTATTTTGTTAATCTCTTGGCTCTGTAGCCGGGTTTATCGTACGCCATTAATTTGGCGGTAAAGGCATAATATTGTGACGGTAGTTCCTGTGCTCGTGGCTGGAGGGTTACTGCGCTTATTCCTTTCGCGATGCTCGTCCCACAGTTATTGCTATATAAAGTGGGATTTGATAAGTGGTCCCAATATTGTGTCCAATAGCAGGCCTAGAAAAGAACAGAAAGATTTACTGTCCCTCACTTAATGACAATTATGTCCAAGTCTCATAATGTGTATATACAAAATAGGTAAAGATGTACCTTCGAAGCTATGGTAGTATGATGCATTTAGTGTAGTCAGTATAGTTATTATAGTGCGAATATTCAGTATATCTAGCATAATTTGTATAGTCTATGTTAAGTCAGTATATTTAATATAATCATTATAGAGTTAGGGCTGATAGGGGGATCTAACCTGTCGGGGTCGACCAAGGTCCAGAAAGGGTTCTTGTGGTCATAAAAAACTATCTTACGAATTCCTCATATCCTATACACCGACTATAAATACTGTAAGCGGTTCAAACCATGGCGTTTCGTCTCTGGAATCGTCTACCAAGACTCGTCAGTGGGGCTGACAGTAGACGACCCCTACCCCAGACGCCTCGGTTGCTCCTCACCGGACCCCTTAAGTAGCCAACAGGCTCTAATAACTGCTTGCGAGAAAACTGGCCACCTAGCGGCCGTTACCGAAAACCCAGGTGACTGGGAGGAACGTCTCCAACACACCACCTGTTCACATAATCTCTTACAATACTGATACTCTGTCTATAGAGGACAGTACACGTACCAAAGTGGTGCATTGAAGATTATAAAGAAGTCTAAAGATGAACGGCGATATAATCGACGCTTGATTATAGATACTCGAGAGCGTGTATTCGATATGAAGATATTCGCCGAACGCAAATGTACAATGCAAACAGGCCCCGGGTACAATGGGGGTAAGTGGAATTCCCTTTGACGTCGACGGACGTCTCCTCTCGATATTCTACCGGGGTCTGTCTCTGAGCGTCGTCCCCATTCATCCAGAGGCGCGCGGCGCGTCTCCACGCCAATCGAACCCGGACGGGAGGCTGCCTCTTTTGTCTTCATTGGTCGCACGGTTTTATTGTGCCTACAAACAAATCGTTCTCGAGAAATTATTTCATTTAGCTCTGTTCTCCGACAGACTGAACGTCTCCTCCTGGGAAGCTGGCCATTGAATTCCCGACGCTCGGTGTTGCAGTTTCCGTATACCAGGCGGTGGGAGGGGGAACGGTGGATCCCTTTGAACGATTTTATTGCTTCCATTTTGTAGTGCGCCGGTTTTGTGGAAATTTCGCCAGCTATTCGATTTGCATTTCGTCTTTGTTTCTACCACCGACACGAACACACAGCTTTACCACCTCCTATCTGTCCTCTTTGCCGCAGGAAATTGGCTAGTATGCTTATTGGCGTTCAATTGAATTTACCGTTTTCTTCAATTAGACCTTGCTTGGTGTTTGTTGATTCGATGGGTAAACGGTGTTATACTCCTGGACGATTTAAAAATTCCTATAGGTTTCGACGAATTAATCCGTTTTCTTCCGAGCAGAGTTCATTTCCGCGGGCTGGTATATATTTGCTGCTTTTTAATAACTATATTCTTCGTGTACTAAGGAGGAAGAAAAATCGAGATTCGAAGGGATAGTTAATTAAAATTTAGGAATGCTCAATTTCGGTGGGGTGATGTTTTCTGTGACGTAATTTCACTTCGATGTCGTTTGAATGAATATTAACGACCGTACGATGCTTTTGGGTGAATTTGTTGAATTTCGTGGCGATTATTTAAATTCGACAATTCCGTTTAATACGGATAAAGAATATTTACACGTAGTCTGATGTGTTCCGGAATTATTTGTGGCAATCCATTAGGCAAATTATTCGCGTCCGTAATCTCACTCGACGATATTTGTTCAGTGTGTTTAAACCGACGTTATTTAAACATCTGCACCGTGTTTCTGTACAGTTATATCTGTCCCCACCATCGTTGGAATTGTGCTTTTTAATGCCTTCTTGATTTATAAATAAAACACCTCGTGGCGGAACTACTCCCGGCCGTGGTTTCGGTATAAATTTAAATATTAATTTGCGGCTTCTTTTTGGGAAACTGAATAAAACAGGAATCCTCCATAAATATGCTAGCAACCCAATTCCCGGAAGAAAAAGGAGCTGCAAGTAATAATTTAGCCCCGCTGCGCCTTTTTAGGGTCACTGTTGGGAGTTTATTTACAGAATTTCGTAAATACTTTTTTTGCGAATTTTTCAAGACTAATTCGCCTTGAAATCCTCTAACAGATAGGCGTAACAAAATTGTAGGTGTATTTGCAAAATATTGAAGGTGACCTTGAAAAATCATGAAAAACAGAAGAGTTGACAAAAAATTTGCTATATTCACGTTAAAGCTCTCTTGAAACCGTGCTATACTTGATAAAAATATTTTCAACATTTAACTAATAACAGAGTAATATCTACTGATCACGATTCATGGTTCACCCTGTATATGGTCAGACGCGTGTGCCAAACGTGTGTTACCGTGCCCAGGACGTCTTTGTGTGTGTGGGTCCCCTGTCCCCAGCTGCCGAGAGATAACATCCAATTTGTGCGCAAACCACCGGATTTCGCGTTCGGGGGCAGATTCTCGACTTCCTCCGCTGCGGTCCATTCTCGGTTTCTTCGGAACTCTTCCTTGCGACGACTTCTCCTTTGGCTCGTCTCGGTTCGGTTTCCTCTTTACGTTTAACTTCGTTTCCTATGTTCTGCCGTTTCGTGTCTCTTTATTTTTCGATGGGTGGGCACACACCGAGACAGCTCGCCACGGTACACTGCCCGTTTCTTCCTTTCATTTCCTATATTTGTCATATTGTCGGGAGGATATTAATCCCGGGGGGCTACGGACCGTCGGAACCGGCTGCTGGGTCTATCGTGACCCCACACTGAGATCTCACAGACATGAGTAAAAATGTCTATATGTATCTAGTGGTGAAAGTGTTAAATTAATTAAATAAAAAGAAAGCAGGACTCTGTAGGTGATTGTAGATTCGGACACTGGATGGTTTGCATTGACCTTCAGATGTTAGATGATCACGGTGCCTGGGTCCACTTCGACTCATACTTGCTCTTTTTTCTAAAGGTGATCAGGGATATATGCTTCTAAGAATCTGGACGGTGAGTTCAGATTAAGCTGAAGAGATGGGCGAAATCTCTGTGAAAGTAAACCCTGGCCCTATTGTAGGGTTAGGCCTAAGGCTAGGTCCACAGGCTATCGGGTGCATTAGGTCTGGCCCGAGTGATGTTTCGTGTGCTGTACACGTACACTTCTATTCTTCTAAAGGTGATAGTAAATAGATGCTTCTGAAAGTCCTGACAGTGAGTCAGTGTTAGTTTGAATATTTACTCGAACTCTGGCTATGGTAAACCCAGGGACCATTGTAGGGTTAGATCTATGGCTAAGCCTGGAGGCTGTCTGGTGCGTTAGATTTGGTCCGTGGTAGGACTGGTGTTTTAGGTCTGTGAAGAACACATTTTGTACCGATGTACCGTGGATCCATTGGCATTGTTGCCCCCCGAGCCCGTTTCTCAATAAAGAAAACCGTTCCTTCCCTCGCGAACCACGGAACAATAAACATAAATTCGAACCACGATCACCGACAGTTTAATAATCCCTCGTCGGGGGCACGTTCGAACGTGAAATCGCGGGGGGGGGGGAGGAGAAAAACTGCACCGGTCTCTCGGCATTATAGAACGCAGAAATTCGCGCCTCGTCGATCCGAATTACAGCTTACGGTCGATTTTAACGATCCGACGAAGCAGCTGCGGCGAATCGAGCTTCCTCGTGCCATGGATTTTCTCCACGGGGGCTGGTATGTCCGAGGTGGTGTGGGAGGCCACGAGTGTTTGAGAACGAGGGAAAAAGTGGAAGGGTTGGGGGCGTAAGCTTAAAGCGCATCCCCATGAACCGAGCCTCCGAAAGATGGCCGATGTTGTCGTTAGTTTCACTACGAAAAATCCACCGTCGAATTATTGTCTGAACCTTCGAGCACAGATCATTGGTCTCTGAGAAGAGTCTGTACTAGTTGAAAATTGAACTCTGACTCGTACAGTAAATCTTGGATGAGTGCTCGTTGGCTCCTCAGCACTGACAAGATTTAGCACGGTGATAGAGCTTGGAATTCTGAAGCCAATGATATTTGTTTTAGCCGCATATGGCTTATGAAATATTTAACTTTTCGAGCACTCAGCGAGGATTTACTGTACGTTACATGGTCTGGGATATTTGTCTCTAATTT
The DNA here is from genome assembly GCF_001272555.1 of Dufourea novaeangliae. NCBI lineage: Eukaryota > Metazoa > Arthropoda > Insecta > Hymenoptera > Halictidae > Dufourea > Dufourea novaeangliae. The sequence goes on along the minus strand of NW_015373947.1, from coordinate 420,042 downwards.
CGGGCTTTGTTAACACCAGCTGTTTTTAATGAATTTCAAACGAAATTTGTCATTCGAGAAGGAAAAAGAAAAAGGAATCATTTCAGAACCGGCAACCGGCTTCAGTCGTTATTTAAAATGCAAATATTATGCGAGTGTGTCGTAACCTGCGACACGACGGCGGCCTGGTGTCGTTTGACCTCCATTAATAACGAACAGTTTATTCGCCGTAGATTGTAAACATAATTAAGGGTCTCGTTAACATGAGCAAACGATAGCGAACCCTAGCCTCACCTCGTATTTCTCCTCGAGACGCGTAACCCGCCGGCGCCGTCTCCGAAAATAGAAAGAGAACCGGGGCTTCCTGATCAAATGCTGTTCCTTGTTTGTTTATCAGAACCCCAATCTTTCGTACGGATATTACTTATGAATATATAATTTCACCATCCTACGGTTACCCCGGCAGTTCTCTTGGAACCGTCTGTCCGGGAAACATATAAAAATACGCTTGTTACGTCACTCTGGTAAATATTGGGACTCAGAAGAACTAAATAGAAATTTTAATATATGGAGGATATGCAAAATATACTGTACTGTTAATTAATGTTCCTTTTACAATGATTTGCTATTTTTCTGAATTAATTAGAAGTGATCTGTCGTAATTACTGCTCTATGTGATCAAGTTAATTTGTACATAGGGTAGAATCTTACTAAAGTTTCATTGCACAATATAATTAAGATTCTATCAGGACTGAAATAATAATTTTTTTTTGTGATAGACTATTTCCATAGTTGCTAGAAAAATATTAATTATTGTATAGAAAAATGAATTCTGAATATTTCTTGTCTCAGACTATACTAACATATGTCATCGTTAAAACAGAGACCCCCCAAACCATTGTCACACGATTTTCAGTTGTCCCGTCTGGTGGCCATTTTCACCAATATAGGAACCTGATTCATAATCCACTTCCATCCGCGTCTAAACTGCAATATATCTTCACCTAACACTGAATTTTGTGTAGATAAGAGTCTGTTGATGTTAAACACTATAATATTTTCCACGGAAAATCGACCAGCGAGCTTCCCTCGACCATAACCTCAGTTTCACGTCCAATAGACGATCGTAACTTCCTCGGTTTGCTCGCCTGCTGAATCGGGGGTCTTTACCGTCCTCCAATCCGATATTGGAGCATCCACCCGACATCGGAGCCCCGAGATTTACCGGGGCCACCGTTTGGCTTCTACCGTTGTTTTTGACGACTGGACCCTTCATCGAAGCCCACAACCGGCACCAGGGAATATATATTCGCCCGCTCGCGCGGTTTGACGCTCGCTGAAAATACGACGTGGCTGGTAAAATAGTCCAACCCCTGAATTATGAGGTGAATCCGACGGGCTGGGCCGGGCGTGGTGGCGAACTTCTCGAACAACTTTTCAGCGACTCCGAGGCCACACTTTCCTCCTGTTTTCAAATTGGCCGTGCCACTTCCGTCTTATAAATAGCCCGCTTCCTTCGCGAGAACTTTTGTAGCCCCGGCTTTTGGATCGCTTTGGATTGCTATTTCCACTATCTCTCTACTCCGTGGTCTCTCTCGACTCTCTGTTTGTTTATTTGCTCGGCGCGACAGATTGGCCCGCAGAATAAACATCGATCGACCCCTAACTATATAGCCCTCTTTGACTCCATCATATTAATCGCTCTCTTAGCCTCTCACCTCGTTTTTACTCCTGCACTGTGTATCTTTCCGATTGACGTCTAGATGACTATCGAATTGGACGCTATCTGACGTAGTATTTTTCGCCCTCTACTGGTCATTGTGTGGTGAGACCGGTGAAGAATATATGACCTACGAATCTTAGTCTGATTGATGCGCAAGGATGGTCAATACTAAATGGATGAAAAAAGGTGTACGTAATGACCAGGTGATGAAGTCTAGTAGTTTTAGGGTTTAGGGTCTTCTAAATTAAGTCTCTAGGTCACCAACCATCAATCTATCAAATTCAGGGTTTAGGGTCTTCTAAATCAAGTCTCCAGGTCACCACGCATCATTCTATCAAAATTCAGGGTTCAAAATCTTCTAAATCAAGTTTCCAGGTCATCAAGCATCATTGTACCAAAATTCAGGGTTATGGTCATCTAATTGAATCTCAAAGTGACCAAGCGTCATTCTATCAGAAATTCAGGGTTTTAAGTCTCATAAATTAAGTTTCCAAATCACCAAGCGCCATGCTATTAAATTCAGGGTTTAGCGTCTTTTGAATTATGTCTCCAGGTCACCAAACATCATTCTATCACAATTCTGAGATCATCATGGCAATCTCGGTTCACGTCAACGCTGGTCAAAGGGTTAATCACAAACGTAAGCGCGATAATTCGGCTGTACTTGCGGGCGCGTACCTTTGTGGGCGTTGCATACATTATTCCGCGTGGCACGATGTAAGACGGATGCCGTGGCACAGGGCACCCACGTTCCGTGGCGTTCGTCTACCCCTGGACTGGTGAATTTTGGATGCGCTCGCCCAGCCGCGTGTAAATAGAAAGCGATATTTTACGGTATGAAACAATAACGGACCGCGGCCAATGTGTGCGCGGCGCACCCTCGCGATATCATGTCTGCCACGCAGACGGGACATCCCCCCCCCCACCCCCCGTCTATCGTGTATTCTGAATTTTTATTCCCCCTTTTTTCAGGATGGGTCCTGTCTGTTAGAGCCGCGAGAATTCTGAAGCTTCATTTGCATCGTGGAAAACATTGACTGGAGCCGCTGCCAGGTCGAGGGAAATATATTGTAATTTTATTTTACAGTGAATACCTCCAACCAGTGTATTTAACCCTCGGGGTCCTATGGCCGGTTCATCGGTGACCCATCCTTAAACAATCATTAGATCGTTTATACAGCAACTATGGGAATATTAGGTGATATTTTGTCGTGGGTCTTAATTGCTCCAGCAATCGGCCTCGACTGTCCTTACACCAACAATTAACACATTTACCATTCGTCAGAATCGTCGTCAACTGAAATGAATTTAATCATCTTCGTCTGATATCCAAGTCAATAGATATCTGGTGATTCAGACGACTACAGCTCTCTCAATGTTACCATTGTTCTTTTGTTTTCTATCTTCTTCGGAATCGGTTCAGAGTGGAAACCGGGAATGGAAAGCTCCCTCGTCGACCGGCTGCCGAATATGCGTGTAACAAGCCGTGCCTGCCTCGATGTCCGTTTGAACGTTTACATGACACGAAAGCCGGGATTACAAATGGAAGCCGAGAGCTATTCCCGGTGAGCACGAATCCTCGAAAGCTTCCCTAAAATACAACACACCGGGGCCGTGGTAATAATTGAATGCCCGTTTTATGTTGTATCACAGCGGCGGAAGTTACCAGTCGATGCACATCGGGTTTGGTAATGACTCGGCGCCATTAGAGGCACAATGGTGATATATAGGATCTATAGAATACAGATCTGTAGGGTATATCTATAGGGTATACATTCCTAGGGTATAGATCTCTAGGGTATGGATTTATAAGGTATAGATTTTTAGGTTATACATAGGTCTGTAATGTATAGGTCTATGGGGCACAGATCTATGGACTATATATTTCTAGGGTATGGATCTATAGGGTATAAATTTCTAGGGTATGGATCTATAGGGTATAGATTTCTGGAGTATAGATCTATAGGGCATAGATTTCTAGGTTATAGATTTCTAGGTTATGGATTTCTAGGGTATAGATCTATAGGGCATAGATTTCTAGGTTATAAATTTCTAGGTTATGGATTTCTAGGGTATGGATCTATGGGGTATATATTTCTAGGGTATAGTAGACCTATTGGGTCTTGTTTTATAGTGTATATATTTTTAGGATATACATTTATAGGGTACAGATTTCTGGGATACAGATTACAACATTTTCATTGCTACTTATTAAAACTACATTAAAACTTGAATTTTTTTTTAAGTTGAACGTCGTAATTGTTTTGTAAATTTTGTAACTGATCTATGGAAATCGATTTGATACTGTATTCGTAAATGTAAAAGTGATGTAGAAGCTAAAAGTTTCTCTAGCAAACCAAATCCGCCTCATCGTCAAGTTTCACGCGCGAAAACAAAGGATTGAACGCAAATCCGTTTTTAAAGTTTCGCCCACGTCCACCCAAATCGTGTTTCCAAAACATTCAGGCACTCTGCAATATTTCGACCCGATAATCCTGAATAACTGAACGAACAAATCGGACCGTACAGTTTTCGAGATTTTCTTTTTCAATCAACCAATGAACACTTTCTGTCCGGCTGAAAAAGGGCAGGAACACTTCCCTAGAAATTGGAGGTTATATGGACCAGAAGACCGCAGTCGCATTAAATTCCAAATAATTTACAGATTACATTTGTTGACAGGTACAATATAAAGCGTGTATTCATTTTCAAAGCAATGCACGTAATATCACCCCTCCAAAAAAAAGAAATCGCTGAATCAAAAATTTGGCGATCATTGTATCTCTCGTTCATCGCATCCGCCATTTTCCTCGCGAGCGCCTGGGCCAAGAACCATTAAAATTATCATTACTCACCGATTTCCGGCCGAGCGCGAGCGCGGACAGTAACTAAAACAATCCTGAATACTTTGCGCCCGTCGATCTAATTTCCCTCCCTGTCCGAATCATTAAAAATTACAACTTTAATCAGGATTTTAACGAACCCTCTTACGGCGAACTGCATCGAGCCACCCGTGACTTTCGCCACCGTAATTGGACCGGTGAACAAGCCCCCATGGCCCCAACTCCCCTCTCCATTTTCCCGCGACCGCCTTTCCAGAGGCCGCCACGTTATCCCGGAAGCGCGAGGACAAAACCGGATATGCCCGAGGAAGAGTCACGAAGCCTCCGGGCTCCCAGACTCCTAAATTATTTTCCCCCTGGGCGAAAATTATTCATGGGACTGTCCCTGGACGGGCAGAAATCTTGGTCGTCGTGATTTTCGTTCCGTCCTTCAGCCGCCTCCCTGCCCCCATCCCCCACCCCCGTCTTGTTCTTTGCATTCGCTCGCTCTAGTTCTTCAGCTCGTTAACCGTTGCCATAAGTTACGTCCTTTCTTTGTATCGTCGTTACCAGTGGGGCCCGTGGAACGGCCATGTGAATTATTAACCGCGAAAAATGCTGCAACCAACGTTAACAGCGCTGTATTTAAACTGGAGAAGCGATGTGCTGGTGGGGGGAAAGTGGGGCGTGGTACCGATTGCGTTTCGGATTAGCGTTGTGTACCTTGCTAGTTACTGGACGTCTAGGTGAGTGATCCACGATTTTTTTACAGAATCTCACAGTGCAGGTTGTATTCAGTACAGTTTCTGTGTTTGTGCTGATGAAGATCTCGTGGGAGAATTTCTGAACAGTGAATGATTTGTTTTTGTTATTTTCGGAATAGATACTGGATTTAGGAAAAAGATGGGGCGTGCAAAAATTTGGGAGTCTGAGCGAATTAGTGGTAAATAAGGAGGACTATTTGTCTACTAGTGGGGTCTGAACTAATACAGTCTAGACTAGTAGAGGCGAAAACTAGTGGGGGCATACCCGTGGACCTCAAGACCCAACCTAAAAGTGGGAACAGTGATCTTAATTGCATACATACGTTCCTTTGAACAGCAGTCTTCGCCTGACTGAAATTCAGCATTTACGTGCCTTTAGGACGCGTCCATTGTTGCCATTTGAACACTCCTTTGCATGGTCCAGAAATTTAGTGTTCATGAACGGCTGCACCGCGTGTAAAGCGTTAGTCCTCATTTAATTACCGTAATTATACTACCGTGTTTACAGTCGGCTCCTCCATAAGTACTTGCTTAGAAATTGCAGAATATTATTGGCCAGAGCCAGTTGTATCACAAATTCTCCTTGAACTGTAGATGTCTAACCAAAGGATGAGTAGCATGTGCCCGATAATATTCCATTTCAGTTGGTCAGTGGAAGGTAATGCTTTTTTTTACTTTGACATGACTTTTGGCGGACTCTCAATTTTGTTGTTTAATCTTCAGTTTCCTCACGACGGTCGACCGTTACTGAACGGCCTCGGGTCTCCTTTCTTTGCCACCACTTTCGACCTCGTACCACTTGATTCCACTTCACGCTTGACGCTCTCACACGCCACGTGTGGCGCCCGGTAAATCTACCCACGTGTATCCATCGATCGACGTTGCCTGTCCTCTGATCCGTGATCCGTGTGCCCTTTATCGTCAAGCGTGTCGCGTGTCCTAAGTCGAATACAAGTGCTAGACTCGTGTGCACGAAAGGAGCAACATCTTTGGAGGAATTTCCATGTTGCTTCATCAACTTTGGAATATTGTGTCTCCTAGAAGCTGTCCAAGTAAAAAAGTTTCATGTTCATTGGTGATAGTAAAGTGTAGTGTTATCACAGTTAAAATTTAAGTACATGTGTTATCAATTAGTACACTGCCGATGCCAGAGTCTATACTGACCCGTAACACTTTTATTTATGTAAACCTTTACACGGCAATGTCTGGGTCTATTTTGTTCCAAAAAGACTAATATATTTTGAAAAGATTCGTTCTGAAGCACATCTACAGACAGACGAGTAGAAGTTTACCTGAAATCATCTACCATCCCCTATTTGATCATCAAAAACGTCCACTTTCCAAGGGTTAATGCTTTTAAGTCCGGAATCTTTTTAATAGAATAATTTCTCAAGTGGGAAATCGTTATGTAAGTCTCCCGTGCTGAGGATCGAGGGGTCCGTGACCTTGCTACCCGAAGATTAAGGATTACTCCTAATTCAATTACTACCTTAATCGTTACCCTCCAAACTTTTATCCTCTCTTTTTTTTCCCGATCTTGCTCCAAGCGACGCCTACACATTTCACTAACAAAAGAGGACATTACCAGACTATAATAAGAATAATCCCGACTACCCGTGTCTCTAAAAATCCATCCGTAGGCCAGCACGTCGACCGCGGAGCGACGTAATCGAACCCGATGAATTCCAGCGTCGCCGCTACCGCCCCGTCTGAAACTCTTGGGTCGTCCCGAGATTCGAAAGTTCATTTCGCTCGTGTCATCTTCGCTAATAGTTTAAAAGGTCCTCCTGACGAATGGTCGGGGACAGGTCTCATCCAGGACCCGTCTCTCGACAGACGTCCCCCACCCGTCCTCTATCCAGCCCCCGACAACTTCTTCCAGCGAGTCGAGTTTCATTCCGCAGCCGGTCGTCGACGAAGAGAGTAGAAAGGGGTGCGAAGAGAGGTTGGCGGTGGTGGGGGGAAAACGGGGAGACCCCGTCGAATGAATAAATAGAATGAATTTAATTTCCCTCTTAAAGCGCACATTCATCGGGAGACCTGGGGAGAGATAGCCAGGTTGCAGTGACGTCTGCTGTGAATACACGGATGAATGGGGGGATCGCCTCCCCCCCTGGTTCGGTTGAAAAGGAGATGGAAAAATCGGGGCCAGGAGAGCTTGGGGTGTCGGACAGAGAAACGGCCTTGGTATCACGGGGATGAAAACACGATAACACCATTAACCTCCACCCCCCACCCCCTCCTACCTCAGCGCACCTTCGGGGGCCGAGTAATGAATTTAACGCCGGTAACTTAAGAACAATTAATGCGGAACTTTTGATGTATTGTTTCGGGCTGTTCGTGGGAGGTGACCGAAGGATACCTTGGACTTCGCTATTTTCCTCCCCCCCCCCCCCCCCCCCCCCCCTTGCTGTCTATTGTTCGCCGTTCCGCAAGGTCTTTCGCGGCGGTGCGTTATATTATACCACCCTCTGCCGGGACCGTTTATGGCCGGCTGCGTTTGAGACTGACAATTTACAGTGGCACCTTCGCAGCTGGATTTAAATGTTTATTGCTGGGTCTCGCGCGGCGAGAGATTGATTCTCCCTTTTTCTGTTGCGCGCCGCCCGCCCAGGCACCCTCTCTCGTCGTCTCGAGTTTCGGGTTTATTGCGAATGGGTCTTCCGTGGCGGTACAATGACGTCGTAAAGTCGACATCTGCTCGCATCGTATGTCACTAATTGAGGTGAAAACTTGGGGGATCCTTTGTTGATACTTTGCGTTCCCATAGTTGGGTCGCTGGTGACTTTTCAATGACTTGTTGTGATTTTGTTGCGGGTCATAATGGACTTGGTCGTTGGGTTCGATATTCGTTATTCTCAGTGTTTGTGGTCGAAACATCGTAGGCAATTCTGCGTCCAATCAGAATTTTTTATTTACCACCATCTTTGAGGAGTTTTCATTTCTTACCTGGGGTCTCCTTTGAGAGTTCCAGTCGTCAAGATACTCGCGTCGAGTGAAGGTGTGTGACTCAGTATGAAGATTCAGTCAGTGGGTTTAGCCAACATCTAGCAGGTCAGTTTAACGATCCAAATTTTAATAGTGTTCAGTTTATCAATAATGACCGAAATGTTATAACTGTAGTTAATGACAATTAATTGCGAAATATCAGACAAACAGAATTTCGAACGATCGTTGTAACCTTTCGCGACACAGTTAATTCCGAGCCGGATCCCATCAAACTCTGATAAATCGTTTATTAGATCGCCGAATGTTAATTCGTTAGACTTGTCAGTTACGATTAATTTATTCCAGATAAACCGAGCTTAATTGCGATATTTTCGATCGTTCCCATAATTATGTTAGTTAAAAGTGTATCGATCGTAATGACGGACACGGTTACATAATTTTTTTAATTATTTTAAAGGCACACTTCTCGTGACGGACTTCATTTTTTTCCAGGTTACGTTGCGTTTATCGCGAAATCGCGTTTTACATGGACACGGTTTTTACATCGCAGAGGGGGGGACAGGTCAGTCCCCCGCCGCTTTCAGTTCGGCACGATATTATCATTTGAGTGCTTCGTCGGGGCTCTTTCATGGCTGATTTTAATGGAAACATTTCGCATAGATAGAATTTCCCCTGGAAGTAGGGCAAACTGCTTCTTTTCAAACCGAGACGCGATGAAGCTTATAATTCGGGCTAAGTACGCGTCGGTGCTTACGTTCACCGGGTGAAGTTCTTTAATATTTGAGAAGCCGACCTGCCGACATGTAACGAGGTAATTGGGGAAGGGCCTGGACATTAACGAAGTCTGACAGGTTCGAAGGTAGCAGATAAAATTATTCACGGACGATTGGACCGGACGAATGGAAATCTAGATCTGAAATATCTCAACGACGGATAGTTAAATTATTTGATTATTGCTCATGTATATGAGGAATCAAAACTATATATAGATATTGACCTATCCCGAACTGAACTATCTACAGTCCATGAAAAATTGCATTATTTGTTGCATGATTTTCACAACTATTGCATTACTAGGTATTTAAATATGTATTAGGTGACGGTCACCAGTAACTGCCGCTACGTGAATACAAAGTACCGTGTCGGTCATAGGTGAAAATTTTGTGACGGTCACCGGTGACCGGCAGCGTGTAAATAGAAACTTTCGCGACGGTTACCGGTGACCGTCGCGCTGTGAACGCAATTTTCCGCGCCGGGCGCCGGTGACCGACGCGGACATGAATATAAAATTCGACGACGGTCACCGGTGACCGACACGGTCATGAATATAACATTCGGCGACGGTCACCGGTGACCGACATGGTCATGAATATAAAATTCGGCGACGGTCACCGGTGACCGACGCGGTTTTGAATGTTTTAACAATAATAATAATATTTCTTTCCCTCACTTTCATCTTGTCGACATTAGTACAGTTACATAGTTGCTCATAGACAATGATCCTGGAACGTCAACTAATTTTATTTGGACTATAGTATAGTAGACTGTGTTTAGTATAAATTACTAAAAGGCCCCCACACTTTAAGTCCATCAAATTATGAAAAATGTTGTACGTATAAGTGTAGTTTAATAATAGTCACCGAATATTTCATGAAGATGTAATTCCATAAAGTGATTATCCTCGTTCCCAAGGTTGATTTCACAGGTAACAATGAGAGCGTCGGCATTCAATCGACGGCCCGTCGAAGTTTTCCTTAGAAACGGTGCGATCCCCCCCCCCCCCCCCCCCGAATTGTATTCGTGTATCGGCTCGCGAAGCTTCCCCGAAATATGATTTATCCGAGCCGTTTGACTTCTATTGTTAGTCGGATACAGGATGACAATGTTATTTTCTCTGGCAACGGTGTTTGAATCGAATGGACATTGAGGGCGGGGGAGGAGGTCGGCGAGGAGACTGAAATTGGTAGAAAGGAGTGTAATTTCCTGAAGGGCACAGCGAAATATGAGCTCATGGAGTTCCTCTTTCCGTCGTTTATCGACAGACTGCTGCATGCACCGGCAACCTCTCAGTTAATATTTTATCCAGAAAATATCGCCACGCATTAAATATGTTTATTCGTCATTGATATACGATCTCTCTCCTTTTCTGGAACCCCTCCAGATTCTTTTTTTTTTCATCATATCGTGAGCCACTACTTCCAGTTGAACATTTTTTTTAGTTCAACAATTTAAAAAAAATATATCTATTTTACCTCATTCGTATCTCTTACAAAGAACAAATAAAATTATAAAATCCAAATGAAAATATCGAGACAGATGTCTTTTCCGATAATTTAAGGAGGCTCCGGCAAATTTTTAATAATAACAAATCTAGTTGAAAATCTCACAGAACATTCTTAGAAGCTTCAACTATCGATTGCTATGAAAAAATCGCATGGTCAACGATAAAGTGATTCGAAAAGAAACTTTATAATAATGTCTTTTTAACACGAGCCTTGTGCAACTGTAGTTAATAAGAAGTTAATCAATTCTTATTTAGTTACAGAAAACGACATTTTCATAAAAGATGAGGTGGTTATAGATTTTATTGCGACGATTGTGGTGACACGGAAGAAAAAAAAGTGTAACGATGAAATAAAACTTAGAATTTAGATCAAAGTATGTAAACTTAGGTTTCAATGAGTTTGGTAGTATCTTCTACGCATGTCTGCCATTTGCGTCAACGTCATTTGTTTTCTTTTGGTTTCTTCGACGAACTTCCCAATTTTTTCTTAAAAATTAACAAAAAAAATTAAATTTCTGTTACAATAAAGAAAAAAATGTGTTCTTTGCACTTTACTGTAAATGTCTTTTCCATTTAAGTATTTTGAAGTAGTTTAACACTGGAACTACCAAGCAAGTCAAAATTACATGTCAATACATTCTTACAACGACGATTAAAGTGTCATGACAATACATTTTCTCAGATCTTTTGCACCTTTTATTACGATATGAATGTGAAAAAAATTATTCAATATCTAAACTTCTAAATTTTCAAAAGTTTTTCACGTTTATCCACCGAACGCAAATATGCGTTTATCGTCGGTAGTTCTAGTGTTAAAATATTAATCGTTCCCATTAAATTGGTACAACTGATAAAACGTATAAAGCGCCATATGGAGCCCCAGCTAGATACGACATCAAACGCGGAAGCTACCTTAATGCCATCGAGTTCACCGGCCATTAAAGCCTGTAATACGATGTAATTGTCGTGCATATGAGATTCTAAATGTCGAGGAACGTCGATGGACGTTCACGAAGATAGTCACCGTGGCCTGGAACGAGGTATGGGGCAGCGTGCAGGGGTGTGCGCGAGCGTACGGGGAAATTGCGTACGAGCTGTCATTGGCACGCCAGTGGCACCGCCGATATCCAATTAATTTACTGCCATTATTAAAATTAAAAGTGCACGTATCATGTCGATGCACCGACCGAGCGTGTACCCCATATCTCCCCTTGTACTCGCGTGAGCTCGCCTCGTCTTTCGTCTGGCTTTTATTACTCTCTAATAACAAGGAGGAGCCCTCCCCCGTCTCGTCCTGTTGCCTACTTTCTTTTCATTCCTCTGTGGATACACGACACTCCTAGTTACTTCACCGTATAACGGTACGTTCGAATAAACTTTTACTTCCTTGAACATCGAGGATGTTTGACACGGTTTGCCTTTCTAGATATTGCGGGGTTTACAGTTTCTTGTGTATTTTCTTACTGTTATTTTCGTTTAGAGAGAAGTTTTTATAGAGATCGTTCAGATTAGAATGAAAACGCGATGGTGAAGGGCGCTTCAATTAAATTTCAAGATGTTTGACGTGGTTCTATTTCCTAGATCTTCTTGATTTTATGGTTTCTTAAATATATTTCAGGCAGTAATCTCGTTTAAGGAACAGTTCTAACCTATTTTTTGTAGAATATAGAATGAGACTGATGAAATTTGTTTTTTTGAAATTTGAGGTTGTTTGGTATTGTTCATCTTCCTGGATACTTTTATATTCAGCACTTTCTAAGATCTAGTGTATATTAATTTGGTTTAGAAAATAATTGTAATGTTCTTGATACAATCTAGAACGAGACTGTTCAGATGAAATTTGGTTCTTTGAAGTTTGAGGTTGTTTGGTATTGTTCATCTTCCTGGATACTTTTATATTCAGCACTTTCTAAGATCTAGTGTATATTAATTTGGTTTAGAAAATAATTGTAATGTTCTTGATACAATCTAGAACGAGACTGTTCAGATGAAATTTGGTTCTTTGAAGTTTGAGGTTGTTTGGTATTGTTCATCTTCCTGGATACTTTTATATTCAGCACTTTCTAAGATCTAGTGTATATTAATTTGGTTTAGAAAATAATTGTAATGTTCTTGATACAATCTAGAACGAGACTGTTCAGATGAAATTTGGTTCTTTGAAGTTTGAGGTTGTTTGGTATTGTTCATCTTCCTGGATACTTTTATATTCAGCACTTTCTAAGATCTAGTGTATATTAATTTGGTTTAGAAAATAATTGTAATGTTCTTGATACAATCTAGAACGAGACTGTTCAGATGAAATTTGGTTCTTTGAAGTTTGAGATTGTTTGGTATAGTTTCTCTTTTTGGGTAATTTTGATTTTAAAGTTACTAAAATATCGTGTATATATTAATTTCATTTAGAAAATAATTGTAAAATTCTTAGCACCGTCTAGAGTGAGTTTTTCCAGGTAAAATATTCTTCTTTATAGTTTGAGTATGTTTGACAAAGTTCACTTTCCTGAACACTCATGGTTCCAGACTTGTTTTAAATACTTTTCAGTATTATTCTTATTCAAAAAACAATCTTCATATTTTTCTGCGATCAATATCTCAAATTCATCTTTAGAAGTTAAGTTTGACGATGAAATTTTTTCAATCTTCATATTTTTCTGCGATCAATATCTCAAATTCATCTTTAGAAGTTAAGTTTGACGATGTTTGACCTGGTATTCTTTTCTCCAATTTTGAAGGCTCTTGCATATTACGCTGGACGCTTATACAGTCATGTAAACTGATATCTGCCGATACTTCAAACACCCTCAGACCACCGAAAAGTGAAATCGCGATATCCAAGCCGTGTTCCTGTTGATCCAGCATTTTCCCTGTGAAACATATATCGCGCGTGGGGCCATTCCGATTCGTCGCCCGTATATTTTCTCCTCGGTTTTTGCCTTCAGCGTTTTGTTTATTCGATACTGTGCTCTCTCGGCCGGACCCAAATAATGGAAACGCATTTCGTTTGTCAGGAGAACCGTGGAGCGGGGCGAGGAAAGTTTAGAAGCGTGCTCTGGCGCGTTCGAACGCGGATCGCGAAATTTAATCACGCCTGTCCCGGGATAGTTTCATTAATTTTTCACCGATGCCCTCACCCCTTCCCCAGTCTTTGTTCGTTTATCGACGAACGTGATAGGATTGAATTAATAAATCAAAAGAAGGTGTACCGAAACCGTATAATAACAAACGATGAAATGACATCGTGGGCTGGAAAATTGCGGGAAACTTTTGAATGAAATATTCTATCTTTGCCCAATTAAGAGAGGTGTCCACGTTGGCGGGTTTTTTCGCCCCCTCTCTCATTTTCAGGAACAACTTTGTCCCTCCATTAACGGATTTTAGGCAACGTTCTCGGAAATTCAGGCGCAAAAAAACAGGCAGCGGTGGTGAAAGAGTGATAATTTGCATGCATTTATATTTCGCCTGAACACCTATCCGGAAATCTTTTGAAACGTCGACGAACCAGGAGGATCCGGAAATCTTGACGCAGAAACCGTTTGCGAAATAGAGACGTCAAGTTTCATAAATGGTCGCATTTACATTTGACCCGGTTCGCGGGAGTCTCGCATGCGCCGCGACGTTCAACGGCGTACTGGGAAAAAAGAATGTGCAAATAACGCTCGGGAAAAACGTCCCCCCTCTTGGTGAAAAAGGACACCGCCGAGATTAGAGTCGCGACTGAAACGTATGCGTCCTATCAGTCTGGGAGCTTCCTGCTAACATTGTCCAGTCGCCATCATCCTGTTTTACTAGACCACATACCGACCTCCTTGCTTTTCTTAAAAATTATTTGCAGTAATTTTTAATTTCACGACTGTCTTCCTCGAAATCCCTGAACGTTGAAAATTGTGTCAGTCATGGCTTGAATTGCCCCAGAAATTAAATTTCGAAACATTTTTGGGACATCATCGTCACAAGGTACCTCAAAGAAATTGTAGAACAGTCTAAACCCCTTAAGAGCAAACTTCGTTAAACATTGTCAAACTTGAAACTAGTGTAATTACATACCACACGAGCGAAAATTGTTCGTCAAAGAAAAAATATACAGGAGAAGAAAATTAAGACAGAAGATTGAGAGCTGTGCATAGTAAGGGGGCAAACTTCGTCAAACACCATCAAACTTCCAAAGTTGGAAGGGAGCGAACTTTGTTACGGTCATTTTGCTCGGAAGTATTACAGAAGTAACAGAACTGTTTTTCCTAGACGATATGAATATTCGAAGAGGAATGGAAACTGGTGTATCAGGAAGGGAAACTTTATGTCAAACGCGTGGGATTTTCCGTATCGTGGAGCGGAGAACGTGTTCCGCGTCAAACCCGGTCGGTTGCATGTCACGCGTTTATTTTCATCTAATAATAACTCCGGCCCAGCTCGCATCAAATTAAATCAAAGCGGATCGAGCTGAAATAAATGGAATTAAATGGGGACCGGGTGTACGCGTGCCCCTTACACTCGGTGGTTACCGATTTGAAACGGTTATTTACTTTGTCGTGTTCATTTCGAAATTCTATTTCATGCATGGCGTTCGTGTACGCAGATTACCGAGTCATAAACAGCATGACGATTACGCGAGGAACGGCCCCTCGTTTAATTTCGCCAGGTCGTGATCGCTAACGTGAAACCTTGATCTACAAAATATAGATTCTTAGTAATCGAATGAAAATAAAAAAATCATTCCTATCAAAAGTTTCATGTGACCATTTCGGAGAATTATACGAATACATATTTTTATCATCGTAGTGTAATAGTTTAAATCAAGACCGATCCAATGACCTGTAGCAGTATGACCTTCATGTGACCTTGAGTACGAAAAATCCAGTATCATCTATTATGTTGAAATGTAAAATCATTTTTCGTCTATCAAAATGTATGTTAAAATAAATTTTGTAATTATTTTACTATTCAAATCTGCACCGATACATTAGTGTACTTTTCGTACCCAAGGTCCCATGAAGGTCATACTTTCATAGGTCATTGGATCGTTCTTGACCTCAACTACTACACTACGATGATAAAAATACATAGTCCCCTTTAAAAAACATTGATGATCTTGAAATTTCGAAAAAAAACCTTGAGAAAAATTGTTTGCTTATCACAGTATTTGTCCCCTACAATCAATATTTTCTTGTTCTATCATCAGAAAAAGGTGAGATATTAAGGTGCTCACGTTAGGTGGGACATTTATTAAAATTCGCCAAAGATACTTTGTCACGGGAGGGTGGAAATGTGTTCATCGTGCGACTGTCACATCAAAAACACCCTCAAACATAGAAATAGAGACCGACATCGTGTGCCTTCCGCAGAAACTACTAAATAAAACAAACCGTGGGGGGAAACATTCTTAGATTGAAATTGTTCTTCGTAATCCCGAAGGAGGGCACCGTTGTCGCGGCACCCTTCAGCAACCGTTTCCTCCTACCCTACTCCACGTATATATCATCATTAAAAGCGCCCCATCCCCATTCGGTCTGCGCGGCACGCAAATCGCCTGAAAGCGAAATAAAAATTTAATGACCCACCTTTGGTCTTTTCGGCCACGTGAACGCGCTCACGTCCAACCGACGAGATATATTGCCCGCGGTAGTCGGATCGTTTGTCACACGCCACCCTGTATATGGGTCTGTTTTCTATTGAGGCCTCGAAATCACCAGGGAACGCGTTGATCGCACCCCCATTGTCTTTTCCCCCGCGCTAGGGAAAAACTCCGAGGGCGGCCTTGCGAACGGTTGTGTCTGGGCAACGGTTCGAACAGGATAAGCAAGGATCGAGGGTAGTTACGTGAAGTAGCTGAGAAGATTGTCGGCGGGGACGGCGACACGGAAGTCCACGGCCCGTGGACATTCAATTACGGTTCGACTCTGTTTGAAAACTGACACAGTTCGGTAAGTTGCCACACGACTGTTTGGACTGTCCCGTGGATATCGTAATTGGTAGGGTGTGACTGGATTTGGGAACCAGTAGGACACATGAGTATATGTAGCGAACAAGATTTGGGGGATTTTGGGATTGAGATTTTGGGTCAGGATTTTTCTAAGCCTTCCTGTTCAGAGAGGTTATGTTTGTACGTAGCCTTTGAGACATCTGTGAAAATTCGTTAGTATTCCTCGTGGCTTGAGTAGATTGCTGTCACTCCAAATCTCTGCTGGTATCCTTATATTGGGTACCGTATACTGCAGCATTTTGGGTAGCCTTCAATATATCTGTGCTACTGTTCTTCGCGTCATAGATACTTAGCCATCAGTCCAAAGACAAAGCCTTTGCCGGTATCCCTGTATTGGGTATCTTATACTGTAGCATTTTGGGTAGCCTTCAATACACCTGTGCTACTTTTCTTCACGTCATAGACACTTAGCCATTATTCCGACTCTCTAATCTTCAGCATACCTCTATTCCTATAATTTTTCCTTAGATCGTTACAGATGCTGACCTCAAGCACATCCCCCAAAAAACAGAAACAACCTTAACGTCTATTGAGTTCTAGAGTGCACACTTTCCCGTTGTTTCCATGAATCCCATCGTATATTATCGAACCACGGTTTTGCAACAGCAAAAACCGATCCAGTCGGGTTTCAATCAAAAGCCACGGAAATGGATATCGATCGAGTGACCCTCGTGGTCCGAGTTGGAAAAGCGGCCCATCCATGTGCACACATCGCGTTCACTTTTGTCTATCCGAGTAATACGGTTTTTCATAAGCGAGAACCGTTCCGCCGCTGCGAATGAAGCTGGAGGTTGGCTGCATCCGCAGCTAGACCACGTACATCGCGCACACGTGCATCCGTGTACGGGGGATGTGGGTTTTATGGTGACCGCTAGGGATTAACTGTGCGTTTACCCGTTATCCTGTAAACTTGATTAAGGCGATTGCCAACCCGAGTTCGTTACCAGGATCGAACGATTTGCGTGACTCCCGGTGCTGCGGATTCCGACAGTAGCCTACTCTCTCCGTGCGGGGCCGTGCTCGTTATTGCGGCTAGATCGATCGATCGTTCGATATGCGGTCGACTTCGTGCACGGGCCGACGAAAAAACTGGCAGAAACTAATCGCGAACGATTACCCAGACGTATCAAAACGTTTATGCATTCTGTTTGCGAACACGAATCCTCTTCTGAAGAAAGATGCGATTTGGCCTGGGTTAGGCTTCTGTTAGCTGTTCAATCTGGGTGAGACTATGACTTGGTCTGGATTAGGCTTTGGCTGGGTCTAGGTTAAGTTGTGGCTGTGATTCATGGTCTCCGTTGCACAGACGTTCAACTTTCAAAGGATAGCTAGAACTAGGGAGGTTAAAGGGACGAGACTGAATGATATTGGACAGCTGTAGCATGAGTAGGACCAACCCGGTAGGAGGTCTTGGTGGCTATAGAAAATTGGTAGGAAGCCCGAAAATGCGGTCACATGAGCGCGCGTAATGTCCAGTCTAGGGGTTAAGGGAACACCCGTAGTATGATGAATGTGGTTCGGATTTGGGCCTAGGAGGGTAGACACGGAAGTCAGGCTCTCTCCTAGGTGATATCATCCAGAGTAGGCAATAGAACATGAAACACATATAACATAGGCTTTGGCTGAGTCTAAGTTAGGCTTTAGCTTGGTCTGAGTTGGGCTTTGGGTTAAGCTTTGACTGTGTCTGGGTTGGGTATTTGGTTAAATCTAGATCAGGTCTGGGTCAAAAGTGAGTTAAGTCACCAGTTAGATCTCGCTTATATTTGGACTAGGCTTGAGCCAGGTCTTCGGTTAGAGTTGGGTTAGATATGATCCTTTCTTGGTTAGATCTTGACTGGATACCGATCAAATCTAGGTTAGGTGCACTACACGGTCAAATGATAAGGAAACTCGATTGCCAGTGTCACGTGACAACCTAAGTGTAACATTTTCCTGAGTCCTGTACAACTAACCAAAACCTATGTCAGGCCAGGACCTTTCACCGAACCTCGAGTCCTTTCATGTCCCACTCCAGTTTAAAGTATTCGAAGCCTCTGAAACGATTACCATAAGCTGTTCAGGCTGATCCAATCAGAAAGTAAAGCCAGTTGAAATTCCCTTTGTGTGTGTGTAATACACATGCGAACAAACTTTAACTGCAGGATTCGATAACAGGCAGCTACAGAGGGAACAGCTAATGTTGCACCGCCTCGCTGGCGTTAATATCCCGTCGGATTTCGTTTTAATTCAGCCGCACGAGCGACTTTATTAGGCCGTAAACGTAACGTGAAACGCGATCGCCAGTTACATTGAAGGGGGGTTTTCTTGCTGTAGCTCCCTGCCGGCCGGGACATGAAGTACGCTGGTATAGTCGATGCCGCTCATATTTGTGAGATTAAGGCAGATTTAACGACCTCGTTAATCTATTAGCAACAGTATGGCCATGGCGGCGGCTGGCTCGCGTACTGTCAAAACGCGCCCGGAGATGCTGCCCAGCCATTTCCTTGCACGGCGGCTGAATATGGGGGCTGTTAAAACGGCGCATTACCTTTATTATGCGCGGATCCTTCGGGCTGAGTTGAAAGGATTACGGTACGCAGACTTTCTTAGAGGTTCGGTGAATTTTCTTCAAATATGACAACGATTTTTTAATTGTATGCAGGGAACATTAGTTTTTTTTGGCCTAACTTCCTTTTCTATGGACGTACCCAGATAACCATTTGCGTGCAGATTGGCAGCTGATATTGACGAAATCTGTCTACAAATTGATAGCCACCTGTTTCCGTAATTGGCTTGTGATTTGTAGACAGAGCGTTCTTGACAGTATCCTGAAGCAGATTGGCAGCAGATCCTGTAACCTGTCGCCAATCTGCCGCCAATCTTCGCGCAAATTGTTTATAGTAGATCTTGTATCGAATCAATTCGTGGATTAAAAACTTTTGTTTTTAATCCACGATAAAAAGTTTTGTTTAGCTAATCAGAAGGAATTAATTGAGCTCAGGATTTGCTTAAAGTGTTAGTGTATTTTGTAGCAACATGGCGGAGAACGACTGTTACAACATGGCGAACGTAACGAATTATATGGCGGATGGAGTTACAGTTTCTTGTAACTCAGAAATGTCTTCGGATAAAATTCCGTTCCTATTTCATGTCGTGGATTCGCCGACTGAAATATTGACATGCTGTAAAGAGTCACCCACGGTGATACTTCTGGAATCCCGGGCAAGTGATTTTTGTTACTCGAGGGGTAACATATGCTCCCTTTATACTTTTTCTTTAGAGGGTATTCTTATTCAGGTGACTCGTGTATTCTTCTCATAGAACACCAGACTTTGATACTTTATATTCAACCTTTTTTTTTTTATTTTACTTTGACGTACCGTATATGCTATTTTGGTATTCTCTTTTTTTTTGTTCAATACAATAATTTAGCTTTCCGTAAAAAGAATAACATGGCACTTGAAATTAATTAGGAATAATTATTCGTATATTCTCTTATTAATTCTTTTTATTCTGTCCAATTTATTTTTTAACCTATTCAATCTACTTTTATTAAATATTTTTTTGTGCTGTTCCATATATAGTAGAACAACAACAATTGTCCTGTTCTGAATGGAATAATTACGGGATACATTTGTCTAGTAATGATCTTTCCTCCGATATCCAGCCACGTTTTATCACGGAGTATCGTTGGCCACAGAGGTTACCCAAAACCGGGGGTTTTTACGCGGGCATTAATTAATTTATCTGGCGGGTCTCGCGGCCATGCCGAAATTTTCCATGCGTTTCAATTACCAGCGGCGGCCGTTGTTTTAGACGCATTAATTTACAATCACGGGGAGAACAAACGTGGAAAAAAACACGGTTGTACAAATGTTTCGTCGGTCGCAATTTCATTCATCCGTTTTCTTTTTAATTTCGCAGCTTCCTCTCACGGTAAATTATACGAACAATTAAAAATTCGGAGACAAAGCATTTCTCTTATATTCTTCGATTGTTAATTTTCTGATTGAATTTTACTCGAAGTGTTCACTCGATTCACAAACTCCGAGAGTTTGATAATACGTTTGCTTACCCGGTGTTCAGGGGACCTGGAGGATTGGACCACTTGCTTCGTTAATTCGGTTAAGCCCAAGTTCACTGTTCGTACGCGGTCGACATTTATAATATTCACTTTATGTCGGGGCCTCTGGCACGTGTGCATTCGGGAAGTTCTTGCACGCGTTATCGCGACGGGAATACCGAACGATCCCGCGAGAGTGCCACTCCAGTCGGCTGAAAACGTAATTTTACGTCCACGAACAACGTGGAAAATTCGTCTGGTTGGTAAAAATGGTAAACGGCGAAATATTTCTCATAATTATTCCCTGTCAATTAAATTCTCTGAATCGATCCTCTTCTAATTTGTTTTCAGTCCTTCGATCGAATTAGATCGATATTTCTTCCAAGATCTTTTTAAATAGACGAAATTTCATTTTTTTTCGCTTTTAGTTGTTGTGAATCTGTTGCTTAACAGCGCTGGAATATTGTTATTAAACGATAGTAGACGAAGGGGGGGGGGCGGGGTAGACGATCGATTTTTGAACAAAGAGAACTTGGTCGAACAATTTCGCGTGTACCTGTTGGGACCAGATGCGAAATTATCTGATTTCGTGTAGCGATGAAGTACGAGAGTAGTTGCGTGCGTGCAGCTGCACAGGATTAGGTGCAGTTCCCTCGAACTTGGAGGTGTTACTGCTCCTCCTCGTTGTCTTCGGGATTTTTTCTTCACCAAAGTACACCAATTAGTTCTCTGTGTTTACTCCCGGCAGTTCGGTTGATCTTTAAATTACTCGAACTTGGAACGAATTCAGGGGAGAACTTTTGGGTCGATCGATCTGTCTATTAGTGTAACTATCCTATCCCATTTGTGTAGTTTCGGTGAACAATTATATGAAACAATTAAGAAACGAAACTGATATATAGGAAAAATGAAGAAAATACAGTATTCCCTCGTTAACTGCTCACACGGGTCTGATGATGGGTGCACAGAGAGTAGTGGATACGATTTTATACAAGGAGATCTCGTGATAAAGGAAATAATAACCCAACAAAAAGTACTATAATTTGTATGAACATGGATTTGATAGCATAAAAGCCGAAAAAATACAATAGTACAGTATACGATCTGAATGTATATGTGAGAAGAAAATTTACCTGAATTAAAATAAACTGATACAGTTCAAGCATGAAGTAACCCAGTTAAGAAATAAATTTATATATATTGGAAAAATGAACAGGGTACAGTATTCCCTCGATAACTACGCACACGGGTCTGATGACGGGTGTACAGAGAGTACTGGATACGATTTTACAATCGTTCATTGGCTGGTCGCCCATTCTTCTCTTATCGACGAATATAAAGAGGGAATACTGTTCTAACAAAATAACGCTATAATATCGTATAAAAATTCCTTTGTTAGCACAGAATCCTAACAAATACACCACTAAAGAATTCTAGACGCTCTTTCAGCATTCTCTCGCTGATTCTCAGCGTGTAGCGATCATTCAATTGTCTCCGGTTCTCTCGAGCGCCACTCATATTTACTACCATCTAATCGATAATCCCGCCAGTGTTTCCGGTTCCTAGCAGCGCGGACTGCCAGTGAACGCTGTGGCCGGTGTGTGCGCGCGCGCGCGCGTGTGTGTACGCGCATACAACCTGTACATAAATTACCAGAATAGTCGATACTCTTTACGAGGGGAGTGGTGGGTGGCGGTGGGGCGTAGAGTCCGCGTACACACGATAAAGAGGCAGCGTAGTTATCTTCGTGGGCTGATGAAACCGGTAAATCGTAAAAGGTGGCCAACGTTGGTTTACCCTTGACGCCTGATAATCCTGGATACCCATAAAAACCTGGAAACACTGAGCCCACCCGACGCTGGACCCAGGGGGTATTGCGTTCGTTTTTCCCCGCGTTTATTGCGACCGTCTGGTATATATTCCCTTGTCTTCCATCCCGATTTTAATAATTTTCGAGGGACGGCAACATCACACAGCCTCTCTACTGATGCCCAAATGGCAGCCCTGTTGGATTGGGGGGAGATCCTTAATGGGCGGGTGGAGAAGATGCACGGTTTTATGGGGGGAGCGCAATTCCGATGAAGTGAAGCTTATGAAATTTTGATGTTGATTCGGCCGTCAGGAAGTGCTCCGGATAACATTAATTTTAATCTTTCCACTCTTGGATCATCTTTTAGGCGGCGCTGTGAAATATTGTGGTGTTGAGGATTCAGCTTGAAGGGGGCTACTCGGTTCACTTGAACCTTTGGATAGGACGTTACTTATGGGACAGTTAGCCAGTAACGCTTCATCGTTGTTGCAAACGGTTAATATTCGTGAAATATTAAACTGTTTGTTGCCAGCGCCAGGACCAGCAGTGGTTCTCAGTCGCGGGACTAAGCGAGGTGTCTGTATTCAGGAATAGTACCCTGAACAGCATGGGTGTCAATATTTATCTTCCTTAAATATTGCTTCAGCGTTGTTTCAAACAGTAAACATTCGTAAAACATTAAACTGTGGGTTGCCTGCGCCAGGAAAATCAGTGGTTCTCAGTTTGCGACACTAAGGGGGTATCCACATTCAGGGATAGTACTCGAAAGACATAACTGTCAACATTTATCCCCCTTTCTCAAATATCCCTTTCTTTTGTAATTTGCCGTTACCTTACATGGCGAACTTAATTAATAATTAAATTGAAAATCCAAACTACTAGATCCACCATTACATTCGCGTATATTACAAAAATCAGTCTATCCAAGCGATCTAAAAGAAACGCAAGAGCCATTTCGAAAGGGGTCACATCGACCGGTTTGAATTGTTTATTAACATGTCCAGTCGTTCCATGCAATTAACCACGTTTGCGCCCGCAGTGAACCCGTGTGGCCCCTGCGTCACACGTCCGATATACATTCGCAGCCGCCCCTGTCAGGGTATATTTGATCGCGGAGGCCTTCCGCAGTCCCCTAAATCGGAATATCCCGACGAGTCGCGACGGAGCACGCTTCCCAATTCGTATTTCATCGTGTGCACGGCTTTTCTCGCCCGTTCCCGCCGGTATATTCCGTCCACGAAGCGATATTCTCCCCGGTTTCTCTATCGGTCTCCAGGCTCACCTTCTCCAAACCACCACACGAATCACCCTCCAACCCGGTTCTGGGGTTTTGCCCGTCCTTGTCCTCAGCCGTCCACCCAGACCCCTCCGCCTACTATCCTCCACCTCTTGGTCCCCGTGTTTACGAAAGGTTTTACGATGTTTGTCGTCCGCGCGGGCCCTTATTGTTATTTATAACCACGGCCGTGCCCCGTGGCGAGGTGCTAATACGTTCGGCTTAATGAAAGTTGCGGATGGATTTCCAAGAGTGGGAGTGGGAGAGGTAGAGGGAGAGGGAGAGAGCGCCCGTAGGACGTATTATGTCGGAATATCACGTTCCCGGTGTTTGAACGTTCGGTTATCGAAGCCGAGGCACCGACCGGGTCTGAGGGGTTGGTATTCTCCCGCGGCCTCGCTCTATAACCTTCTGTGTTTGACGAAAAAGGAGGAAACCCGTGATTACAGTGCTTTTTTCGGGGGATATTTGTACTTGGTGGTTGCTCGATTTACTTTGGTCCTTCTGTTGGAAAAGAAATTGGATGAATTTCCACTTGGCCCAGAGGCTGACATGTGGTCTTGCCAGATTTTTATTTACCGTTCGGATAATGTTGCGATGAAACGCATCTTTTCGAGTGTTCGATACTTCGGGATATAATGTTAGGAAATTATGACAACAATTTCAGGGACAAATAATGTGAACGCAAATTCAATTCATACGACACTGCTGACGGACATAAATTGATACTGGGTGATCGCTGTTTTTTAACTGTTAAATCGTGATTAGGGCATACATTTTCCATATGCTGTGAATCGCAATTATACGGATCCTATAGCTCCCACGCTATTTTGTTTACAACTTTTCAAGTAATTATATTTAAAAGATGTAGATTTTACCGTTTCTTTAAAACAGTCAGCCTTTTGAACGATTTGACCAGGTGCTGTCCACTCATCCACATCCAAGCATCTTTGCTGACAAACCATAGAAAGAGAAGGGAACTCAAAGATCCTCAAGATCCAACAGAAATGGGGGTTATAGATCTTGGAATTCTGACGCCAATGACATTTGTTTCAGCCGCATACGGCCATTAGTTTAGGAAATATTGAATGTTCAACACTCATCGAGGATTTACTGCACTTTAACCAGGGAGCATGTCCTCTGATATCCACAAAAGGGGCGGATAATATAGTCGGTCGAAAGGACGATTCATACAAGGATCTTGCGTCGTCTACGTCCACCCTGAAAAATTCACGTAAGGGTGGAACCGGTCGTTGGTCGAGCGAAAGGCGCAATGCGATATTACTATCGCTAACCGCAAGGCACGCGTTCTGGCTCCTTGGTGCCGGTCGCACGAAGATTCGCGAGGAATTCGCCGGAAATCTCGGCTCGAAGCATCACACGAGGCGCGTATAATTCACGTTTCAACGCACAATTCGAGGGAGATGCTGAGATGGGAAGGGGGTTGAGGGGGGTTGGTTGAGGAGGGAGGGTATTTGAATACGCCAGGAGGATTCTCTGGCCGCGTTAGTCGGTGAATCCGTGAAATATACAGTTATGGGAACCCAGGGTAGGGGGTGCAGGGGGGTGGGTGGTTGCATTATAAACTCGAGGGTGCGTGGATGTCGGATACGCCGAGGGCCAGAGCCGTCTACTCCTTCCTTTCCCTTTCCGAATTCTACCGCGCCTTTACCTGGGAACTTTATAACGACCGCCGCCAGTGTAACTCAAACTCCCAGGACCCAGGGATTCTTTGCCGATAAATCTGACGGATCGGAGACGTCGGGTTAATTATAAACTCCCCGGCCAGATACGACCCCGGGAGAAACTTTCTTTCGCGGACAATTTCCGCGGGCTGTTCCTCCGTGGGATAGTACTTTGTTGTTTAATTAATTCGGGATTAGCGTTGATTTGATGCACGCGCCTCTACCACGTCTATCTCTGGATTTTCGTTTTTATCGACACGGCCGGGGCTGGGAAGCTGGCAGCCCCAAGTGTAAATTTTTATTAAATACAGAC
Source organism: Dufourea novaeangliae (assembly GCF_001272555.1). Lineage (NCBI taxonomy): Eukaryota > Metazoa > Arthropoda > Insecta > Hymenoptera > Halictidae > Dufourea > Dufourea novaeangliae. Next base: position 394,418 of record NW_015373947.1, on the reverse strand, counting down.
GGTATTAGTTTGGTCGCGATTTGTTCGTGTTAGTTGAACTAAAATTTTTGATTGTTCACCTTTCGAAAGAAAGTTATAAGCAAATTGAAGAATTTGTCACCAGCACCCACATGAACATTTTTCCTTAATTCTCGAGTGGGATATGATTGTCCAAGTTTGTCCACCGAAAATTTTCGTATGTCTACTCTTCAAAAAAAGTGATAATTTAATTTGTTTATAAATGTTTTTTTGACGGGTGGACAAACGAAAATTTTCGGTGGACAAATGTAGAAAAATTGTGGACAAACGAATACTGTTTGTTTTTCATAAAAATTCGCACTTGGGGGTGCCTACATGACAGACCTAACACGGACCCTGGGGAGTATGATTTCGGTGTATGATTTCACCTACGATCGACTATATTCTCTGGTTTGGGATTGGATGGGATATTTTCTTTCGATTTTATATTAATTCTGCTTGTAATGTTTCAACGACACTCGGGTCCTTTGAAGGATCATTGGAGGGTAATTGGACGGAATTTGGTTAGAATTTTCCACCCTTATGCTATTATATCACCGTTAATTAGCATGCATTATGTTAATGACGGATAGCGTGCACTTTTAATGGACCGGGTTGGGTGGGAAAGAATGAAAGGAATGTGATTTCTCGCCGATCAAAGGGGATTCAATTTATTGCGTTTAACAGTAATCGTTAAATTGCACAGTTACATTCTACACGTAGAACACAGTTTTCTGTAATTATTTTATTGAAAGTACATTGAGATCCATGAAATTGATAATTCACATAAAATGTTGTTAGATCCCTTAATTAATAATTTTAAGTGCTCGATGCTGCGGAGGTTGGGTCAACCGAGACCCATAACAAAATCTCACAAACACGTGTCGATATTAAACTTCAAAATTAAATTAACTTACGGCTGTCCCCAAAGCTAATTTTATAAATTATTTCAAAAAGATTTCAAAAAAATCACATTAGTTTACATTAGCTATATGAAAAATGACATGAAAGATAGAATAATAAAAGGTGAACGAAGGACTTCATTTCATTTTCCTCGTGTCGGTACTTTTTCATGCAGAGATTTTCGTCATCCACAGTGATGAGGGGGCGTTGCAGACTTATAGAGGTTCTGGAGCCTACATAATGAGGTCGTAAATAAAAGCCTCAAGCGGGAATACCGATAGATGTAAGTTGCCACCTAGAGCCATATGTGTCTTGTATGTATAGAATCAGTACTTCGAATGTCAGATAGAACAAGTCATTCCTAAATTGATTTTAGGACCTATGATAATAGACATTTTTTACTACACTCAGTGACCACTATAATCACCTAAACCCTCAGAACTTTTTTTATTAACAGTATGTGTATGTTCCAATGCCTATATTCGTGGGTCATCGTTGACTCTGCCATAGGAAGTCGAGTGTCAAAGAGCGAAGTAGAACAGACTGAATGGTCACGGTTCTTCCCCCACCACCTACCGCCTACCCCCCTTTATCCCACCCTCCAGGCGCCTGAAAACGCAACCGGTCGCGCTACCGCGGGCAATTTGCACAGATCATTAATTTCAACTTTCCCCGAGTTCGTTTCGCGTCGAGACTCCATCGACGTGTAAAGTATTAATTTCGGGATTCGGCAAGTTTCCCGGCGACCCAGAAAATTGAAATTCTGATAACGCTGGGATCGAGAACGCGAGACAAAATAAAAAAAAAAAAAGACCCTATGGAAAAAGCGTGAGATCCAATTGGAGGAAAACCTTCCTGTCCGACGGTTACAAAAAATCGTTTATTTGAAACGGGTTGGGGTGTTACGTATAATAATTCGGCTACGGTTGAAGCTCCGTAGACAACGTTGTAACCGGACGATAATCGCATTGGTCGTTAATTCGTCGACGGTTTTGGAAATTCCGTTGTGTCCCCTCCAGTTTCGACGTGAACGGTCGCGATACGAATCACAATGGATCCTATCAAAGGGAATTATCAAAGCGGCGGAACGCACCGCCTGGCCGGCAAGGCGAAATTAATTCTCTCTCTCCACCTTTCTCCGGGATCGCTTTTATTTACGGAAACGGAAAGATGATGCGACGAATCGTTACTGGAATCGTTCAGCCAACAAAAACTCGTGGGAGCGATATTAATTCGGTTGCCGTGGAAACTCTGTCTATAAACTCGGCGATTGTCGGAATTTTTGCTATTAGACCAGTGTCATGACAGCATTCATCTGTTTCCGTTTTTGATACTGGGATTACAAAGATTTACTTGATAACTTTTATGGTCAGTGTTTGGGACGTTACTCTGTCTATTAGCACGGCGACTGTCTTAACTTTTACTGTTAAACCAGTGTCATGGTAATATTCATTTGTTTCAGTTTTTGGTACTGGGATTACAAAGATTTACTCGATGACTTTTATGCTCAGTGTTTGGGACGTTACTCTGTCTATTAGCGCGGTGACTATCTGAATATTTACTATTAGACCACTGTCATGGTAATATTCAATTGTTTCAGTTTTTGGTACTGGGATTACAAAGATTTACTTGATAACTTTGGTGGTCAGTTTTTGGGACGTTACTCTGTCTATTAGCGCGGTGACTTTCATAATTTCTACAATTAAACTACTGTCATGTATTTATTTATAACACCGTATAATTAACGTTATTTTACAATCAATTCCCCATAATCGTGAAGCTTACCAGTTATTCCTTGAACGAAAAATCCACCCCTCTTTATTGATATTAAATTTCCAACGTCCAGTTATGACTCAAGCCAGCAGAATCCATAAAAAATATTCGAATCCACTACACACGACAAGTGGATCTCGTCTAGTGAAAACACCATAAAAAATCCTCTCTAACCCCCTAAAGCGTACCTCGCCCCCTACGTCACGGCTCAGCTGTACTCTCGTCCCCGCCACCCCCCGACTCTTTCGAAAGCCACTCCCATTAGAGAGCTCAATTAATCCCATTAAAATGCACGGGAATCCGATTCGAGACTAGCAGCCGATCGGGCACAAGTTGAGCACATCTGCGCTCGTTGGTGTGCACCCTGTTCGAGTTCGGCGGGATGAGGATGGGGGGGGGGTTGGGAGGGGGTATCATCGAATCCCTGAAATATTAAAATGTACTGACGGGGGTGCGTACAATGTTACCCCTGCTAGATATCCAGAGGGGTGGAAATGACGGTGGCGGAAATACAGCAGATATTGAAAATGCCCCATCCCGCTTCTTTACAATTCACCGTATCTTTTCGGGGATGGGGTTAGGCATCCTCGATAGTAGGAAGTATACCTAGGTATGAAATAAAAAAAAAAAAAACTAAATTCCACCCCCTAGAATATAGCAGTCGACGGAAGTTAGAAAATCGTCTAGAGCCTTATTAATACCGCGGATTCCTGAACGTAACCTCTATAAGGGGTAACAATATGGGGTTAGGGGTGGTTGGTCTCTTTCGAGGGCGGCCCAGGGTGTGACACGATCGACAGGGAGATGACACTGGAAGCAATATAATTAGTCACGCTGATTTTTCGACGATCTGATGCCACCCCCCACCCTCCCGATTACCACCGTGTTATTCGATAGGAGGTCCGAGTTTAATAAATATCCCGGTATTCATACTAAGTGACGGCACGTGGTTTAATGAACTGCCGTGGCTCGCTCAAATATTGCTTGTCAAAGGACAGAGGAGCCATGCCGCGAGTTTTCTACGCGGGCCGCGTTTTAATTAATAACGGAACGCGGCGTCGATGTTTCGCGACCGGACCCGTCTGTCCGCGCAGAAATTCAAGCAATTCGACGCGTCATTTGATCCCGATAATACGTTAGTTATCGTGGCCCTGTGACGCGGGACCACTTAACGCTGTCATAAAGCGGTTTATCGGGGGTGGTGTCTGATTTTTTCGTTTAGAGCTCAAGGGCCAGAGTTCATTGTTCAATGGGACATTATTTGTATGAAACTGATTCTTAGGCTGGATCTACACTGTGTAACAAAAGACTGGTATATAACGAATTTTCATGTAATTTATTACCAGACTACAGTAAATCATCGATGAGTGTTCGGACGTCATCACCACCATTGGGCGGACGCCCCGTGGAACCAATCAAGCGCCCTGTGGTGGGGATGACGTAAGAACAGTCAGTGCCAAAGAGCTTTCGAACACTCATTGATGATGTACTGTATTCGAACAGTCAAACGTTCTACTATCCGAACAAAGTTTATTTCTATTAGTTCGGATACGGGAGGCTCCATTGTATTAGTAATGCAAATTTTACTTTTATGTGGCAATAAGAAAATATTGTGGGGCGCCATTAGTGTCAGATTTAATAACTATGATCAGAGTCCATGTTGAACCTGATCCTTTGCACTTACTCTACAATGTCCTTGTAAGAATACAGTTTCATTCTTGTATTGTTTTGTATTCCGTGTACTTACATGGAACGAAGGCATATTATTCTTATTACTATTATTATTATTCTGTTCTTGGCTTGGTTCTGTAAGGCTATCTGTTAGAATGCGGCCATTTTCGAGCATTCTCCTTCCTACTGCCTCTTTATGGAGTGTCTGACTATTCTCTAGATTCTAGACCCTTGGTACTATTACTATCATTATGTTATTTTCGTCATTTTTATTGTCGTTATTACAGTGGAAGGATATAAAATTTAGGTTTCTATTTCCCCCAATATAACTGCTGCACCTGATTACTACGGCTTTCGCTATACTTACAAAATATACAAAATTATTCAATTATTTCTACACCACGATAAAGAATCGACTGCTTTGAATCAGAATTATTCACACCAAATCGTATTTCAATCCACAGACATAACCCAAAGAAACATAGTATCACTGGCAGGAACATCGATTGGCTGCTCCCCACCAATCTACCACATCGAACACTCGGTGTGTTTTTATTATCTCACTTCCGGCATCGTGTAACGCCGCCGCCGCCAAAAAAAAAAAAAAAAAAAAGAAACAGAGAGAAAAAAAGTGTACAACCAGCCGCGTTAAATTCTCCCCCTAACAAGCAACGTGAAATAAGTGTTCCCACCTTAATTCTACCTCAACAAGTAGGTGGGTGTGGTTTCCCGGGCTGTATACGTACGAGTGACTAGCATCGGCACTGCGGCGCCAGTGGGGTGGGATAAGCGAGGCTTGCTTGTGTATTTAATTTCCGACGAAACGAATCGGATCGGAGAGATCGGGGTAGAGGAGAACGAAGGGAAGAAAGCTGGGGGTAGAGAATGGGGCTGGGATGGGTGGGAAGACGCGGGAGAGCGAAGAAAAAGTTGCACAATCGCTTTCGAGAGCGTCGAATCCATCCTCGCAACAGCTTTCAGCATTGGTTATTCACGTGTATACGTTTCTCTATCTCAATTTATAATACGAGCGGCGCTCGCGGAGTCGAACGGGGGGATATCACCGTGAGCGGAAAATGGTTTTTCCTGGTGCAGCACCAACCTGGTCCCGGTGTAGACTTACAACGGTACTCGTTTTGACGGATCGATCGCGCGGCGGTTCCGCGGAAATTTGTATTCCCCTCGGAAGACGTGTCCTTTTTTTTTTATTCTTCTATATCGGTCCTCGGTGTGCACCTTTTTTCGCGTCCCTAATGGAAGGATCCGGGCAGGAAATGAAGCCGGGACAGGGATTGCTAACTTTTCTGCAACGAAGCCACCAGACCCAATGGAAGTCTGTGATATATAGAAAAACTTATTGGATCTACTCTTCATCAATCAATAATGGTCAATTTGTCGACGTCATTAGAAAATCCTTAGTGACAGTGGAAGTGAGTAATAGTTAATTGTAACTTTGGTAGGAGTGGCTGTGGAATTTTATCGATCAGTATCCGGGGGAATTCTATAGTGGTCTAGTGATCTGGTGACCCCGAAATGTTGTGATCTAGATAGCTTGAGATCAGTTCCCTGGAGACCTGGGGCTCTAGAGGGATTTAGACATTTTGGGATTTAGGAATCCAGGGACCTAGGGATCTATGGATCTAGAGATCTATCGCTATAGAAATCTAGAAATCTATAGATTTAGAGATCTAGAAATTTAGGGATTTTGAAGATTTAGGAGTCTTGAGATTTATGTATATAATGACCTAGGGATCTATAGATCCAGAGATCTATATTTCCAGAGATCTAGAGTTCTACGAATTTAGTGATCTAGGAATCTAGAGACTTGAGGATTTAGAGATCTAGACATCAAGGGATCAAGGGATCTATATTTCCAGAGATCTAGAGATCTACGAATTTAGAGATCTGAGGATTTAGAGATCTAGACATCAAGGGATCAAGGGATCTAGTATCGATCTTGACTTCATAATAAAAGTACATATTTTCGTAAGAAATACTTATGGAAGCTTGAATGCCTGAAATTCTATGCAAATGACAAGATTCGTAACTTGCCACAGTATTATCAGCCTAAATTCTTTGTATCGTGAAGTAAAACGTTTAACAATGGCAGTCAAATGGCAGTCGACCCGTAAACCTTTTCATTAGAGGTCCGTTGGATTCGGTGGTGCTTGTGTTTAATCAAATATCCTGCTCAAACGGACCCAGAATGTTTTTTCAGCCGTGTCCTTTAATGCCTCCAGGCTCTGGGTTCCCCATGAAGGAGGATATTGCGTTGACTCATACATGCCGCGGCTGTTTTGCATTGCAATGCCGAAGAAATCATGGGGCCGGGCAACCGTAGTCACGATGACGCGGAATAAAACATTAGGTGGTCCGTGTTCTTTCATATTGAAGCTTCCTTCAACTCTTCCTAATGCTCCAACGTAGTAAACGTTGAAGAAACAGGGAAAAGACTTTTCGAAAAGAATAATTTCGACACTTATCCCTTGATTTACACACTCGAAAAATATACCTTTTTATCGTGTTAGTTGGAATTATTATATGTCATTGTGTTTCTAAAAAAAAAAAACCAGACAGATCCAGAAATGGCCCGAGGCTGAAAAATGACCCCATAGAAAACAGATCGTCAAGCATTCCATCATCCGGACGCAAAAACCTGCCTCGTTCGCGACCTACATTGCACGATGTAGGTACCATAGAATGGGGAAAAAAAAGTGATAGAAAAAGGGACGCGAACCAATTTCTCTATCGTGAAAAAAGTCTCCCCGGAATCTCAAAATGTGTGCTTTCGAGGATGATAAATGGCGAGCTAGATCATTAGCTAATTGTGAACGCGAGCACGCAGGCTACACGTAACTCGAGGTTTCGCATGGAAGCCGTGCCAACACTCGAGCACACACCGGGACACGTGTAGTCGGAGCGACAGGAAAACGGGGAATAATATGAGTGACAACGTCGGATACAGATATATAGGAATTAGGGGCCGTGTCTGAATCCGATCACCGATGAGACGTATCAAAGATGAACGTGCCAATCACCCTGTGGAGATGTTCGTGACAATGTTCGAACTCGGTCGACCCTCTTATCCGCGCGGACTACCCGTCGAATCGATGTAGCACCGGTAATCGATTAGGGGTGTTTGCTTTTCATGAACTGGCCACGTGTCTGACCTGCCAGCGGAGAATTTCCTGAGGCGATCGACGTTGTACTATAACGGGAACCACTATCGAGAACTTAGGGAAACAGCTTCCGCAGGTTCCAAATTTAAGACAAACATTCATTTAAATTCTTAAATTTCTTGTTCCCATTTCGGTGTTGTAACATTTACAGAATCGAATGGGTGATTGCAAGTTGACTTCAATCGCGACTACTGTAGAACCTCGATAATTGTAACTTCGACAGCTTGCAAAGGAACCTCATCTGTTGCATTCTTTTAACACATGGAAGGGATTGTCGAGGAATAAACAAATTTCGAAGCATTGACTTCCATCGCGACTACAGTAGAACCTCGATAGTTGCAACCCTGACAATTTTCAATCCAAATTTGTCCGTTGCATTCCGTCAACAGATGGAAGGTTTGGTCGCTCAGTTAGGAATAAACAAATTTCGAAGCAGTGACTTCCATCACGACTACAGTAGAACCTCGATAGTTGCAACCCTGACAACTTTCAATCCAAATTTGTCCGTTGCATTCCGTCAACAGATGGAAGGTTTGGTCGCTTATTTAGGAATAAACAAATTTCGAAGCAGTGACTTCCATCACGACTACAGTAGAACCTCGATAGTTGCAACCCTGACAACTTTCAATCCAAATTTGTCCGTTGCATTCCGTCAACAGATGGAAGGTTTGGTCGCTTATTTAGGAATAAACAAATTTCGAAGCAGTGACTTCCATCACGACTACAGTAGAACCTCGATAGTTGCAACCCTGACAACTTTCAATCCAAATTTGTCCGTTGCATTCCGTCAACAGATGGAAGGTTTGGTCGCTTATTTAGGAATAAACAAATTTCGAAGCAGTGACTTCCATCACGACTACAGTAGAACCTCGATAGTTGCAACCCTGACAACTTTCAATCCAAATTTGTCCGTTGCATTCCGTCAACAGATGGAAGGTTTGGTCGCTTATTTAGGAATAAACAAATTTCGAAGCAGTGACTTCAATCTCGACTACAGTAGAACCTCGATAGTTGCAACCTCGACAACTTTCAACCTAATCTTGTCCGTTGCATTCCGTCAACACATGGGAGGTTTGGTCGCTTATTTAGGAATAAACAAATTTCGAAGCAGTGACTTCCATCTCGACTACAGTAGAACCTCGATAGTTGCAACCCTGACAACTGTCAATCCAAATTTGTCCGTTGCATTCCGTCAACACATGGATGGTTTGGCCGCTTATTTGGGAATAAACAAATTTCGAAGCAGTGACTTCAATCTCGATTACAGTAGAACCTCGATAGTTGCAACCCTGACAACTTTCAATCCAAATTTGTCCGTTGCATTCCGTCAACAGATGGAAGGTTTGGTCGCTTATTTAGGAATAAACAAATTTCGAAGCAGTGACTTCAATCTCGACTACAGTAGAACCTCGATAGTTGCAACCTCGACAACTTTCAACCCAATCTTGTCCGTTGCATTCCGTCAATAGATGGAAGGTTTGGCCGCTTATTTAGGAATAAACAAATTTCGAAGCAGTGACTTCCATCACGACTACAGTAGAACCTCGATAGTTGCAACCCTGACAACTTTCAATCCAAATTTGTCCGTTGCATTCCGTCAATAGATGGAAGGTTTGGCCGCTTATTTAGGAATAAACAAATTTCGAAGCAGTGACTTCCATCACGACTACAGTAGAACCTCGATAGTTGCAACCTCGACAACTTTCAACCCAATCTTGTCCGTTTGGTTTGCAAACACGTAAGGTTTGGTCGCTTAGTTAAGAATAAAAAAAATGAGAAGTAATAGTGGAAGAAGAAGGTGCAACTATCGGGGTTCTACTGTACTTCATTTTGGCTTTCAATCCTTCTACTTGCACTTTATTTTCCAAAGGAGTTCCATAACCTGCCCCTTCCACAGGCAAGCCGACCAGCATCCTACGGACGACGATACTCGCGGGACACCGCGTAGATCGCGGCGAGATTCCGATCCGAATCTCATACGACACATTTGCCCCGGCACGTGTCAGACCCCCGGCTACCCAACCTTGTTGACATCCACTCGCCTCCATGCGAGACCCCTGTGACTTTAATATTACCTGAGCCCCGGCCGCGCGACGGGTTACGGTACCTACCGGTGTAATATTCATTTCCTCCAGTAAAAGCCCTTTCAACGGCTCTTTCGGGCTCGGATATCGGAAAAACGAGGCATTTCCGTTGGTAAATGTCACGGAGATAGGCGGGACGGCCAGTGACCACATATTACCAATCAATTTGCCTCTGTCGATACTGAGAGACGCGGCAGAGAGGGTGTATGAAATCGACTGGTGAGCCAGCTAGGACAAAGGGGATGGTGACGGGCAGGGGGGAGGGGGGGTGTGGACAGAGACGTTGGAGGGGGTGTGCGTATGGAAAAGTGGCCGCTCCATCATATTTAACTCAGATAGCCAATCACCCTTGTCACTGCTCGGGTGATAGATTATTTTAATCAAGTTATTCCCGCCTGAAACCCAATCATTCCACTGGTACCAGGTGGGAGATGTAGGAGAGGATGGGGAGGGGATAGATGCCAGAGAATGTGTGGGTGTTCAGGGTATACATAAAAATCGAATTAACCGGCGGAGAGGACTAGGCTAAATGGAGCCTTAACCTGGAAACCGTTGGTGCGTGTCCAAGCTTTTTCAATAGTTCCTCGGGGCTAAGTGGAAATTGGTAATTTCGCCTCCCCGATAATCCATTTTTTAATGGCTCTGACGAGCGATTGATTCTCGTTCGACGGGCCCGAAATCTTCCGACCACCTCCCCACAGGGACGGCTTTGTTGCTCCTGGTCCGAGCCCCCGCGGGTGCTCGTGATTTACGGGTAGCCCCGGACTTGACGTGTTTTAATATTCGACAGGATGAAGGGAGATTGAAAAAGTTTGGAGAAAAATTCGAACGGTCTGCCCCGCGGCTCGCTAGCGCTACTCCACCCCATACCAACTCCGCCGCCCCGTCCATTAGATTCAGGTCTGATCTGTATTTTACCGTATATTCAACTCACGCGATTGTGCAGTCGCTACACGATACTCTGACCATAAAAACGCTTCGTTTTCTAGGTCTTATGATATGCTCATCGACCGAAAGATGACCCCAGTAAGCATTGCTGGTTTTCATTGTACAGTTATGTCATCTTTTGTCTGGTCGCCCCCAGAAGATCCTTTCCCTCTTTCCGCTGATTTTAGCCCCCGGTGGCGAGGTTCTTTTAATCCACTTTTATTTTCCCCAAATGGCCTCCCTACGGTGCGATCATTGCCAGCGAAGATCACGACACACGTGCGGGGACATTAACGTGTGCTCCGCAGTTTTTAGAAAATTCGTCCCCTCTGTCGACTCTGGCGAGTACACCAGTGTTCTCTAATTGCGGGTCCCGATGGTCTCGTAAAATTGTAGACGGACCGTGTGATTCATACAGTCTAGCATCCAGAAGTGTAGATGCTAGGGGGACTGAGGTGTTCCTGGAAGATATTGGGATCAAGTCGGTAATTTTCGGCACGTGATATGGTCATTCGTTTCCGGAAATTGGCCCCGTTAATAGACGGGGCTGACAGCTGTTTCATTTGGTAGTCGGATGTAATCGACTGGTAATCATTTATTTATGGCCTATTGATTTTATGCTTAGAAGACCAGGGCCTAGAATTATCCAGAGGCAAGAGTCATTCTGACGTTGATCTGTTTCGCCCGATGTCATTTTTTTTTTTCTTTCGAATTGGTATTTCCATTTTGCTACAGTAATCCTTTCTAATGCACCCACACGAGTGATTTTACAAGAACGAAACTTTACCACCTAACGATTTCTCAATTGATGAAATTTGTTTCTTTTTTTCCAATTTCTCAAATAATTTTATAGTTCCTATTTCCCTCGACTAATTTTTACCACCGTGTCGCCGTTTCTCGGAGGGAAAAGGAAAACAATTACGGGGCGAGGCATTGAACGCAGGTGCTTCGCCAAGCAGGAGTGGAAAGTTGGTACCACTGGGCGGCATGGTGTACGAGCCATGTACGGTACAATATTATTAAAACGAAAGGCATTACTTTTGTCCGGGATGGTGGGAGGAATTATCCTTACCTACGGTCGCCCGAGCTCTCTCACCGGTGTCCTTTTAGGCTACCGAAACGACCGTGACGGTAACTCGGGGGTGGTTTGGGGAACAGTAATTAATTAGTAATTATATCAGCGGCAGCGGAGGAAAAAGCAAAGCTAGGCAGCTCCGGAGTAGCCTGTCCACCCCTCTTGTGCACCGTCGAAACCACCCTTCCTTCCTGGTCCCTGCTCGATAACTTTGCTTTCTGACCTAACTCCAGTTTCTGCTAATTATATCGCGGCTACCTTCTTCCCGACCCTCTGTCCCCGCGTTCCTTTCACGCGAGTTTTCTTACCCGCCACATCCCCCAACCACGATTGTCTGCGCGTGGAGAATATCATACAAGAACGCGAGGATCGTGGGGTGGATTGGATTACCTGGGGAGACGATGATTTTCTTTGTTTTCTTCTTTTTTTTTTTTTTTTTTTTTTTTTTTTTTTTTTGGTATTCTTCATCCCCACACCCCCGGGGGCTAAGTGCGGTCCGTTTATCTCGGGGTGAAGGAGGAAATAATTAGGGTGGAAGGAAACGGGGGTTGGGGGCGGGCCTAGCTAACTTTCCAGAGAATTCCTTGCCGGATTAATTCTGACAGACGATTGTTCTTTAATCTGGAAATGAAAATTGTTTGCGGCTCGCGGGTGCGGCGAGAACTGAGCAGAAAAATTTGAGATTGCACGGAGAGGGGTGGGTTTGGTGGTGGGACCAATTGGGGAATGATTTTACGCGGAAATGTAAAATAAGTTTTTGTTGAATTTGGCTATGTTTTCGAGATAATCAAGCTTCAGTATAATCACTTCCGTGTCTGATACATAATTGACTGTTACTACTTAAAGTTAGTTACAGAGTTCCCACGTGTTCCTCGCTTATCTTACCATCACTTAACCACCAATTCATCCGAAATTATAGTGAAATGTTAATAATCTATTACTGACAAAGTCTACAAAGATTATCGCAAGTAGAACCAACCAGTAAAGGTCAGGCATTGAAAATGAAACGAGAAAGCCCGCCCTGCAATGTACGCGAGCAAAAGTGGAAAATTGCGAAACAGAACACGCCTCTCAAACATTGGGCCGCGGGATGCTCTTAAGAAAATACATGCTTCAGGGACTGCGACATTATAAAGTAATGACGATAATGGCGGACGGAAACGTGGCGCGGTTCGGTGAGCACGGGAGCGACGATCTTCGAAGGCGAGCTGAAGTTCCTCGCCGAGCGCGTTTCCCTGCCTTTAAACAATCGTGATGAATTTTGCCAGGGTGGTGGCAACCGCATGGTACGTCCCTGGTTCTTGTTAAACCGTGTTTTCTTTCAGCCCCCACTACCGGTTGTTTCATCCGAGCAACTGAAATCCGGGATTCCGCGAATACTTCTGGACTGGGGCGAGCTTGTAAAAATGAAGAATCTCCTCAGAGAGGATCGGATTATCATACTAGTGGGTGGGGAAGGTGGGCGCGAAACGAACCCAGAGAAACGTCAATTTCATTCCCCCGACCAAGGGCCCGCCGAGGTCCTGGGTGAATTCATCCGCGTTTGCTACCTATAGCAAGGATTACGGGAGCAGACGGCGGGGTACGCGATTAAGCATTGTTTGTTGGTAGCATTTTGCATTTAATAAATCCGCCGAGTTGCCCGAAATCCTTACCGTTCCGGGTATCTTCTTGCGATTTCTTGGCGACGCTGAGATATGCCTCCGCGTTAGACACGTAATCCTACCCCTGGATTTTTGTTCCCGCGATTACTTCGGGGTTATTGCGACGGAGGTGCAGATGGGGAGTATTATTGCTCTCTACCCATTCTACCCCGCCCACGGCCCAAGCTATCCCGGCTTCGCCCGAGGTTCCCGTGCATTAAGATGATTTGCGGCCTGAAGCGAAAGAAGGACTCTAGCTACCTCCCTTTCCGCGCGCTACTGTTGCCGGCTTGATGAATGGGCGAACGCGTGCCTCGTTGAACGGAACAGCTCGTTTCCGGACGATTTACAGATGGAAGTCGCGAGATTTTTGGGGAATACCTTGGCCTGCTACTGTGGGCTTTTAGGTTAGCGGGTTAACCTGAAATGTTGGGAGCTTGGGATCAGCTAGCACTCTTGTAAACTATGGTAGATCTTGGGTAGCTAATTTCTTCAAGTAAATAACCGTTTGAAATATATTCCAGGCTAACTGTCTTTCAAGTCACTTATACAACTGGATTAGTTTAGATGAATCATCAGAGGATGATGGCTGAGGTAGCCTGGGATGTTGGGAGCTTGGGACCAGCTAGCTCTCTTGTAAACTATGATAGATCTTGGGTAGCTAATTTCTTCAAGTAAATAACCGTTTGAAATATATTCCAGGCTAACTGTCTTTCAAGTCACTTATACAACTGGATTAGTTTAGATGAATCATCAGAGGATGATGGCTGAGGTAGCCTGGGATGTTGGGAGCTTGGGACCAGCTAGCTCTCTTGTAAACTATGATAGATCTTGGGTAGCTAATTTCTTCAAGTAAATAACCGTTTGAAATATATTCCAGGCTAACTGTCTTTCAAGTCACTTATACAACTGGATTAGTTTAGATGAATCATCAGAGGATGATGGCTGAGGTAGCCTGGGATGTTGGGAGCTTGGGACCAGCTAGCTCTCTTGTAAACTATGATAGATCTTGGGTAGCTAATTTCTTCAAGTAAATAACCGTTTGAAATATATTCCAGGCTAACTGTCTTTCAAGTCACTTATACAACTGGATTAGTTTAGATGAATCATCAGAGGATGATGGCTGAGGTAGCCTGGGATGTTGGGAGCTTGGGACCAGCTAGCTCTCTTGTAAACTATGATAGATCTTGGGTAGCTAATTTCTTCAAGTAAATAACCGTTTGAAATATATTCCAGGCTAACTGTCTTTCAAGTCACTTATACAACTGGATTAGTTTAGATGAATCATCAGAGGATGATGGCTGAGGTAGCCTGGGATGTTGGGAGCTTGGGACCAGCTAGCTCTCTTGTAAACTATGATAGATCTTGGGTAGCTAATTTCTTCAAGTAAATAACCGTTTGAAATATATTCCAGGCTAACTGTCTTTCAAGTCACTTATACAACTGGATTAGTTTAGATGAATCATCAGAGGATGATGGCTGAGGTAGCCTGGGATGTTGGGAGCTTGGGACCAGCTAGCTCTCTTGTAAACTATGATAGATCTTGGGTAGCTAATTTCTTCAAGTAAATAACCGTTTGAAATATATTCCAGGCTAACTGTCTTTCAAGTCACTTATACAACTGGATTAGTTTAGATGAATCATCAGAGGATGATGTCTGAGGTAGTCTGAGATGTTGGGAGCTTGGGACCAGCTAGCTCTCTTGTAGACTATGGTAGACCTTGGATAGCTAATTTCTTCAAGTAAATAACCGTTTGAAATATATTCCAGGCTAACTGTCTTTCAAGTTACTTATACAACTGGATTAGTTTAGATGAATCATCAGAGGATGATGGCTGGGGTAGCCTGAGATGTGAGACCAGCTAGCCATCTGGTAGAGAATTATAGATCTTTAGATCAGTGTAGCTAATTTCTTGAAGTAAACAACCAACTGCAATAAATTCTGGGATAACTGTCTAGGTTACTTGTACTAATGGATTAGTTTAGATGAATCTTCAGACAAATGATTGGGTCCATTTTAAACCAGATTTACGGAAGCTTTACTTAACTCTGGACTGAAGGTTCTAGTCACTAGATTTAAAAATGAGGTTGACTAGAGGCCTAAATGGACCTAGGCCTTAACGTCTGTGCGACTGGTTGAAATTTAAAATACCCTGTGTTGATAAACTTTTGCCTAACTCTGTCGCGATTACATCCAATGTGACTTGTCCTTCAACTGACAGTTCGTATTATTAGCTGAAATACATTGCAATGATTTAATACACCGTATGTTTAAACGAAAAAATGTGACGGCATAAAGAACATACCATCCATCGATGCACGCCACCGACCGTGAACAAAACGCGGGAATAACGAAACAAAACTGTCGTCGAAACTTTGCGCTTGGCCCCGACAAAAGAACCGATCGAGCGGTCTTCAAACAGGCCGAGTGAACCGTCACACCGTTTTCCACCTCCCGAAAACGTCCCTCGGTCCGATCGTCCCTTTGAATATACTCCATCGGACGGATTATATAGCGCACTTTTTATTTGTCGACCGTGGCCCCGAGCAGATTAAAAAAATGTAAAAATTCCAAACTGTGTTCCCCAAGTGTTTCTTTCTGTTTCCAGGTTGCGAGTTCCCGACGGAGTGGAACGGTCGGTGGTTTCAGTCGGGGAACGACGAGCTGGTGACGGTGAACGGACCCAACATGACCAGCAAGGGTGTCTGCATCGACACCAAAGATGATAAGTTCCTGATCCACGACAGGTGAGTCTCGTTTGAATCGCAAGTCGAAATATCGGTTTCCTACCCATATGAAACGATGCATGGATCGTATTTCATCGCTTTATTCGCCGAGTGACCAACCCCCTCCCTTCACTCTCTCCGGTTTCGTCTCACCCTCATCGCTCGTTTCGTTCAAGCTTTTATTAATTAACTTCACCCTTCCTTTCTTGCGTCGCCCCACATTGACAAAGCGCCCCCGGGGCGACGTGCCAAACGGAGAGTAGAATATAAAACGTTTCTACAGAAATTCAAGGGGGGGGGGGTTGTTAGGGAGAGGGAAGCTTTCAGATCCGTGGACGATTTTCGTGGACGAGAGGAGGGACTTGGATACGTACAGAATCTCTCGGATTAGTGTCCACGACTCGGATTCGCTTGTGGACACTCTTGCGGGGGAACGTACAGTTTCTTTTACGACTTTTGGAAGTGAGAAGGGGTCTCCGGACAGACTATGGGTGACTGAGATACACGAAATTTCATTTGTTATCGATCTGTCGCGTTGAAGAAATTTCTAGCTCCAAATGTGCCGAGCTGACTCGGAAAGTGGTGGAGATGATTCGTTGATACTAATCCAGGGTACGGAAATGAGCACTAAACCGGAAGGTACTGTAGGAAGATCCGAAAGATTCTGATTTCATCCTGATTTACTGAAAAAGAAAAAATTAAGAATGCAACTTCAGGACCTCGGTAGAATTTCCCTGCCTTTTAACATATTTACGTATATAGTGAACAAAAGTGACTAATTAAGTGATAAACAACAAGAACAGTTCTTAATTATCATATGTAAATTAATAGTTAGAAGACAGGATTGGTGGTAGACAAATTGAGACCGCCTGTATTAATTTCATGTAGAAATATCAAGCAGTGGTCGGACGTGCTCGGCTAATGTTGAAGTTGGATTTTCTCGAAAAGCAACACGTGTACGGAATAACATCATTCTACATTTCCGATTACTTCATACTGTTCGATTCCACTGCACTTTTCATGCAGCAACCATCTGGTAGGATAAACCGAAGTAATTACTTGAATATAAATCGGACGTATCTATCGTCGTAACTTAAACTCAACAACACGTAAAGAAGATCTACCAATTTGTTGCCTTTTTGGCCCCTGCTTCTGTTCCCAATCGCATCGTTCGAACCCTCGATATCGTTAAAGGAAAATCGATCGGCCGGCAACGCGTATTTGCCTTTCTTCTCCTTGGTAAAAGCTTCGTAATCTAAATACGAGCGACAAACACCTCTATCATGCCCCTCGAAGGGGTATGGCCTGTTAACCGACGTCGGTGCACCAACAGCGTCGGGGTAATTTTTTAACTAGTCTATTAAAACACTCGATAAACGGGAACAGATTGTCCCGGCGGACGCATCGATTTTTCTTTATTCCGGCATCCGTCTTGCCGGAGAAACCAATAACGGCCACGGAAAAAAACAGATACACTGTGCAGGGTATCGTTACGATCATGGGCCCACGTTACTCAGGTCGAACGATCGATTCACATGTATACGTGTCTTTCGTGCGCATTTTACAGGTTACTTGTAAAGTAGGTGTTCATTTTTGGTAGCTTTTTCTAAACGAACCTAAATCTGGTAGGCTCAGATGCTAGTCCAGGTTAGGCTTGGTGAACCTAATCAGTTAGGTTCACCAAGTTAGGTCACCAATCATGTTAGGTCTGGATGTTAGGTCTAGATGTTAAGTCTAACGTTACCAGACGTTAGGTCTAGATGTAAGGTTTGGCCTCGTAGAGGTCTAATTTTCCCAACTATCTGACGTAAATAACAAATAAGCAGACAGAAATATAAAACTGAGGTATAATGTGGCTAAATAGTCTTGAGGCAAGGCTCAGCCTGTGATGAGTTCGAACCTACATTATACGAGGCTCAAACAGAATCTAAGCCTGACTTAGCAAAGTTCAATCCAGGTAGAAATAATCTGTTGACTTTGAAAAACATTTTCCTTGAATGAGTTTGCAGATTAAATACGTTCAGCTGGTCCGTAAGCAAGCTGCATATCCACGCCACCGTTTAATCTTACTTCCCGTAAAGGGTACACAACGAGCCTGCGCGAACGTTGGAAGATTGGTCAGAGGGGGTGCGGCATACCGAGCTAAATTGGAAAAAGCGCTATTCAAACAAAATCAATTGGGTTTCGAGAATTGAGCTACAACAAAGCGTGGGGTTATTCGAAGTGGAGACGGGCCGGCGAATTTTTTTTCACGAGCATACATTTAACCGAGTAATAATTCTACTGGCCGGACCGGCGGGGAAATTTTTCTCGAAAAACCTATCCAATTTCCGATGTTTGAAAATTTCAGTTCACCCACAGGTGGGGGGGGGGGGGGCGTATTATTTTTTCCGACATATCACGCGCAATTAGGTCGAACGAAATTGCACCAGCTCGTTTAATTTTCATCCGGGTCGAACGGAATTCGGACAACAAGAGGATATCGGACCTTCGTTGCCCTAACAGAGATCAAAGCCTCTTCGGCGTTACGGTCGATCGAACAATACAAATTCTCTTATTCGCTCGGTCGTGGACGGCGTTTATTTACAAATCCTTACGCCAAATTCGACTTCGTTTCACCGGCTATTTCTCGGTGGTAACCGCCGGCAAACATTACACGCAAAGCCGGAAATGAATTCTTCCCAGGAGGATCGAGCCATGGCTCGGCCACAGTCGGGAATACATTTCGGCGGGTATCGATTCCACGCGGATTCCGCTTCCTTCGTAACCAGCCACTCCCTCCCCCTTCCTCCTGCTACTCTCCCGCCACTCCGTTCGCGAAATCTCTAAATCCGAGTACTCGTTATCCACAACTTACGCCGCGGCTAGGATCCAATTTCGCAGAAAGAGCACTCGTTGCCGTACGAGGAGAGACAGTATCTACGCACATCGCTTCGTTTCGTCCGACCACCTATCGTGACGAAGCTTACTCCCTTCCCCCCCACCCCTGCTACCCCTTCAAAATCGCCCTAAGCTGCCGCGATCAGTGATAAGCCGCGACCGACGATGAGAACGCCTCGCGGAAATTTCTTTCTGTTCTGGCGACACTGGAATCTTGGCTACGTGTGGACGGTTCTAGGTTCGGTAGGAGTTAGATCTGGGTTGGGTTTCTGTTCCGGTATGTATATATTGTAACTCTAGATCTGATTTTTGGGACTCTAGATCATGGACGTGGGTCTTCTTAGCCAAGGTTTCGGATTATGATCTGGTTGGGTTTAGGGGTTAGGTCCTGAAGCTAGGTCTTGGTGATAGGTTAAGGGGTTAGGTTCTGGAGTTAGGTCTAATTTAATATTTTAACTGCGGTTATTTTTTGTAGCTCTAGATCATGGGTTGGATTCCTCTCAGGCAAAACTCTGGGTTATACCCTGGTTGATCCGAAAGTCTAGGTCATAGATATCTCGTTTTTTAGAAAGGGTTCTGGGTTATGTGAAGTTAGCGTTCCGAGATTGGGATTGTCCACCTTCTAGGATCCAAGATTCATAATGTTTCACGTTTGTTTATGGTCTATTAAATTCTTGTTTTATACCTTCATAGTAATGAAGAGCTAAGCATAATATTCTGTGAAAGAATAGATTTTTGAAAATAGATGTCTTCTTATCTACTTTGAAGATTATTACAGTCAGTGAGAGATATAGTATGAATTACTTTTCTAAGAGTTTCCTTTATTTGTTCTTTTGGCCGCGTGAACGTTCTGGCGCGGAATAAAATTCGACGCGAAGTAGTACAATCAACGATAAGACGGGACCTGGACGAGGGGCCTTTATTCCGTTTCGTTTTATCTTTCTTTCGTGAGATTCTTATATTCCGGAGTGACCTTAATATCCAAGTGAAGAAGAATGAGAAGACGTTAGGAGATCATCTTATGCACTTTACGAAAATTCTATTCCGCTGGCAGCGTTGCCTCCTGCCACGAAATAGATAACGTTTAACGACCGAAGGATGGTTCAAGAGATAAAGCGATAAGTTTCGTTGAACCTCGTGTCTGAAAATAATCCTTACTGTAACACTAATTTCTCTTGTAATCTTAATATTTCGAATATTCACCTCGACGTTTCAATTTCTTCATTTTTCAATTCGATGCTTATTTTCTAGGCTGTTAAATGCCAAATAATTACATTGAAATGTAGTATTGAAGTGTAGTTAAATTGGTACTAAATCTTTTAAACAAGGAAAAGCGGTGAATTATTTTGAAGATTTTTGCTGGTTGAAAGTCATACGCTGAATTTTCGTGAAACGGTGGTGCGGTTTGTAAATGCGCCGGAAGTGTAGTGGACGGTCAGCGGGTTTTACTGAAACCGAAATGCTTTCCCGTTCAGTCGACTCGAGGTCGATTTCACGAGAGTCTCTGTCGACGTACTTTTCATGGATGGATTGAATGAACGTCACTGGAATTCGTGTCTAATTCGATCACTAACTTTTATCGTGTGGACAAGATTGAAATCCCGTCCGGAATTTCGGTGAAACTGTCGTTTGTAGCCACGTCTCCTGAAACATTCCAGGTTTCGTATGATACTATGATGGCTTTTCAGCGAGTTTAGAATTGAGAACATACGAAAATCAGACTTTGGAAAATTTCGAACTTGGGAAATTCGGACCTTGGAAAATTAGGAACTTGGGAAATTCGAACCGAGGAAATTGAAACCCTGGAAAATTGGGAAATTCCTACCCCGAAAAATTGGGAACTCGAGAAATTCCTACCCCGGAAAATTAGGAACTTGAGCAATTCCTACCCTGAAAAATTGGGAGCTTGGGAAATTCGGACCTTGGAAAATTTAAATCTTGGGTAATTCGTAACTGAGGAAATTCAGATCCTCAAAAATTGAAAACTTGTGAAATTCAGACACTAAAGAATTAGGAACTTGGGAAATTCGAAGCATGAAAAATGATGAAGACAGTAATTTTAGAACCTATAAACTTGGGAAAGTGGAAAACTGTGATTCTGAAAAATTCGGAACTTGGGAAATCGCGACCCTGGAGAATGAGGAACTTCGAGAATGTGGTTCCTGGTAAGATAAGACCAACAATCGCAAAGAAAATGGGAACATTACGTGCTTTGCTAAGCAGAAATCTCAATATCAGTCAAGATACGAGTCTCGGAAGTCAAATAAATTGCAGAATTACAGCATCCACGGAATAATGGTATTGCAAAACGAAAGAAATGGCGAACTCAATATCAAACAGCTCGAGACTCGATCGCGCTACGCTCGTAACTCGATATAAAGCCATCAGAAGCTTGACGTTCCGGTTGATATGCAAATGAGAAAAGAAAAATTGACAGTCGCCGTTGTAGAACTACCGAAGACAAAACGAGCAAGCGGCCAGGAAAAGTAGAAGGGAAAGTTGAAAGAGGGACAAGGCGGCCGGGTGGGTAGTCGGGCAAAGTTGAGAGTTAAGTTTTAATTAATGTAATGGAGAGTAGCGCGTGATTAGCCTTCCAATCAGTACGGTCCTCTTTTCGAGGACGAGGCACGCTGGGATGGTAAAAAGAAAGGGGGCATCTGAGGGACGACAGAGTACGGATGTCCTTTCGCGGGGCGAAATTGAAGGACGGTGGAGCTGGTAAATGGGCCAATCGACAGCATTACCATTAAGATTCTTTGAGTCACCCGACAGAAAGAGATGAGAGGAGGTCAGGCGAGTGACTTCATGGGGGACAGGCAGGATTACACAAACCCACTTGGATCCTCTGTTTACTGAATCCACGAAACTTTTGTCGGATTTTTTAATCGATTTTACACTTTGTTTACTATTAGGCAATTCCCTCTCTATAAACACGGTAGGTGTGCGTATAAGGAGAGATTGATACTATTCTATTATTC
Source organism: Dufourea novaeangliae (assembly GCF_001272555.1). Classification (NCBI taxonomy): domain Eukaryota; kingdom Metazoa; phylum Arthropoda; class Insecta; order Hymenoptera; family Halictidae; genus Dufourea; species Dufourea novaeangliae. The sequence continues at coordinate 372,581 of NW_015373947.1, read as the reverse complement.
TTTCATCATTATTTCCCAGTTAATGTGGTGAGGATAAGCAAGCCTTTACAACGGTATCACCGAAGCGTGCTTATAGAGAGAGAATACTGTATTGTAAGATACAGGAATGAAAATTGTAATTATCTTTGGGTGCAGAGAAGTCGTTTGAAATTGGTTCTGGTTTAAATTGGTGGTATGTTTTTTTTACGACAGAGGTAAAAAATGTTTTATTACCACGTGAAAGAATATTAATTGTTTGATATTGGACTCTTTTTATCTGCTATTTCGGCGATTCCATTTTGCCGCCGAACACATGTTATTGTATCTCTGGGGCTTCGTTTTTTCCATACCCATTAAGTTTTCGGGTGACTTTATTGTTTCTCGTCGTGCTGTTCACCAGCGATTCGACAGTTGTGTTTCGTCCTGGAACAGGGATGCGTAGTGCAGTGCACGCTGAGCGTCAATTAACGGTAACCGATAATCCAAAGTAATGACGACCGATTGGAGCTTACGCCTCGTAATAATTGTTTATCGATTAAAAAGCACCCGGTGGTGCCCGTTGCTGGTATTTACGTAACAGCCGGAATTCAATTTGTTTTCAGGTCTTCATTTGACCGATGGAATTCATTTTCATCGGTATAATGGGACAATTATTTATTGTTAGAATCGTTGTTCCTTTCTGTCGTCATTTGTCGCTGTTCTCCCATTGTTGGCGAACTTATAATATTTATATATAATATTTGTATTATATATGTATATATATTATTTCAATTTTCAATCAATAATTTACATGGAAAATATCGGTGATTATTTTTTTTTTAAATGTGAAGTATAGTAATGACATCGGAATTTTTCAGTGTATTCCTTAAGACTTTGTGATTGTAAAATATATGTTAGTTTGTTAAATTGTAAATGTTTTTGATAGAACACGTTGGAAGAATAATTGTTCTCTCATAACTGTGACGATGGAATTCTGCCATTCGTCTCCCTCTTTAACGGGACCCAGAGGCTTCGGGAATTCGCCTCGTTAAATCATTTTGCATTGATCGAACAGTAAACATTTAAACGGATGGAGGAACCGACTTCGAGTGGCCCATTAATCCAATCAGTTCGTTAATGATAATAATCTCGTTATTTCTAATGCGGCTCGGAATGAGCCCGGCTGATACGGTCTAATTGGGAAATAGGGGGCTATTTTCCAATTATCCCGACCCCTGGAAAAATCTTATTTCAATGACTTGATGACGTTATAATACGCAACATAAAAAGTAATTGCCGTGCTCACTGCGGGACTCCGTTCCGCCATGCTTTTAATGGTTTAAAATGTTACGAAACAAGTGCATTATCTCTCTTTCGAACCTTTATTCTGCCAAGCAGCTTGCATAACGATAAATCGTATTACTCTCGCACTTGCACAGTTGCCACGACGGACCCCAATCGATCCTTCAACAGCTATGTCAATATGATGACGGGTCACTTTTGACCCCTATACGAATTCCCATTATGCATAGTTTACATCTTCTTTTTCATGTATACATATATGGAAATGTATGGAGATGTATTTAGATATATTTTGATATATTTAGATATATGTAGATATATTTAGATATATGCATATATACGTAGATATATTTAGATATATTTAGATATATTTAGATATATTCAGATATATTTAGATATATTTAGATATATTCAGATATATTTAGATATATTTAGATATATTTAG
>NW_015373947.1:295294-370517 GCF_001272555.1 Dufourea novaeangliae | reverse complement strand
GGGGGGGGGGTAAGCTAACAAATCCCGGAGTTTCGAACTTTTGCGCGCATTAAAATCTGATATCAGCCCGATATACTGCAGGGGTTGCTCGGTGGAATGTTGAAATCAATTCTTGGCCAGGAACGGTCGATGGGAGAGATCTTGAACGCAGCCGCGTATACGGTCCAGTTACGATATGAACAGGTTATTCACTCTATCTCTCTCTCTATCTCTCTCTATATAGTTGCACGCAGGTGGATATCGATTATCCCGTGGCGTCGTTAACGAGGCGTCACGACGCTAAGGCACCGAGATTACGTTACACTTAGTCGTGTTCCCTCGCGGAGTCGCTGTTGCCTAATAGAATCGACGTGATTGTGGGTGTTCCGCGTTTCTTCTCCTAGCGCTAGTAGGGTAAAGTTTGAACATGTTGACTACTTGTCAATCTAGAACACGGGGCCCTATGCATTCTTCGAACTTTCATTGACAGACATGAAGTTGGGGGAATTTGTGGAAGTTCAAGTTTCTTCAACATTCGTACATGTTTGTTCATTTATCGAAAATGACTTGCTTTGTAATAAGTACTTTTTGTCACAGATTTACACACTTGCGTTTATTCGTTCGATGATAATAAAAAAATGTTGCTGCTAGTTAGGAGACTGATAGTTCAGTATGAATCAAAATAACTCCTTTTTTCGATGTATGTTACTCAAATCATAAGTCATGGTATTTATCCAAACTGTATCGTCTATGTAATTGCGTAACTATTGACTGTATTAACTATGCAATTACTCAGCTGTATCAACTACATTGACTATGTTTCCTATATTGAGGGTATAGTAACTCAGCTATATTAAATACAATAACTACTCAGTTACTCAGTTATATTAACTATATTAACTATAAGTTATTTACTAAACGATTATTTAAGTATATTAACTATATGGTTAGCCAACCGCATTGCTATATTAAATATAATAACTACTCAGTTACTCAGTTATATTAACTATATTAACTATAAGTTATTTAATAAACGATTATTTAAGTATATTAACTATATGGTTAACCAACCGCATTGTAATTTGCAACTCGCTCAAATTTCATGATGTTTATCTTTTGTTTCTTGTACAACAAACGAAATTCGTTTCCATTTGTTTACAATACATTGCTAGCAATTTTTCCCACTGTTTCATCTCAAATTGTACTTTTTGGGTTATCACGGCAACAACCGGATGCTTTAACATCCGATATTTACAAGAAATTATTGGAAAGCATATTTGCGTTGTTCAATGCTGGAAAGTAAATCGTCGCCAAGGAATATGAAAATTAGTGAACTCATAATTTCACCGTATAGTCGCTTTCATTCGAGCGTCACTGACCTTTCCCCCTCTGCCCGGCGCAAAAGTCTCATTACACCGTTGTCATCGGCAGAAAATCAATATTTCGTTACGCGACAATCGTCAGAATTATTTCGGATTTAATTATGAACCAATATCGCGGGAATGACGTGTAATTTTGAAACGTTGAAAATGGACATTTTATTGTGCGTGACGCCGTTTGAGTTTCGTTTCGTAATTCCTTGCGAAAATTCATCGCGAACAATATTCTTCAACGAGAAACTAATTATTTTTCATTCCCAACTGTTTCCAATTCGATGCACTTTTATTAACATTTTGTTACATATTTAATGTAAATTTTAACATAAAATTGATAGTAAAAATGAAAGTGTCCCTTTTTTATAAATACTTCGATGACAATGGTATGTACAGTTAACCAAATTTTCTGCACTCTTAGTTGATTTTTTGACAATTTTATTACCCGGTAAAGTTCGAGAATTAACGTGAAATCTTTCACAGAGGAAACACAGGTAAAAAGTGTTTCATGGAGGTGCATGATACAGGTTCCGCTATTATACATATCATGCGTAATCCTTTGCAGCACTTGACTCTCTGAAATAAAGCCGATTTTCTAGAGTTCCGGGTGCTTCTTTCCCGAGAAACGTGAAAAAGTTCCCCAGAAACATACGGTCTTCCATTATAAAGTCTTAACCATATCCTGTATTTGATAAAGAAAGTAATTAAATATTTCGAATAAAAGTTTTTGACATTTCAGATAAAAGAGATTCGTTAAACTTATCCGTTTCATTAACTCCCCCTTAAAATGATCTATTTAGTCGTACCATGAAATCCATGATGAAATTTTCTTTAAAAGAATTCTGAAAAATGCAGATTAAATTCCATTTCGGCAGTAAAAGTCCATCGGATCAATAAAGTCTGAGTAAATCGAGCGAGATCCAAACGAGCGTTCGGAATACATCGGGAGAGAGGGGTAACAATAAATGATTAAACGCGGCGTGACAGAATTGTTGCCGGCGAAATCGAAATTAATCGGAATAGTTTTCTGAAAACGTTCGAAACACCACCGGCTCATGTAAATAATATTCCAGCAGGAGGGACCGGTTACGAGGCGTGATACAGAATTTTCAGGCTTTACATTTGAATGAATCTACATATTCACGTGGGTGAAATTTATGAAAGAGTTCTTTGTGAAATAACAATACCGGGACTGTGGCAATAAAAATGGCATATTCAGACGGTGTGTAATGAAAAATTAAAATTACACCGATTATGTAACGGAGTATAATAGAAGAGCTGAAAATTATGTAACGTACGAAGGGATGTGGTCGACAGTTTATTAGTATTAAATTAATATTTTGTAAAAACACGATTCCGAACAATATTACATCATTTGTAACTCGCTGTCCAATAAAATTCCGGGATTGCTACGGTAATCTCACGGTATTATTAACATTTACGACTGTTTTATCGTAAGAATTCTGCTGTAATTCCATTTCGATTCATTCACTGTTTCTATTCACACCTGATGCCTAGGTGCAAATAGACTCTCATTCTTAATTTTCACGTTTAGACTAGTACATTGGTATACTTAGCAGATCTAAACTTACGCGAAATTCCTAGAAACCTTTCGGATAGTGAAACGTTCGGATAGTAGAAAATTCGGATAGTGGAAGGTTCGGATGGTGGATGGTTCTGTTAGTGGAGGCTTCTGATAGTGAAGGCTTCTGATAGTGGAGATTTCCGATAGTGGAGGGTTGGGATAGTAGAACGTCCAAATCATAGAAAGTTCGGATATTGGAAGGTTTGGATAGTATAAGGTTCGGATGATGGAACATTGGAACAGTAGAAGTTTGAACATTAGGGTATTCATATCCTTAGCAGATTTAAACTCACGCGAAATTCCTAGAAACCTTTCGGATAATGAAACGTTCGGATAGTGGAAGATTCGGATAGTGGAAGGTTCGGATGGTGGAGGCTTCTGACAGTGGAGGTTTCCGATAGTGGAGGGTTGGGATAGTAGAACGTCCAAATCATAGAAAGTTCGGATATTGGAAGGTTTGGATAGTAGAAGGTTCGGATGATGGAACATTGGAACAGTAGAAGTTTGAACATTAGGGTATTCATATCCTTAGCAGATCTAAACTCACGCGAAATTCCTAGAAAACTTTCGGATAGTGAAACGTTCGGATAGTGGAAGGTTCGGATGGTGGAGGCTTCTGACAGTGGAGGTTTCCGATAATAGAGGGTTAGGATAGTAGAACGTCCTATCACAGAATGTTCGGATATTGGAAGGTTTGGATAGTATAAGGTTCGGATGATAGAACAATGGATCAGTAGAAGTTTGAACATTAGGGTATTCGTATGACGAGTGTTCGGATATGGCGGGTTCTACTGTATTAAAAAGAAAAAGCAGTAATAACGTTCTACTTTCTGATAGGGGATCAGTCACCAGAGACTAGCGAACTGCCGAAAGGGAAGGGTTGGTAGGCCCGAATGGGGCGTGGAATATAGAGTTTGTCGGGTCGAGGGTGAAAAAAAAAAGTTATATTACCTTTGCGTCCGGGGTGACGAGCACACACGTCGTCGGCATAGGAATAATATCCTGTCGACGAACAAGGATTTCCGCGTTGCCACTGCACCAACACACACGACCTGACGACCGAACCCGTACGTGCGGCGCGATCACGCATACATTTCCGCCTCGCGGCTCCTCCGCGATCCCACCCGACAGAGAATCCGCTGATTGGATTCGAATTGGAGGGAAACTTTATCTCTCTGTCGACGTGTGTTACTTCCGGGAATTATTTCGGCTTCGACGCCCGCTGAAACCGGGCGGAAAGGGTAACGATATTGGGCACGAGATCTGTGATGGATACACTTTATTATAGGATTCTCAGCCCCAGTACCACATGGGACCCTCTTTCTAGATGGGGTGAAGGATTTCATTTTTGGGGATACCGATGTATCCGGTGGATCGAGCATCCGTCATTGTTCCGTCAATTTTAATCCTTTCCAGTCTTCACCTCGAAAAGCATCAGCCATATAAGCATTACACTTGATAGACTACAAATGTTTATGGAATTATAGTTCTTATTAATTACAGAGCAACGAAATAAAAATTTATCTTCTATAGAGATTCTTGCTGGCATAAAAATTAGATCAAAATTTTATTATCATGTATTGACATAAATATTTTTAATAACAATTTTCCTTTTTGTGATGACAAGAGGAGATTGAATGTTAAGAAGATAAAGAAGATAGGTTACCGCAATAACTACTAAAACGTTACGAGTCATTTCCACCTTAATTCGTGACGACTATGAAAAACCGTAATTTCATCTCCATCATATAAATACCTACTCATTTTGAATGCCCAGCCCAGCCAACCCAGTACTAATTTTAAGTACCTAACCCAGCCGATTCCGTTTTCACAGTTGTTTCAAGTCCTCATTTCGAACATAAACAGCCCGAACCCCCTCCGAATCCGATTAAACGCAATTCCCTCCATCGGCGTTTATAATATTTTCAAGAGCGGGGTAAAATCGTTGCGCGGCATAAATTCGAACAATTCCGTTTCGGTGGCGGGGGTCGCATATAATTATCGAAGTAACGCGCTTTCCGGTGGCGCGAGCTTGCCAGTCGATCCGTTTACCCGTCAGGAGGAGAGAGCCTGGCAATTTGCGCCTTCGCTCGAACAGCGCTAGACGATAAACAATGAACGGACCGAGGAGATTCGCATAGCTGAACGCTTCCAGGTGGATCCGTTAAAGATGGAATTCGAGGCGTTCGTTGGGAGCCCGCAAAAGAGGAGCGAGAAGAACAGACGCGGAACTATTTACCGGCATCGTCGCGAGGCATCTACCCAACAAGAAACTGTGAAGTTATAGAGGCTCATGGTCCGTGGAGGAGGGATGGAGGTGGGTGGAGGCAGATAAGAAACGAATGGAGAAACACGGAGTAACGACCAAGACGTTTCGACGATGGGAACGGCTGGGTAAATCCCTTTCCGCCTCCACGGCTCGCTAGCTCCCTGTCATTTTTGCTCGATACTCTCTTGTTTCCATGGCGCCTTTAACGACACGGTTTTATGTTGCGCGATAGGCGACCGGGTGATCCCTGATTGGTGTTATCGATTGCAGCCGCTACAAGCGTGTCTGTGGGGGATCTGATGGGTGGGTATCTTGGGATAGGGTATATTGCCCGGTTTCAATTTTATTCGTTGTGGCTGGAACTGCGCCTATTGGGTGGAGTCTAACTGGACCTGGTAGCTTGGAATAGGGTATATCGCCCTGCTTTTATTTTATTCATCGCGGCTCGAAGAACATCTATTGGGTAGTCTAACTGGGCCTGCTACTTTGGAATAGGGTACATTGCTTGGGTTCATTTCAACTCGTTGCGGCTTGAAGTACGTCTATTGGGTAGTCTAACTGGGCCTGTTACTATGGAATAGGGTACATTTCTTGGGTTCATTTGGACCCGTGGCGGCTTGAAGTACGTCTATTGGATAGTCTAACTGGGCCTGCTACTTTGGAATAGGGTACATTGCTTGAGTTCATTTGAACTGGTTACGGCTTGAAGTACGTCTATTGGATAGTCCAACTGGGCCTGCTACTTTGGAATAGGGTACATTGCGCGGGTTTATTCGAACTAGTTGCGGCTTGAAGTACGTATATTGGATAGTCTAACTGGGCCTGCTACTTTGGAATAGGGTACATTGCGCGGGTTCATTCGAACTAGTTCCGGCTTGAAGTACGTCTATTGGATAGTCTAACTGGGCCTGCTACTTTGGAATAGGGTACATTTCTTGGGTTCATTCGAACTCGTTGCGGCTTGAAGTACGTCTATTGGATAGTCTAACTGGGCCTGCTACTTTGGAATAGGGTACATTGCGCGGGTTTATTTGAACTAGTTGCGGCTTGAAGTACGTCTATTGGATAGTCTAACTGGGCCTGGCAGCTTGGAATCGGGTATTTTATTCAGGCTCAATTTTCCTAATCGACCAGAACCTCTTGGACCGATTCTAGCTGTCATACCAGTTCCACTGACGACGATACCGAATGTATTCAAACGGTGGAACATTAATCGACGACACGCGCTGGGGGAAAAGAAAGGAGTCACTGGTTCGCCGGCTGATTAAAATAAATTGTCCGCACGGGCTACGGGACGTGAATAGGGGTGAGATTAAAGAGCACGCGGAAAATCGCGCGCGCCAGCTGAAACTTTGAACCCACGGGTCACGACCTTAATTTCTTCTCTTGCGCGGTGCCGGTTCTTCTTTGTCCGCTTTTGACCCACGAAAATGGCCGGCGCGCCGTGCCGCGCGACGTCGGTCGGAAGACGAGCTACATGAATAAATAAAAGTGGCCGGGCCCGAGAGGAGAATCGGACAGAGAAAACGAGGACGGGGTAATCGGGGGCTCCATGTGCGGATTCGAGCAACGGAATCGCGTCACGGGAACTTATCTAATCAATCAGCCGGGCTGATCAACCTTTCATTGATCGGTGTAATCCATCAAGATATTGAGCCGCTACAAAGTGCACTCGTGCCCTGGGACTTGGCTAACTCTCCTGTAACGGCGTTAATTATTTTTCGCCGGTGGAGTTTTCCGAATATCGAGCAACTTTCTTCGATTTATCATTATTATTCAGTTATACTTTCATCAAGTCGAGGAACCTGGATGACATCCTCAGAAAAAATCCACTTATAAAGTCGTCTCTTAAGCTACTCCTGCTAGTTCCTCTGGCTGTTAATCCTTCATACCTAACGCAGTGCAGCGCTACAGCATTTTTAGGCCCCTGTGATCCTCATAACAGGAAGGGGAGGATACATTGATTAATCAAATTAGCTACCCGGTTTAGAACGTCAGCGCCGCGTGTCTGTTACAATAGAACCATAACAAATTCAATTCGCCCGATGATCCGTGATAACACACGGCGCATAATAAATGAGACACGATGGAAATCTTAATCCACAGAATGGCTTCTATCTGGCCCGGGGGAGTTTGCATTTCCGATGCCACAATTTCCTCAACGATGATGCCCGCGCGTGCGACACGATTAACATTGAAATTAGAGCATCCGGTGCCCGCAGGAATATTTAACGAGCTAACCGGTGAATAACTGGCGCGACCCTGGAACCGCGCCTCCGTAATTGCGGCCCCTCGTGCCCGAAACTTGCGCTTCGACCCGGCCCCCGGTCTGATAACCGAAAACGGTACGACGTGTAGAAGCGCGGATCGCGTACCACCGAAAGTTGCCAGTAATTAGGAGGGGAATGACACGTCTCGCTTCGTGTAATCGAATAGAATCCTTGCCGTGGATTCGGCCGCCCGTATTCCTTCGTATTAAGCCGATCGTATCCGAGGACGTCTGCGGGATCGGATTAAGCCCGACGTAATATCAAGCTATAGGGGATAGTTTCGTCGTTTGCTCGATAGTTGTGATAACAGGGACACAATTGGCCTATGTATATCGTTTGCGTATCTGCAAAGAAAGGATAAGAAGAGATGACGGGACAGTTTTGCTGAACACTGCAACAGATTGGGTAGCAGTAGACCAGGAACAAACTCGAATAAGCTGAAGTATGGTTAGTAGACAACTTGAAGCATTGTGGTAGCTCTTGCACTAGCCACTAAATGGCTACCAAGCCGATCCCTCCCTTTAAAGTGGAGGCTATAAAGCGAAGAGTTCTAGGTACTCACTGTGATAAGTCCATCAATAGGTCAAATCTTTAGATACTATAATAGCTCTAGCTAGATTTGATCAACCTGTATACTTCTAAGTCATGGGGGCGAAGTAGCAATTAGAGGAACAGTTAGGCTCAGGTACCCTAAGTCTTTCCAACAGATAGAGTTGTACATTGGTTCGGTCTGGGTGACGTGAGTGACCTGGGTGACCTGAGTGATCTGAGTGACCTGGGTTACTTGAGTGATCTGAGTGACCTGGGTGACCTGAGTGATCTGGGTGACCTGGGTTCGGTCTGGGTGACGTGTGAGTGACCTGAGTGACCTGGGCGACCTGGGTTCGGTCTGAGTGACCTGGATTACCTGAGTGACCTGGGCGACATGGGTTCGGTCTGGGTGACCTTAGTGACCTGAGTGACCTGGGTTACCTGAGTGATCTGGGTGACCTGGGTTCGGTCTGGGTGACCTTAGTGACCTGAGTGACCTGGGCGACATGGGTTCGGTCTGGGTGACCTTAGTGACCTGAGTGACCTGGGTTACCTGAGTGACCAGAGTGACCTGAAATCCAACGAATAGAGTTGCACATTGAACATCTCTGCTATCTTCACAGTATGTCAGTCAATAACCATCAGCTGCAAGACATGCTGGAGTATTGTTGAGTCAACACATCCAAGAAATAAAACCGAAGTGTCTAAAGGTACCAGGAACAGGGTTCTAAGAACTCAACCAGTGACTCCGTGCTCTTTTCGTAGGTTCGCTAGCCCCTTCCCCCTTCCCTCTCCGGAAAAAGTCGGGTAAACTTCAAAGCGAGTGCCTTAACTGCATTTAATTTAGCCCCCGGGCGTGTTTCGCAAACTGGATGCCGTGTCGCCTCGCAGCGTCTCTCCGGCTCGAAGGTCTCTTTCAGGTAAAATAATCTTCCAGACAGCGTCGCAGCAACTATTTCCACTAGTAATCGCGACGGGCCTTGATAATTTACTCGTCTTCGGCCCCCCTAGTGTCTTTGTCCCGGGCGAAACGAACGAGGCGATTAAAACGCAGATTGGACCGTTTAGTGCGCGGAGTTTGAATAGCCCAGCGTACCCGATTCAAAGTGTCAGCAATCGACTTCTTCAATGTGTTTCTGAAAGGCCTCGTTTCTGGATCCCGGTCTTCCTCGGTCGGAAACTATGAATTTTGAGTTGATCAAATTGAGCGAATTACGCCACTCTTCGAGAAGAGATTAAAATTAGTTTCCGTGAACGATGGCAGAAGACGAGGGTCGATGGGTATTAGAACTGATGCCAGTAAGACACCTGTCGTCCCCAGAATCGTTGTTTGATGAGTATAAGCAACTTGGGCCAATAGCGAGTACAAAATGACGACGATTCTCCACGAGGTCTAAGTCAATTTGTTGTGAAATCGATCAATGGAAGTATTTTCTCATCATTATCTTGGAAGTTTAAAGTGGAAACGATGGGTAGCCACAAGGATCCTCATCTGCTAAATACAAACTCAGTAGAGTAAATACTCGATGAGTGTCCGAAGGTTCCCCTGGCACTGAACATCAAATATTTCCTAAACTAATGGCCATATCAGGCTGCAACAAATATCATTGGTTTCAGAATTCCAGGCACTGTACTGAACCCCATTAAAAAGTCAGCGTTACACGTAGGGTCCTCTTCCTGCCAGATAAACCTTATCGACAGTAGATGTCACCACCATTCTTCTGTAATAGCGAAAGTACCAGGCCATATATGGCACTTGAGAATATCATGTTTCGATAAGTCTTTTCCCAAGAAATCTACCCAGATCGATTAGCCCACCTAAATGGTGACAGAAAGAAGAATGTCTGATATCAATCAACCCAGGGGCTGAATTTCTAGTGCTTTTATAGGGTAGCGATGATAACGCCGACCCGTTGAAAACTTCTTTCCCCTCTGTTGTGATAATGTCTCGATTTCCGCACCGTTAACGGTACCGGGCTATCCCTCTCTGGCTGGCTTCTCGCCCCGAGGCCTCTTTACTACGACGGCCAGCGAACGGTATGGTCGTCCTCAGTGGTGAATTGTCGGATGGTGGGCCTCGACAAATAGGGACAATTAAGCGGCTAATATGAGATGCCCCCGCCGTGTGCGTCGCTCCCACGAGTATACAGGACGTGCGTGGATGAAAGGGGGTAGGGGCGGGCGAGCCGTAGGGGGTGGTGGGGGTGGGCCGGGGTGTGCACAACAATGCTATGGAAGTGCAAACATCACCGGGGAAAACCAACAATGCACGACCCACAGTCTCTATCCCCTAACTCGCGTGTCTCTTTTCCTCCTGCTGGCCCTCCACATCTATCCCCTTTTACCTCCCACCGTTTCCCTTGGCCCTCTGTGGTTCTCTGTCATTCCCTGACCTTTGTGCTTTCTTTAATCTTCTGCTTCCTCTTTTGATATCATTTCGGAATTATATTTCTTATTTCCTTTGCCCTTTGTGATTTCAGCCTCTGCTTCCAGGCTTTCAACGAAAATGGAGGTTTTGCTTTTTCCTAGTACCCTTTTCTGATTTTTGCGTCAGTCTACCGTTTTCGGATTTGCTACACGTCGTAATTCGGTTCTTTGGCATTTTCTTTGCTAGTAATCCCGGTTAATTATAATTTCCGTGCCATTCCTTTTAATCTCCCTCGATCTACATTTCTCTTCACTTTGTCCCCGGGGTCTCTTGGTTCTTCTTGCTTCCCAGGCTCATTTTCCTGTTCCTTGGTTCCGCGCTTTGCATTTTTCGTCTCTTCCGTCGCCCTTTATGCCCCGTACCCAGCCTGTCGCATTACTCACGAGGTATCGCGTAATGGGGGCTGCAAATTTTAGCTATACTGTGATCGGTGGCCCAGATCTGATCGTCTGTTTCGCAATTTCCAGGCGGCTTTTTTTTGCCGCAAAGTTAAAATATCCGCAACGGTGTCGAAATCAATTTCAGCACAAAATTCGTCCACCTTCCCCTTCCGTCCTTCGTCCTTGAAATTCAAATTCAACGAAGGACGCAGTGGAGCACGGAGTACAATGAATCCCCCTTTGTGTCTATGGCGCATGAAATTTATACTGATGGAAATTTAAACATTGAAGACGCTTGAACTCGCCGCTCGTTCACGGAACTAAAAATTTCATAATTTCCATGCTAAAACTAGGACAGAGTCGTACGAGAGAGACGCGGGGTGGGATAGGGGTGGGGGTGAGAGGGAAAAATCGCTGATGCGCGAAAGGAAGCGCAACGGAATTTTTCCCGGCACTACGCGGGAATAAAGGTATTAATAATTCCATAATTTACTGCAGCGAAATATTGACCGGGACTGTCACACCTGTATTTACCGTGCATCGATTTGAATAGCAATTCGAAACACGCTGTTTACCTTTTAAAATAATGAACCGAGCCGCGATAGAGGTGAACACGCGTGATTATAATAGCTTTTCGTAACGGGAATTCACCCGTAGGTTTAACGGTGATTTCTGCAATTTTTACCCCGACTCCCTAATAATTGCGTGGTTAATTGAAAACCAGAAAAACAAAGAATACAAAATTCTCGTCAGTTGAAATCCTTTCCGCGAAATTTTGAGAGACTTATCAGTGTAGTGACAGTAAATTGGAGTCCACATGTTTCAGACACCATTTATTGAATTTTCGCGACCGAAAATCGCTTGGAAAACACATTTTCGTTCTCCTGTGGGAAGGTGGGGGTTGGGGTTGTGTATCATACGACCACGTACGAGAAAACTGTCATCATTTCATTACGGTGGAACCGAGTTATTCGGCGACCAGGCGGTTCGAACGGACTTGGCATCGACCGATCCCCAAACCACCCCTGTTTTCGACCTACTACCCCTTCCCTCGGATCCTGCTCGCAATGGTCATAAGCAATTAACCCCGGCGCAAAAATGCATTTAATATCGGTGGCTTTGTGTCGTCGATGGTATATCAGTTTGGGGGAGACCGTGGGCGCCGACAGGCGGAGGCGGGTGGTCGGTGGACAATAATCGCAACGTTATTTCACGCTTTCGTTCGTCCGTTTAACGCAATTTTAGGACCGTATGCGCGGTCACGATCGCCCCTGCCCATCGGTTTCGGGATCATTTCGTTCCGCGGGTCACGTATGAGCACACTGGGGCTGTACAGGGGTAACTGAGGAGGGGGTGAGCCGTGTACACTGTCCTCCATAAGTTTGTAGTCAGTATCTTCCGCTCGATTTCACTGTGGCCTCTTTCAATGCTTCGGAAGTAGTCACGGTGGACGGTATAGGAGACATTGGTGACACACCTGTTGTAATTGATGAGTTCTTTAAAACACTGACGTGTTATTTTTATGTAACGATGAGTAAGGATGTAGTATAAGTCAATAATAGTGAACTGGTAGAGAAACGTGATATTGGTAGGACATGGAAGTAGTACAAATCAATAATAGCAGAGTAGTAGACCGATATGGTATTGATAGGACATGGCAGTAGTGGAAGTACATAATAGTTGACCAGTAGACAAACGTGATGTTGGTGGGGCATGGAAGTAGTACACGTCAATAATAGCAGACTAGTAGACCGACATGGTATTGATAGGACATGGAAGTAGTGCAAGTCAATAATACCAGACCAGTAGACAAACGTGATATTTGGGAGGACATGGAAGTGGTACAAATCAATAATAATAGACCGGCATGGTATTGATAGGACATGGAAGTAGTGCAAGTCAATAATACCAGACCAGTAGACAAACGTGATATTTGGGAGGACATGGAAGTGGTACAAATCAATAATAGTAGACCGGCATGGTATTGATAGGACATGGAAGTAGTGCAAGTCAATAATATCAGACCAGGAGACAAACGTGATATGTGGTCAGACATGCAAGTAGTATAAGTCATTAATACTACACCGACCGACATAAAACGAGCGATACAAGTCAATACATCCTCCATCCCCCGAATAATTACATTTTTTTTGTAACTTCAGTTCCTGAACAGTACATCGCCAAAATGTAAAATATAAAATTTCACCGTAAATTTATTTTCAACTACAACTCGTGTATAGATATAGTTATAATTTTTTCTTTTAAGACATGCAAGTAGTATGAGTCAATAATTCCTTACCAACCGACATAAAACGAGCGATACAAGTCAATACATCCTCCATCCCCCGAATAATTACATTTTTTTTTAACTTCAGTTTCTGAACGGTATATCGTCGAAATGTAAAATATAAAATTTCACCGTAAATTTATTTTCAACTACAACTCGTGTATAGATATAGTTATAATTTTTTCTTTTAAGACATGCAAGTAGTATGAGTCAATAATTCCTTACCAACCGACATAAAACGAGCGATACAAGTCAATACATCCTCCATCCCCCGAATAATTACATTTTTTTTTAACTTCAGTTCCTGAACGGTACATCGCCAAATTGTAAAATATAAAATTTCACCGTAAATTTATTTTCAACTACAACTCGTGTATAGATATAGTTATAATTTTTTCTTTTGAGACATGCAAGTAGTATGAGTCAATAATACCTTACCAACCGACATAAAACGAGCGATACAAGTCAATACATCCTCCATCCCCCGAATAATTACATTTTTTTTTTAACTTCAGTTCCTGAACAGTACATCGCCAAAATGTAAAATATAAAATTTCACCGTAAATTTATTTTCAACTACAACTCGTGTATAGATATAGTTATAATTTTTTCTTTTGAGACATGCAAGTAGTATGAGTCAATAATACCTTACCAACCGACATAAAACGAGCGATACAAGTCAATACATCCTCCATCCCCCGAATAATTACATTTTTTTTTAACTTCAGTTTCTGAACGGTACATCGTCGAAATGTAAAATATAAAATTTCACCGTAAATTTATTTTCAACTACAACTCGTGTATAGATATAGTTATATTTTTTTCTTTTGAGACATGCAAGTAGTATGAGTCAATAATACCTTACCAACCGACATAAAACGAGCGATACAAGTCAATACATCCTCCATCCCCCGAATAATTACATTTTTTTTTAACTTCAGTTCCTGAACGGTACATCGTCAAAATGTAAAATATAAAATTTCACCGTAAATTTATGTTCAACTACAACTCGTGTATAGATATAGTTATATTTTTTTCTTTTAAGACATGCAAGTAGTATAAGTCAATAATACCTTACCAACCGACATAAAACGAGCGATACAAGTCAATACATCCTCCATCCCCCGAATAATTACATTTTTTTTTAACTTCAGTTCCTGAACGGTACATCGTCAAAATGTAAAATATAAAATTTCACCGTAAATTTATTTTCAACTACGACTCGTATGTTTACGCTTATAATGTTTTCTTTGTCTTCTTAGTCAATTGGCCTCCCCCGTTCTGGGATAATGGTTTACGCAGTCGTGACAGGAGCCTAACTAGGGAGATGCGCATGGGAACGCAAAGAGGGTAACGAAGAGTTGAAATTTTTGTCGCCGGAGGGTGTTGATTTAGCCGACTACTCCATCCTCGCCCCCGCGTCTTTTCTCTTCGTTATTTGTCCGTTTCAGCCGCGCTCAGGGGGCGCAGCCCGATCACCGTCGATGATATCGTCGCCTGCGGGCCGAGACGCATGCGATGGGAATTTGTTGTGTATCGTGGTGCCTCCGGTATACCAGACGCGCACGTGTGAGCGTCCCCTTTCTAGTCGATTGTTTAATTAGTTGGTCCCCGGCCGCGGAATCTTTTGTACGTGTTTCGCCGCGGGGGAGGCATTGATTGAAGATGATTTTCGATATGCCGGTGAATTAATTGAAAACATTGTGTCTGATACTTGTGTCTGGGTGAATTGCCACGGAATATATCGGGTGACGTGTGGAATATGTCGACGAATTTTTATATTTTTCCAGATCATATCGTATTATATAAAGTTGATTGTTCTAATGATTACAAGAGTGTGGTAGGTCATGTATTTTTCGTTTCGAAAATTCTGTCATAAAAGTAAGATGTGAATCGATGTGACATAAAATAAGAGAAGAACTGTATTTTTGTTTAGTTCTTCGACCAACACCACATTCATTATCACTGACACAATTGGCAGGCCTCTGATCATGGGGTTTTTGTTTATTTTAACGAGTTGTGCTTTTAAATTGTTTGATCCTTTTTCCATTCCACCCTGTATATTCCACTGTTTTTTTCTGTGGAGTGGTATAAACTTCTAGAAATCGTATCTTTTCATCATCCATGGAACATCCTCGCGAGACAAAATAATTTCCGTTACTCTGAACAAGTGAAACGGACCAGCCAGCAAAACTGGAGAGTCTGCTACCGCCCAGCAAAAGTTTCCCGTCCAATCCCTTTAATTATATCTTTGAAAGAGGCTAATATGCTTCGTCAGAGCCGCAGCTCTCACGGAAAAGCGGGGTTCCCGACGGGGCACAGGAACGAATGTATATCCGATTTTCCGTTTACTTGTCTTATCACTCGCTACATGATTTTCCTTTTCGACTGTGGGTGGTGTTCCCGTTACGACCAGGACAAACGTGGATTAAAGGAGTCCCATGGTCCTCAGCCCCGGGGCCGTTGTAATCGAGTGTCACGAGTGTTTTTGAATTAAAAGGTATCCCGAAGCTTTCAGTCCCTTTGCCGTGTCTATTTTCAAAAGCTCCTTCCGTAGACGATATCCGATTTTCTTTTCGCGAGATTTCCTTCTCCGCGCTCGGAAACTGTTTCTGTAATGTCCGTGCCATTCACCGGGACCAGGATAATGGAATTAAAGTTGATTAATGTGGGCGAAACCAAACCCAAGCGAAGTTCGACGCTGTGTGGAAAATAATTATGACGAATATCTTGGTACTTGTATAAATTGCCACTCTTGGCTCTAGGGAATTATTCTTCATTAGGAATTAAAATTACATAATGAGACTTTAGTGCCACCGTATAATCTTCCATTCATAATTCAGAAATTTAGTAGGGGTCACACACAATCATACGGAGTCAAACAGAGTCAAACACAGTCACGTGGAGTCAAACAGAGTCAAACGCATTAAAACGTGAACAGTGACGTGTTGTAAAGACAAAGGTTCTCTGGTATCTTACAATCAACCGACAAAGATCGCGAATGGGATACCCTAGCCACTCAATAAAGCGTTCAAACATGGTCAAACGTGAATATCATTCAGCCAAACATACTCCACACACCAAAGTGGGTTTACATATCCCTAATACCTTCAGCATCTGTTGATTGATTACGTAACAGTACATAGTTTAGGTATAACTGGTACACACAGAACCACGGCATACATCGTCAAACAGCTGCAAACAAAGAACTGTACCAATGAATGTCTTCCAAGGGGCGAAAGAACGCGTTCCGCTGGGCAAAGAGTGAAAAATTCGAGATAGACCGTCTCCCATTGGAAACCGTTCACCTTTGCCACGTGTTCACGAGATACGTCGAAGCTTTCGCATCCCTCAGTGTCGATCTTGCGGAGGTTTCCACGAGTTTCGGTACAGCGAAAAAGGAGAAAACCGACTCGTTCGCCGACATTTCAATGCAAAAGCATCCTGCCGCGTGGATCCTCGCTGCTTATTTTCCCGCTACGTTCGAACGTTCCTCCATTAGTCTCGAACGGTTCTTCGTTCCGCTCTCTTTTTCAGGTGGAAAATAGCCGTCGAGCTTTCGAAGAAAAGCGAGGAAATTCTACGGGGCCAGTGTGTCTGCGCGCGCGAGCGCGCACTCAATTGCAACTGAAGAGTCCCGACCGGATTTTCTCGAAACACTCGGTGGCCATCCACGCCCCTCCCTCCTAACGTAAACGAATTACGGTAGAGCGTGTGCGTCACTTAAAAAAAAAATCGATAATTAAATCCCGAAGTGCATACTGTCCAGAAGTATTCCCCCAATAACGACGTTACGCGGGGGCCGTTCCGGTTCCGAATGCTCGAAAGAAAAATTACCTGTAGATGCGGGGCTTGCTTTTATGAGGGAGGACCGAAGAGAATTTTTAACGCGCCTTGGTGAATCGCTACCACACGGGCGACGATATCTGCAGAAGGAAAGAGCGATTCAGAATGAGGAACTTTGAATGGCTTCGCAGCGGCGAAGTGGAATCAGCTAAGGTAGAAAATAGGTGAATAAGAAAAGTAACTACTTTGACTGGAAGATGCTGGTCGGGGAGACTCGGTATCTTCATGGAGCAATTTTCTAGGAAGGCATTATTTCATTTATTTAAACCTCGTTTGAATCAGAATGAAGGCATTAGAAGTATGCTGAACAGGAGATAAGGGCTTTTGGCTAGAATAGACTCATTATGAATGTACTTATGCATTCAATGACGTGACATCCAGCTGTTTGTCTTTCACCAGTATGTTCCAAACGAATTCATCTAACAGACAATTAACCTCGAGCTGGATGACTAAAAGCAAAGGTAATTCTTCATTCTGGATCCTCATTCCATCAGCAGAGGGAGGCAGGCCTGAAACGTTCAAAATTCCTCCGTTGGAGGATGCATATGCTGAACGCATGGAAGCGCACGATAGACACGAAGAAAAGGACCACGCTCGTTGATACAGCTATGTTCTAAATGATTACCAATCCCATGGAATTCTGGGAATGCCGCGATTCGTGCCAGGCCGATGTTGCTCCCCAAGGAGCACCAGGTCCCTGCCCTTTCAACCGCTATCCAACCCTTCAGACGTTGCCGGGGATGGCTCGTGGAGTGTCTTGAATCCCATAAAGGCCCTCTGGGAGAACCCTGGCTACGTAGCAGCCTGCATTCTGCCTGACGTGCAGCTGCATGTATATCTTCCCGGTCGGTCGTGTTAGCCTAAATGATGCATCAATGGAACCCCGGGCCAACAGACCCGGAGGTATCACGATTTTCAGCCGAGAAAAGATATTCCCGCAATATGGGTCATCTGTCACAGTTGGTCTT
Source organism: Dufourea novaeangliae (assembly GCF_001272555.1). NCBI lineage: Eukaryota > Metazoa > Arthropoda > Insecta > Hymenoptera > Halictidae > Dufourea > Dufourea novaeangliae. Next base: position 352,601 of record NW_015373947.1, on the reverse strand, counting down.
GATTAAAAACGTGAAGTTTCAAGGAATGGGGATATCATCCTAGCGGTACTACACTTGTAGTACCCTAATTTTCGGATCAGAAGATGAAGGGAATCATCAATGAGTGTTCGAAGACTCCTCGGCACTGACAAGGACAGGTCCCCAGGTATAAGGCCGACTTTTTAATGAGGATCATCAGTGATGGAGCTTGGAATTCTGAATCTTTGTTTCAGCTGTATGTGGCCATTAGTATATGATATATTTAATGTTCTGCGCCAAGGAAACTCCGAACGCTCATCGATGGTTTACTGTATCGAATTGTCTCGTTTTGGGGGGCGTATGATACACGGATACTCTTGTGCGAAAAACGTGAACGCTGTGCACGGTGCAATCATTTTTCGGTTCGCTAGAGAGACGGGGCCGAATTTGTACCGGCCGACACGGGGTCGAATCGACAGGTATTGCATATTTGCGCGATTCCTGCGCGTCCGGGAACTATCTGAATTATTTCGATTTCGGGCCGGTCCTTTGTAACGCGATACGTTTTGCGCTGTAACACCGTTGCCTGCGGCCTGAAGCGTCGAGTTTCCGAATTCTCTGCGCGCACGTGTATCCCCGGCTGTTTTCCTCCGCGTGATTTCCCTCTTCAATCGGGAAATAAAACCGGACGGGGTGTACAGCCGGTCGCGAAAGTTCTACCCCGGTCCCGTTTCAACGTGGCTATTTTTTTCACACGCGCCGCACGTCCAAGGCGCGAACACTTGAAACGTGATCCACAAAGGCCGCTCAACGCTGGTGTGTCTGTGCAATCCGCGGATATATTTCGGAAATTCCGTCGATATTCCAAAATCATGAGTATCGAAACCAACAAATGAAATGATAGAAATTGGATTAAAATAATCCGTAAAATCATAAGTCGAAAAAAAAAACATTTGGAGGCCTTAGTGCTAATAAGGTCCAAAAGTTTTTTATTAATTTATATGTATGCGTTAAAAATGAAGAAAGTTATGTTGTCAAATAAGAAAGAGTCATTCTCGAAGTGTCCTCCAGTGAAACAGGTATGAGGCGAATGTTTTTGGACCGGACTGTACAAATGGGTCTAACGAGTGGGAAGGGGAACGAGAGGAATGGCGATAATGGTCCTCGAGACACTATAATATAAAATGGGATTGAAATTGTCCATAGAGTCATAAGTCGAGAAAGATTTTTGGAGGCCTTATTACCAATAAGGCCCAAAAGGTTTTCATTAATTTATACGCATGCGTTAGAAATGATGAAAGTTATATTGTCAAATAAGAAAGAGTCATTCTTGAAGTGTCCTCCAGTGAAACAGCTATGAGGCGAATGTTTTTGGACCGGACTGTACAAATGGGTCTAACGAGTGGGAAGGGGAACGAGAGGAATGGCGATAATGGTCCTCGAGACACTATAATATAAAATGGGATTGAAATTGTCCATAGAGTCATAAGTCGAGAAAGATTTTTGGAGGCCTTATTACCAATAAGGCCCAAAAGGTTTTTATTAATTTATACGCATGCGTTAGAAATGATGAAAGTTATATTGTCAAATAAGAAAGAGTCATTCTCGAAGTGTCCTCCAGTGAAACAAGTTTGAGGCGAATGTTTTTGGACCGGACTGTACAAATGGGTCTAACGAGTGGGAAGGGGAACGAGAGGAGTGGGGATAATGGTCCTCGAGACACTATAATATAAAATGGGATTGAAATTGTCCATAGAGTCATAAGTGGAGAAAAAACATTTGGAGGCCTTATTACCAATAAGGCCCAAAAGGTTTTTATTAATTTATACGCATGCGTTAGAAATGATGAAAGTTATATTGTCAAATAAGAAAGAGTCATTCTCGAAGTGTCCTCCAGTGAAACAAGTTTGAGGCGAATGTTTTTGGACCGGACTGTACAAGTGGGTCTAACAAGTGGGAAGGGGAACTGGACGAGTGGGGATAATGGTACTCCAGACACGGAGCTCCAGCAGTTCCCCGCGAATTTCAATGAAAGGGAAACGAAATTATTACAAGGAATTAACTGGCCCGGTTTATTAAGCGAAACTTGTCGGGTAGTCTGATTAAAAGTTGTTTAGAACTATGATAAATCTGGCAGAATAGGGTGTTCTTGCAATGGAACGCGTAAAGTCTTTGGTTTCGAAGTGAAATTTCAGAAATTGAATAATCGCCGCGAGCAGTTCGTGCGTTCCTATTGCGCTTTACTCTAAATCATTTCAGCAACAATTTCCTGAGGGAGCGGGGAGGAGAGAGGTAGGGGGATGGAGTATAATCGCGGGCTGCATTTCACCGCCGCGGAAACGTTCGATTGGAGCCGCACACGCACCCGTGGAAATTATTGCGCCCGGTATTAAGCGCGTCACAAACGTCTCTATACATTAAAACATGGCCGCTAGCAATTTGTTCTTGAGCTTCCTGAAAGTACCTTTTAGGGCCCATGGAGTGCAGAGAAATTGTAGATCGTGTCGATGGAACGTCCAATTGTTATTGTCCATCTGAACGTGTTAAGTATTTGAAAATCTCATGTTACTCAAATGTCGAATGTTATATGGCATAATTTATTATTAACTGTTTATGATGTGTGTTGTTGGAATACTTATTGAACCTAGCCAAAACTGATCCATGACTAGCCACATCTAACACAAAAAAGACCTAGCCAAACCTGATGTACAATTAGCCATACCTAACCCACAAAAGACCTAGCGAAATCTGACTCATGACTAGCCACACCTAACCCAAAAAAGCCAAACCTGACCCTTGCCTAGTGAAACGTAACCTCAACCTGTATAACCCAAATGGATTATTTGTAGAGTGTCAATCTTTAGTATTTTTAGACCATACCAGCATGGCATGTATCCCCGATGTAACTTCAACTCCATTCTAGCTGTTTAATTGTCAGATTCCTTAGAATGTGACGAAGATACCCTGGGCAAAGTTTAGGTTAGGTATCATTGGCTTACTTCCATGACACCCTTTGTCGATCACTGGACCCCTGACCTTCATTTAAGGCCCTGTTGTGTTTACTAGTTCACGTATTCCACATAGATGAATTTATTCCACAAGTTAGAGTGAACCATTTTCAGTCCAGTTTCCGCCACAATTGATATTTTGAGATCTCGAAAATTTGGATGTTCCTGATCGAAGAACAACATACTGAATGTTTATTATGGATCCATAGATTTGAGAGTCAGATTTAGGGATCGGTTTCTAGGGAGCCTCGCTGCATCTTCTAGTCATATATTCCTGCTTACCGTAAACCGAGACGCAGGAAAGGTAATGCATAAACAGTATCGATACAATATCGAGATAGCGTCTGGCCATCCGGACTACCGCTCGGGGCTAGCACCGTGGCGAATTATGTATCGAACGTGCGAGATCCCGCGAACGTAACCTACGACAATCACTTTTCTGCGCTAGCACGGACCGTATCTAGTTACTACGAGCTTGTAAACCTTCCGGGAGGACCGAAACTTCGATGTGCTTATTCTGTTTGTGATTTTAATAATCTCAGTTAGAAATATTAACAATTCACCAATAATCATGAATTGCAATTTTAAACAATTCATGCACAGATCAAAAATTTAATAAGTATATCAGAATATGTAACTATAGGCAATTCGCTATTTGTTCGCAAATTCAACAGTAATTTCCAAAAATATTAAAAACCTAAGAAGCGGCGTAGGAAAAAATGCAAGGAAATTGAATAATTTATTATGTATTTTGAAGAATTAATAGTTTAACAAGTAGAAAATATATTTTATTTTAATAGTTACAGACATTATTATTAATAAAAAAAGTTAAGGGACATGGTACCAGCAGTAGAAGATAGTAATCATGTTTTTATACTTTGCTGCATATGTTAACACTGTTCGATATTTTTCGTCGTATCGAAACAGGGCGTATCGTTCTTTCATCCGGTGTCTAGGAGTATGTAACGGGTCACGATCCGCCACGGGGCTCTTCGAGAAGGAAAATGTCTGGCCCTGCACGTTCGTCGGTGATCGACGTGGTTCACATTCTGCTCCTGAACTCGTAGTGGATCCCGAAACTTTCGATAACATCGTAAACTCTCGGGCAAAAGTTTCAGGCCCCCTCTCTCTCCCTCCCCCACCCTCGAACGAAACGGGTACGATGGAGTCACCATGGAAGTCAGAGATTCACAATTTTGTTACTAGATTATTTCCTCCAGCGAATTTTTCCTGGACTGTTGCCTTGTTCCTGTGGCATGTTCAATCTAGCCTTAGTGTCTTTATTCTTTTAATTAATTTTTCTCGTGCAAAATATATAGTTTATGAGGTCTATTTTTGACATTATACAAGGTGTTTCAGAATTTGTGATATCCGTCTTTAAGGCAGGGAGGGGGGCCCAAAAATTCATAGCAGTATACATCATACCCTAAGTTCACACTGTACCCTAGACATTATAACTAACTAACCTTTGCACTCATTGTTTGTATACTGTGTGTTCCATATGGAGGTTCGTTACCGATGGTACACTCGGCAATGGAATCCTTATGATAAAATACGTCAAAAATGTACAATAGACTTTTTCCAAACAGGACCCTGTTTTTGAGAAAAATCACTCTGAATTTGGGTATACCTGTGCTAAAAATGGGACAGGTTCTGACCATTGCTTGACGTTACTACTTATCCAGATTCAAATGGACATTCGGAGGCTATTCTCCAAAAACCAAAACTCACCCTATATTAATTTCTATTCCAGACTTTGTATATTTAAGAACCTATACGTAATATTATTACAAAATTTTCAAGCTCAGTTATACAACAGAGAAAATCGTAACTCTAGACTATCCGTTTTAAGAAAACTCAATCTTCGGCTCCGCGGCCCGGTGCCATCTGTCCAGGACACGCTCCAAGGAATCGCCCGACGGAATTTATCACCGTGCGCATTTTTTTCAATCACCGCCGCTTCCACGGTACGGTCCCGTTGGCACGGCTACCCCGTCAGAGAAGAGATCGTCCCCGATATCGGGATGCCGTAGGATTTGCGCTCTCGCTTAAAATTTAATTCGGGCGCAAGCCTTGGCTTTGTGGCAGTTCGCCGGTCGTGATTGGTTGGCATCTAAGTTTAAGCTAGCTGGCTTTAGTCCCGCTGCCGAAGAGCGTGTGCGTGCCCCACTGCGTGGCGGCAAAGCGGGCTTTGCCCGACACTCGTAATCCGACTTGAACGATAACTCTGCGCTGCTGCCCCCCAACATGTTCGACTGGCGATCCAGGAGGGCATACGGTCTAAAGGATTTACTAATATTAAGAAAAACTAACAGTCACACGTAACGAAATACGACGTCATGTATGGACGGCGTAGAAAAAACGATGGGCTTTACATTGCACTTTGTTTCGTGTTGATACCTCGATTGGATCCTGAGATACAAGTCTTCAAAATTTCAGTAATCGGCTGAAAAACGGAAGCGATAGAGTCTGACCGCTCAAGGTCACCGAGCGGTGGAATATCCCCACCACTCGATTTCTGTACCCCCACCACCAGACCAAGTAATCGTCTTAAATATCCTACTTTCCTTCAATTGGCGATATCTTGGCAACGGGTGGACCGATCTACGTCAAACGACGATCATTTTAAAGAGGAGAGATTCTTCCTTCTATTGGTTGTACTGTTGATATATTTTTCGACTGTAAGACAATTTTACGTCGCGATTCATGAGTCGTCGAAAGTGTTGGTACTATTTATTCTTGTCTTCTATTGTATTTTATATTATATTTATTTTTTAATATTATATTTTCGTCATTGGAATGGGAATCTAGAGAAGGTATTATGTCTTGCTGGAAAAAAAATATTCAAAACCGCCGCGCGTCATGGCAACACGATCGGACGATAAATTCGTCGCTCTTAGCCGCAGTTCGGTGTGTGTATGCGTCGCGACGTCCTCGTGGGCGTCGTTAGCAGGGACCACGGAGTGGCGTGCGTATTTACGCACTAGAGGAATCAATAAACCATGTCCGAGAACCGGTTCAGCCGAGCGGGATGGTGCCAACCGCCATTCAAGAGGGCGCGGAAGGGTGAAACTCACCCTTACACGCCATTCGGCTATTAGACAATACAAACAGGGGCACTGTCGCTGATCGTGTCTGGCTGACAACATGTTGAATAATTTTTTTTTCTCCCTCTACCCTCTGCTATTCGTCATCTACAGGCAGTTCTTTCGGTAGCATTTACATTTAAATATTAGAATTTTCCAGGTATGAATAAAAATAGGTATGATTTTATCCTGACATTCAATCGATGAAAAAATAATTGAGGCAAAACTAATTTTTGAAATTTCTCCGAACCTTTTTCCCATAAATGTACACATGTACAAATAACTGCGATTTGTAGTGGATGGTCCTAACGTTAGCATAAAATATAATACACGCTTCAAATTTTTTTTAAATTCCTTCGCTTCACGGCAATTTATACGAATTTCCCGTACAATCTAATTTTTCATACATTCCTGGATTCTACCGCGTATTCGTCGTTAATAAGTTACGTGGAAGCGACCGGAAGAAAAAAAAAACGTCCAGGAACCGAGAGCACGAAGATGATGGAAGGAACGAGCCCCTTCCGATTCCTCCCCCAATCCACGCTCCCCGTGCTCTCGTACCCGCGTTATTAATCCGTGTGCTTCGACGAGGCATCGGAATTATCGAGTGGTCCGGTCGAGTTGACTTTAACAGGGAGTGGGGCCCTCTCGTTAAAATGCGAATACTCGACTTAACGTAAACGGTCCTGTCTTGACGATGAAATAAATACGCTCTGTCTGTTGGCTCGAGGAAATCGCGACGGAGACTGGTAACGACATCCGTCATTAATATGTTGAGGTATTGTTCATTTCCTGATCGCTCGTCGACATTCGATCGCCTGATTTTTCTTTTTCTTTCTGGATACTGTATCGCAACGAAATTGGCGTTCTTTAACCCTAGGGGTATGGGCTGGGTCAGTCGTGACCCAGACCTAACTAGACCTATTCAACATCTGTCTAAGACATGACCAAGACCTAACCAAGACCTAAATAAGACGTAACCAAGACCTACTCCTGACCCTTGATACACCGTTATTAAGACCTAATCAAAACCTAAAGAAAACGTAACCAAGACGTGACAAGGACCTAACCAAGACCTACTCCTGACCATTGATAAACCGTTATTAAGACCTAATCAAGACGTGACTAAGACCTAACTAAGTTTTAACTCAGGCACATAAACAATAAAGACGATATTCAATTAGTAATAAATTTAGTGACTGTCTGTTCACGGGTCATTGATGACCCAGCCACTGAAAAGGGTTGGTTAAACTGTTCCAAATATCTTTTTTTCTCTTCTTTATCGTTGTTTTCCAGTCTCTTATTTGAGAAATTCAGCCGGCGCAGCTGTTGCCTGCGAGAAAATAAAACACCCCGGCAAGATTTCCTCGGAAGTTTTAAAGGCAATTGAGGGGAGAAGTTGTTTTCACAAGCTGTAAAGCGTTTTATTTCGGGGATAGCCGACTCTGGACGGTTTTTAAGCGGTTCTTATACGGTCCGCGTTACCATGGCGCGAGGCGGGCGGTTAATGAAACGCTTTCGTGGGAGGGAATATTAGACGTATGAATAATTCAGCGAGTTCCCTTGAATTCCGTCTATCCGAATAATTGAAATCGGTGTTAATTTGTCATTTTCTGTTATTTTATGCGCGTACAGCGCCAATAAAATTTACGATCTCGAATGTCTCCGGAATCGTGGCAGTAACAGACACGAAATTTTCATCTAGAAGTGACTCGACGCAAACGGGGGTTTATCGTGGGATGCTATAAAGTCCCCTGACCTCGTTTACACTAAAAAACAAGAGGTACTTTTCTTTAGCCCACCCTGTACAGTGTCATCAGTAGATAATCTCTATGCAAATTCGCACTTTTGAACACTTGCTTGTGAAAATAAAATATAAACAGCCAGCTTAGTTTTTGTTCTAGAATTTTTATTACGTCTATAATATTCTATGCATATTATTACACTCTGTACAGGGTGTCTCATAAGAACATGTACAAATTGTACAGACTAACAGAACTTATAGAAAGAGAGAAAGCCTTGGTATGTCTAAGAATTATTCCATTCTGAAATAATTCAAGTTTTCTTATTTTTTAGTGGATTACAAGTACTGTACAGTAAATCCTCGATGAGTGTTCGAAGGCTCCTCGCCACTGAACATTAACTATTTCATAAACTAGTGGCCATATGCGAATCGAACAAATATAATTGGCTTCAAAATTCCAAGCTTTATCAGTATCCTAAACCTCATTAAAAAGTTAACGTTACACCTGGGAATCTCTCCTTGTCAGTGCCCAAAGTGTCTTCGAACACTCATTGAGCATTTACTGTACGTAACAGATTACATTTCTTATAATATAATTATTTTCTCGCAATTTTCATGTCACGAAATGTTACGAACTCTCAAATATCCACAGTTTAATCATCACATTCGAAAGCTATAATAACAATGGTCCAAAAAAGAAACGCAATCCTGGTTCAAATAAAGGCCTAACGACGTGTAACCCAAATCCAGAAATAAAAACACGAAATGGTTTAACAACGGCGCATTTCGAGGCGAAATCCCGTCCCAGAATTACATTTTTTTTTTTTTTATAATTTTTGTTTCGTTCACGTTCTTATTAATTCAAACGGACGCGAGGATGCGCGATTAATCCGTGCTTCACGGCGGATACGCAACACGGTGGATGGATACCGAGCAGACGTTTTTTCTGAACGGACGTTTCGTCGTTCGCGAACGGAACCGGTGCCCACGGGCACGTAATGAATCATTTTTTAAACGAATTACCCCGCGGGACGATTTATACATTCTCGTTGAGCGTTTCCACGTAACACGTGAAATAGCGGAACGTGGATCGATTGGTCGTTCTAACCGTACAAAATAGTCACGCCACTATTACTATTATTATTATTATTATTATTGCGTCCGTGCTCGTTATTATTATTGCGTATTCATGTATCATCGAGGACGGTAATGAATTAATGAAAACAACGAATTCCTCCAATTTGCATAAAACGCGCCGGGGGAACAGTGCATTATGACTAATTAGCAACGTGAGGGTGAATATAAGTATGGCTAATCGATGGATCATTAACCCTTTCGGACCTGAATTTTCTTTTAAGAGTAAACAAAATATTTGATTGCACATTTTAACTCAGTAAACTGTTTAGAGGACATTTTGTTTTGAAAAATTTTCTAATCAAATAGAAGGTACATACAGGTATTTACAGGTAAGTAAATATACCGTTAGGTATGTCTGTCCCCTACAATGTCAGGTAGAATGGAGGATCCGAGCGTCAGTCACGCTTTAGTCTTCGATGGGGCGGCATCTTAGGTGCGCGTTAGTGTGAATTCGCACCTGTGTGCCTACAATGTGTTGTAATGAAGTGTATCTACGAGTTAAAATTGTTTCGTGTCCGTTATAATGTGAACTATACTTAGTGTACGTGTATATATATATTTTTCAAGGCTTATAGAATCTATTTGGGATGAACGAAAATTCATCTCTCGAAAAAAAATCCATACTGTCGCGAATCAGGGAGGGAGCGTTTTTGGATTTTATTCATGACTATCGATCCATCGATAACGCCGTTGTCATTACTCGTGGATTGCAACGCTCGTGACCGGGGATGAGCTGTCTCAGCGTGTTCGGCGTGATTTATTTATGCGATTGTGTCGAAAAAAAAAAAACAGAACAGAACGCCGACAACGGTTTCGCTTGCGGAACCAACTGCGAGAACCGTTCTATAATTCATTGTTGATTGTTTATAGAATCATATTGTAATTTTAACTCATCGTTTGCGACATTATATTGTGACCAATAGTACGAATTTTATTCTGTTAATGTTATACAAAAGAAATCATTTATTTGTGAATAATTTTGTTTCAAATGAATATTATACGGTAGAACCTCCATTATCCGAACGCTCCGATATTCGAACGTTCTGTGATATCAAAAAATTTATTTATTGGTGCATAATTTTGTTCCAAATGAAGATTGTACAGGGGATAATATTGAAATTATTTTTTGAAAAGTAAAAATTTCGAAGTGTTCCCGCAAAATGCAACAGCTTTGTAAGCTTAAAGAAATTTTACAGGCCTTCGCTGAATCCTTTCTGAAATACAGTATTACTCTCGTTTCATGGCGAGAACTCGCTTTCAGTCTCTGTTCGCTGATGGAAGGCTCGTGTAATTGAAGCCGTTCCCGCTGAAACTTCCGGTGGAACGTTCAATTAACATTCTCGACAACCCTTTTCACCGCCCCCTCCCCCCACAGGAAAACCTGTTCGCATGGATAATCCACAGATAAATGTATCTCATTTCTTGTTTTTTTTTTTTTTCGAGTTCCTAAATTACCATATATGCTCTTCATTTATCTTGAGATCAAAACCTTTACGATCCTCGACGGTGTGTTACAGGTTTTCGGAACTACCGGGGATCGTCGTTCGATTTTATAACTGCTTCATATTCTCGCGGAGTATATATCAAAGTGTTAAGTAGTTCGTGGAAGTGGTGTCGTAAAAAGAGGCATTCAACGGGTCTGAATATGAGGCTGAATTAATTTGGATCCAGTTAAGGTCGACCTGGATAGGCTTGAGCACGACGGAAATTTTCCTATATTTATGGCTTTTGACCCGAAACCGTTTCAAACAAGTTCGTTTCGGGGATAGTGACTCATTAACCGGCAGCGCGCGCTACCTAAAGTAATTGTCACGGTGACGTATTCATTAGACTGACGTGGAAGTAAGATTGAAATTAAATTGAGAAAATAGATATCCAACCAGGAAAGCCTGCACGTAATGTTCGTTTACAATTTTATATTATAAATTATCCATTGCAAACAAACTGATTAGCAATAAGCGTCCCTTTTCAAGGCGATACGATGCAACAAAAGTTTACAAAAGCGATTTCTGGTCACCGTACTTAATCAAACTCTCGTCTTCGATCATGAATTATTCAGACTGACCGAAGTAGCTCTGAGAGTAACTACGTGAATCTGATTCAGTTGTCCTGACCATCGGTGAATTATGATAATGGAAGCAACCTTGAACTAAAACTTTACCTTTCGAATTGTGACGGCAGCCTTGAACTCTTCATTATTCTCCTTATAATTACGTTTTACGCACCTAGCTACAATTACATCGTCATTTCTTGAATAGTCACTACAATTATTCCAATTATATGGCTTAATCATACATGCTTCAAAATATAAACTAAAGTTTTCATTCTTCTCTCTCTCCATAATTGCATTTCGTCGACCTTGTCATAGACATCATCATCCCTACCTTATCGACAGAGTAGACAACCAGTGAGTGGTCCTTACATTAGCCTATCCAGTGGAGAATTGTAGAGGGCGCCACGAGTGGACCGCCAAGCTATCACACAATCTTGTCCATTCCCCTCAATAAACGCGCCACCAGTCCCGACAGGTGTACTTACAGAGAGGGAATGCCTTTAAAATGTTCTATTGCATCATAAAAATATAATAACACAATTAATCGTGTAACAGATCGTAATTAAGGAAAATCATTATCCTGAAACAGAGAAGACTGGCCAGAAGTCTCAGCGGTCCTATTCCGGTAGTTTCAGAACAGTCTTCGTTCTCCCGCCAGTGCTCGACGGGGGCGATTCCGTGACAATAGAAAAGTGGGGCGGAATGATTCGGTGGAAGTTCGCGAAGAAACGACGGTGTTGGTGAAACAATGGGTCCACACGGGGAGTCGCGAAACTTTCGGATATAATAAGACGGATTTTTCTTCCGTCGTAGTTGCCGTCGCTCGAGGATCCAAGTGGCTCTTGTAAGACGCGAAAGTTTATGAAAGCTCGGGGGCTTAAAATGATTCCGCTGTTTAGATGTATTTAGATTCGACCTTCCCAGTGAATCCTATAGTTCAACAATTTAAATTAAAAATTTTACAGGGCCCGACCGTGTCGAGACACGAAACGTTCGAATGTTTAAACAATTACCACCAGTGTCGAATTAAATTTCCAAACTGAACATTCACCGCGGCAGTTGAAAGAATTCCGGTAAAAGACCGGACAAATTGCGTTCCGTTCGGTCTACATTAAAGCTGAACCGGAAAAAGAACGTGGCTCCACGAGGAGCGAGCGTGACGTTGGCAACTCGGGGATGATGTTTAAAACACGACAATTACGTTGAAAATTGCGACGGGAACGGTGTGTGTGTGTGTGTTCCGTTGGAATGGTTAATGACACCCGGAAGAATTGCGAGTGCGTGGCAGTCGACGGAACGGACGGTGAATTGAAAATATGATTCTTCATTCCACGGATAAAACGGAAACTTTCTTATAGTATATATATTAGTTAGGCAAATCATTAAAAAGTCCATATTTTGGTAGTTCGAAGACCAAACAAAATTTCGAAAGGTTAATTTCTCAGGCGGCACCGAGAGATTTTGGAGCCTGAAACCGAAGCAATTCCTGCGAAAGTATCGGGAAAAGCTTACCCCACGTTTAACTTCGAGTCGTTTGCGGTTCGCGCGCCTCGTAGGGTGGAATAGGGTCCCGGACGCTTCAGTCTCGATAATAGTTACGGCCGAATGCGATCACGAAGCCCCGAAACCGATCCCGGGGTATCGTGCACCCGTGTCCGCGGCTTCGTTGACATGCATACAAACTTCGACAACTTTCGAATTGCAGATCGTGGGACTGTTTGGAAACGCGGAGGCTCGAGAGCGTCGCCTCTGTGATCGAACAGACAAAAGTTTTTGAGGCTGAAGGGTAGGCTGGGACTACGGTAACGGTGAAGTTGTTGCACCTTGGTGCGTTTTTAGAGGTGTCGATAAGGGAAAGCTTTAGAGCAAATCATCTTTAATTTTGTAAGAGAACTGTTGCAAGACAATGGAAAAGGAATATTAATATACTCTTGGGCCTAATAATTGCTCCCCTTGCCATGGTTATGTTGGTAGCTTCTGGTTCTGCGCCGGTTTTTAAGGTCCAGAGTCAGAGCCATCAGTCCAGAATACTAACTCAAGTCAGTTGGTAAATAGGATCCTTATGTTTCACTGTAAACAACAGTCATGAAGCTAGGTTAGCCTTCGAGTCTCAGGGACCATTTTCCAGTCCCTGATGTCTGTGACCCAACCTAGACGCAGACTATGCTTAGCCAAGTACAGTAGACTCTAACTATATTGCCATGTTTGGGGCTATAGGAGAGTAAAATGGCAATTAATTCAGAGCCCCCTCCATGCTAAAAGTCGCCATGGCCTCGGCTTCAGCGGCTGCGCAAAAACTGGGTGGTGGGAGAGCGAATTTGTGTGCACGAAAGTACGTCTGATGGGGAAGTGCCTCATCTGGCAATGTGTTCAGTGGCAATGTAGGTAGATTCTACAAAATGATGGGAAGATAGAGGCAGAGAATTAAATGCAGGAGTTAGCAGAGTAGACTGAAGTTTGAGGTTATGTTAATACAGTACTCGCCTCGATATTACCAGTAAACGGGATCATCCAGGCGACGATAACGAGGGAAATCGGGTCAACGGTTCAGTTACAAAGTTTTTCGTCCCACGACGGGTGGTGCAATAACTTCGCCGACAAGTGGTGGTGAAGTCTCCGCTAGGTGGGCACGAACCTGACGCGTCACAAGTGTCGAAGGACTCGACTTGAGGGAACAGTCACACCAGGACCCCGATCCCTTCGATAATTAAGCTCACATCGACGTGAAACCGTCTCGAACCCCGACGAATTTATATCTACGTACCACGAGGCCGACTGCGCACGGTTTTTCTGGCCGACGAAACGGATTTTGATTAAAAATCGGGCGCGTGTTTTTTTTAGCTTGCCCCCGCTCCGCCTGGGAAATTTATTCCGGAGTAACGAGTTTCTCTGTTACGCGAAAATTGTTTTCCCTCTATCCGGGACGGAATTTGAAATATGGAAAATCGAAGCATTCAAAGCCCTGGACGTTTTATTTTTCCGCGACAAAGTGTCTGCGTTTCCTTTTTTCGAATAATACAAAAAGTAATCACTTGTACGGTGAGGTAGAAACCCGTTTGGTCCAACGAGTAATACAGTGATGTTCCTTTCCAAGGTATCATTTATTCTTCGACTACGAGTTCTAAGAGAACCTAACACACCAGTTGCTGCAAATTGATCAGACAATTTAACCTATACCAGTTGCTATTCATTCCTCAGATAGCCTAACCTATACCAGTTCCTACTCATTGATCAGACAACCTAACCTATACCAGTTGCTATTCATTGATCCGACAACCTAACCTATACCAGTTGCTACTCATTGATCAGACAACCTAACCTATACCAGTTGCTACTCATTGATCAGACAACCTAACCTATACCAGTTGCTACTCATTGATCAGACAACCTAACCTATACCAGTTGCTACTCATTGATCAGACAACCTAACCTATACCAGTTGCTACTCATTGATCCGACAACCTAACCTATACCAGTTGCTATTCATTGATCAGTCAACTTAACCTATAGCAGTTCCTACTTATTGATCAGACAAACCATCACGAGTCAGGTTCATCAGACAACCTAACCCTGATTAAGTCCTACCCATTGATCAATCAACCTAATTACGATTATATGCTACACATTGATCAGGCAAGCTAATAATTAGCTAACTTAACCCAGACCTCATCTAACACAAATGTTGATCACTGATCAGACATCCTAATCCTGGCCATATTCTATCCACTGCTCAAACTGCCACATGTCTGTTTTGGCACATTGATCGGACAACTCCGAGACACTGTAATCCAAGCAACCTGTTCTCATACAATGACCAGTTGAACGTCGTGCAGTAATCAATGAGAGACCTCTCTCGCTGCGATAATTATACACAGCACGTACCCGTTTTCCAGCAAAGCGTCTCCCCTAAGATGTACAGTCATAAGGGATCCACAGCGAGATTATTACAATTTCGCGCATTAAAAGGCGGAAGAGCAGTTGTTCCTACGACGTTCCTCACGCTCTGCTGGCGAAAGGTAATTAGCTCTAATTGACTTGAAGAAATTAACGATCCCGACAGACGCTGCCCTAAGGGGTTTGTTCCTCGGCAGACTACAGCAGATGGAAACTGTTTAATATTTTTCATAATTACCAATGATACAGATGCACAAATTCACAGTCGAGTTTCTGCGTCGTTTACCTCTGAAACGAAAGGAAAATCTTTTTACTGAATTTAAACGCATCGTGACTTAACATTTAAATTAACGTATTTTCCATGAACAACATTTTATTTCTCATATTATGACGGGAGAAAATAGACTGACCTGTCCATTTCGAAACTAAAGCGGACCAAGTAAAGCGCAGAAAATATTCCCGGGAACTAGCGATCTGTACACGTCACAGATTGCCGAATACATTTTTCTGTATTCTTTTCATGATACATGAACCATCGATAGCATACGGGTATTTGTGTTCCGAAAACGTTTCGAACCGTGCGTCGCATCCGTGTATCGACGTGCCCGGATGCGCGCACACACAGATCCCGCGCGCGTGTTTGTCTTGTCGTAGCTACTTTTATGCTTCTCACATTGATGTTACGCTCTGAAACCAATTCAGCGTGCGGTGCATTTAAATGATGAGTGACTCCCGATAAACACACGGGAAAACGATCCGTGTCCCTTGCAGTAAAACTTCGAATCGTAAAAGATTTATAGGGATCCTCGGTTTTCCACGGTTTGAAAATAAATTCATACGTGATATAAAGCCATGCGATGGAACTGACGTAAATTACGTATCGCAGAAATATTCGCCTCGTCGGTATGTAATAGACTTAAAATAAATGTTTACGAAATTCCCAGAATCTTTCATCTCCTATCCCCTAAACTGACACCAGATCTCACAATTGAAGAGGATGCTTCTCGTCCTCGAGAGTCGGAATTTTCGTACCAGTTGTCAGATCAGTTCCTCGGTAGCATCTTCGAAACCTCCTAACACTACGGGAAACCAAACCCCCACGGCTCTGAAGCTTTCTGTTCGAAGATGTCCCATCAGCAGCTGGAAGTAAGGATGCGCAAATTTTCGACGGTAGGGGCAACGTAGGCGTGCACACATTCCACGGGCATTTGTACTCGTTGAAAAGACAAACTGCGAGACGCAATAGAGACAGCCACGGCGGTTACGAGGGGGAGGGTGGACGGGGGATGAATGGACCGGGAGCTGGGTCCAAGTAGTATCGCGTAGCTACTTAAAACTTTTGGAGCTTGTCTTGTGTCGCTACTAGTTGGCACCTTGCTTACTTAGCTCCGGTTTGCAACTCCTACCTTCTACCATAGTCTCCTTCTCTTCCTGGCTCTGTTCCTTCGTCCAGGTCCTCCCACCCTCCGCGCCCCCTTTTCCTTTCTCCGTGGATGTTCTTCGCTCCTGGTGCCTCTCTTCCTGCTGGCTCGAGACGAAGTTTACCTTTGTTTCTGTCCGTCAGCGCGATATACTTCTTGGCCACCGCCCGCGATTACCCTGGAAAATGGCGCCAACGTTGTGCTGCTTCAATAATTTCAGAATGAAAAGTATGAGTCCTCCGGGAACTTGATATTCATAGGGTTTTATGACGACATCTTTATAAGTGTTTGTAACCTGAGTGGTTGTACTTTTCTGTAAATAAAATTAACACACGTTATTCTCGATTTTGTTACAGGAAGGAGAATTGCTATCGCTGCATCGTGATGCACATGAAACATCCAAACGTGCTTCAGTATAAAGAAAGTGAGTCTCGTTTACGATCATAAGTCATCGTCGATAATGGGAAGCAAAGTTCCTGTGAATTATTCAGAAATCGAACGTTTCTTTTTCAGCCTACTGTAACACGGAGGATCCAAAGCCTAGCTTGTCGTCAACGTGCAACGCGTTGACCACAGACGACTGTCTCAATTCGTTGTTCCGCACGGGAGCAGCACCAATTCCCTGTCCCTTCAAAGGTCCGTTGGAGTTCTCGTACAGCCGTGGAGAGGAGGAGTGCAAATCGCCGTCCTCTACTGCGGAGACATGCACCCAGGAGTCGCGATTACTCTTGCGGTACCAGGCGTGCGCAAACGTTCTCTACTCTGAGAGTGTTGGTTAGTGACTTTCCTTCGTGACACTTTGTTTTATTCAACTTAAATCGTACCTGGAATTATCTTTTGTAGTGCTACTCATTGATCGAACTGTCCCAGATCTAAACCTGACCGATTTCTCAAACCTAACACGGACTTAACATATCGGCTCTGTTCATTAATTAGGCTAACTAACCTAAATCGGGTAAATACCCGAGCCTCACCACTTCTATCACTTAATCAATCTTGGGACCTAACCACTCTTAGGACCTAACCACTCTTAGGACCTAACCACTCTTAGGACCTAACCAATTTAAGACCTAACCACCTTTAGGACTTAACCACCTCTAGGACCTGACAACTTTTTGGACCCAACAACTTTTAGGACCTGGCAACTCCAGTGTCTGATAATTTTTAGCACCTGGTAACTTTTCGGACCTGACCACTCCTAGGACCTAATCGTTCCCAGAACCTAACCCTCTGTTCTGATCATTGATTAGCCTGAACCTAACAAATATCATAACCTCACCCAGAAGTAATCCGTTCCAAAAAAGTAACCCATATTTTAGCATCTACTGAATTAGGTTGCATGTTACGTTTTATAGCGCTATGTGGTTAGGATCAATTTCCATGAAGTTAGCTATCATCCTTAGAATGACTAGTCTGAAACCTTTCGAAGTCAGATTTGCAGAGCTGTGTTTCAGTCTTGCTCATCAGGGCAACGTAAGTCGTGTCGTTACGATTTCACCGCCATTAATAATATTCGGTCGCAACATTGATTAACACGGCACTGGGGTGCCTGTAACGCTCAATAAAGCTTGCGGCGTCGCAGTAAATGATTAATGGTCTTGTCAATTACCATTTGTTGCTCGGCTGGTCCGAACGATTTTCCGTGGTTATTACGGTCGCGATCGTATAAATGGACGAGCGTGGTCGGTACGAAAGCGCTGTATATAATTCATTCCCGGCGGTAACGCACGGTTTATCGACGTTTAGAATATTTCTGCCTCTAATTTTCGACAGTGATCGCGGACTAAATTCACACTTCATATTCCACTCGCCATTGTTATGAGTCGAGATATCGGGGAAGGCTTTCATATATTCACTAGGTCTTTCCTTGAAAGAACAATCTAGCAAGAATTTTGTTTTCTGGTCTTTTCTAGATGTGGAGCTAGAATGTTTCGCCACGTGGAAGGAGGGCAGCACGCACAATTTGGTCGCGCGGTTGCATCTGAAAACGATCCCTGATCGGGAAACGAGCAAGGAGGAGAGCTACAGATGCTTCATTTATCAGCAAACGTCGAACAGCTCGTGGAATTTGGCGCAAAGTGCCGATGCCGGTTGCAGCGGCTTCAGTGTCAATGACGCTGCCAAGACGTACAAGATGTGGCAGAGTGAGTATAATTAAATATTATCCCTGCGTTGCTAGGGTGTGAACTTTCACACGAATAATGTAGACTGTTCTGTAATGGTGTTTAAAAATACAATCCTCGATGAGTGTTCGAAGGCTTCTCGGCACTGACAAGGAGAGTATAACGAGGTTCAGCTTGGAAGTCTACAGCCAGTGATATTTGTTCCAGTCGCATATGGCCATTAGTTGATGAAACATGGAATGTTTAGTACCGCAGAACCTTCAAACACTCGTCGAGGATTTACTGTATAGTCATATAGCTTGATCAAATTATTTTGTCGCTGTGTATCTACGAAAGCTAACAGGACTGATAGCTGTAGGCGTGTTCAGATAAAGCTAGATCGTTCACTCATGATCACCTTGGTATGAGATCGACCGCGAGCGGTGGTAGAAACTGGCTTGGAAGAACAAGAGTACGTAAACTATGAGGGTGTCTGTGGACACCAAATCGAATTCTTGCCCCGTATGCCATCGGAACCGTGCGGTTGTCGACGACCAGGTACTTGGAATATTCCATGGTATCGCATAGCTGCACGTAACCTTACCAGATTGCGATGATTCTGGACGCTGCAGCCACGGTTAACCAAATTGAGGTGACGGTTCGAGCCGTGGGAGCGACGCCGGACATTCTTGGGTTTGATTTTATTGGACATTATACTCAGCTCGAATCTTTGACTGGTTGTATCTGATCGGACTAGAATGGAATTTCAGCTGACGGTACCATGAAAACGTTCGTCATTTTTATTGTTCCTCTTGTTGGCTCGATGTTTGATAATTTGAAGTATTCATTACAGTGGTCTTTGTATGCAATATTGATTTTTATTTGTTTCATTATTCGAACCGTGGAAGCTTTCGAAAACTCATCGTATTGCCTCTGGTTTGGTTTAAATAGAATCTTCATTCTTCGATCTCTATTCTTCGCATTGCGGTGGTCTGTAAGCGTAGGTATGAATAGACAATCGTATCAGATGGAGATGATTTTGTTTCTGGCTTCGCGGTAAACCGCATTCCGGTGGATTCCCGGGATATATGACTGATTGCATGTTGCCTGTACAAGCGCTGGGCGAGATTTATTTCGTGCCATATGGAACATGCGCCAGGTTCCAGTGACGTTTTCTGAATCCCAAAGTAATTTCTACTGATAACGATATTCAAAGCAACAACGTATAAGGGACGGACTTTATCATTAATCAATAGTTTCTTCGTTGTTCAATGGACTAATACTCTTATCTTTCTTAATATGCTCACAGAGTCATGTTAGTGATAATAGAATTTTCAAATTGGGAACTGGTTCTGCGTTGAATTCGATTCGTGCGCTAAGCAGATTAAAAATTTCTCAGCGCCGCGCGGCTGCAACATCAGGCCGGATGTTTCGTTAACCCCGTTCCCCGGCGTTGGTCCGCGTTTCCATTTAAACTTTCCAGAAGGCAGATTAGCCCCAGAATCTCGAAGCTCTCTCCACCACTTTTCCTACCTCGGATGGGTGAAGAGAACATTACTCACAGTAATGTCCTTTGGCCGAGATTTCGTTCGGGTTGAAACGTTCAGAAAGATATAAGGGCAGGGGAAAAGTATCCCCCAGGGACGGGATTTCAACTCAGAGTTTCTGTCTTTTCAAACCTTTGTGCGAGAAATGAGACAACTAAGTGGAATGAGAAAACAGGATTTCTTTTTAGAGGTAATAAGGATTACAGATGAGCGAAAGTAATAATAAATCAATTGACAAAACGCAAACAGAGTCAAACTTCTAAAGTCAGTTAACCAAACATGGTCAAACTTCGGAAACCACTTAACCAAACATGGTCAAACTTCGAAGACCACTTAACCAAACATAGTCAAACTTTGAATATCACTTAATCAAATATAGTCCAACTTTGAATATCACTTAATCAAACATGGTTAACTTCGAAGATCACATAATCAAACATGGTCAAACTTCGAAGACCACTTAATCAAACATAGTCAAATTTTAAATATCACTTAATCAAACATAGTCAAACTTTGAATATTACTTAATCAAACATAGTCAAACTCTAAATATCACTTAATCAAATATGGTCAACTGCGAAGATCACATAATCAAACATAGTCAAAGTTTAAATATCACTTAATCAAACATAGTCAAACTTTGAATATTACTTAATCAAACATAGTCAAACTTTGAATATCACTTAATCAAACATGGTTAACTTCGAAGACCACGTAATCAAACATAGTCAAACATCCAAAGCCAGTTATTTGAAACCTTCTTATGAATTGAACACTCCGAGAGAAGAAAGCAGAGATGAAAAACCTAGTGACATACATTGTGAATTCGGAATTTTACAGTAACTGGTATTTATCCTGCGGTAACGGTGTCGTTTAACACGAAATCCTGAGATACAGTCTTGATTTGCATCGAACAGCGAATGGAATTTCTTTCTCGGGGAAAGGACAATGGAACGGGAATGAAATTAATTCGAAACGGAATCAAGAACCACGGGTATCCGTAAATACAACGAAATAATATTGAAATAAGTGAAAGCATTGTATTGGATAACAAATTGTACTTATGTGTAGAGTTTCAGTAGTATTGGTCAGTACATAATCAAACAGTGGAATATACTACCTCATTCGATATTACTGTTATGTGACCCATTTTTACTGCAACATCGGCACCAAAAATAAATCAAACAGTGTGCGATTTTCTGTGTATCGGAAGGATGAGAAAATTGTACCAGGCAAAAAAAGAAGCTTAGAGTTCAGAATGGTTCACGGACAACGCAAAGCTCGTCCATAAACGCGCGTCAGCTTTGTCGTCTACAAACAGTTATCGTGTCGATGGTCGACTGCTCGCAGCTATCAATCACTGTGCACGAATTAATGGACCGTTAAAAATGCACAAGCGGCGATGTATATGCAGCGTACCAATAGGCGATCAATATATCGATCAGGAAAGCGATATCATTGATCCGCAAATGCTTGTTTGAAATATCCTCAGAAAAGTCACTGCACCAATATGAGAGTTTCACTTTTTCTTTCGAAAGTTTTCATTTATATGGTACTTTACAAACCATTAAACCGTTTTAATTAATTACGAATCTTCATGTTTCTATGAAGAGTTTTCCAGGAATTTAATAACCGATCGATGGACAAATTCATTCGGTGGTAACCCATTTAAATGCATGTTGGCAGCCCTGTTACATTAAGGAAAGATTTTCCGTCTGGAATTTCGGTTGCAACAGTTCCATTGGAATTTAAAATTAAAATTTCATTGAATCGGTGCACTACAAGGAGAGATTCAATAGTTTTTCTTTTCCACTTCGCTCCGTCACCGCCGATAGAAAGATTGGCACGACAGTCGTATAATTAAATGTATAGCAGACGGGGAACAGAAAAAGAAACGAAGTTTAACGGTGGTTTGGTTTACCAGCGCGAGAACATGGCGAACTTGAAAAGTCGGGAATGAGTTTCTAGTTGTATTATGCATTTCGAGGTTGGAATAACTGTGTTAGTGACGGAGTTATATTATTTCGAGGATAGAGTGAAGTCTGGTACACCATCGTCGCCACCATCCCTGTTCTTGGAAGTCTAATCGTATTTAACTTCCGTGAAGGATCAAACTTATCGGATCCTATACAGTGGATGATCGAATTACTGGAGCCACAGTACGAATAATACGTTTTTTTTTTTGTTTGAGTAGAAATAAAATCACAGTGTCAAGGTCTTTACACTGGATAATTTGTAATTAACTAATAATTTGATCCTTCACTCTAGTATCCACCATCATATTTTTATAACAAAATTAGAAAGAAATTCCTCAAACTAATTACGATGCTTATATAATTTTGTTTTATTCCAATTGCAAAATTAACGATTTTATTTAAAATATTCACAATGTTGAAACATACATGAAAGATGAGTGTTTTAAATTTAAGTGTCGTTTTAATAAAAGAATTTAGAGATATTTCTAATGTGTGTTTGTATGTCTATTTTCAGAAAATCCACCAAAACGATGTGCATATCCATCCTGGGTGGTAGCCAATAAACAGTGGCTAGCCTTAGATCGAATATCGTCTCGACTTCTGGCGTCGCCTTATAACCTGACGATGATTGATCGAAGGGAGACTCGTCTTCTCTGTCACTCCATTGCGCCGATCAACGATCATCATTATCATCATCCTTTGAACCCTGACAGAGAAAGTCAGGTGATGTATGTGGCGAAGGCTACCGTCGACTGGTAAGACTTTCAACTGTGTCGATCTTAGTACCTTTAGTCTTATATTTAAACAATGGAAACACAACTTTACAAAGTGATGAAGGCTTCGATGTTAAGACTAGAACGTTATTCAAGATAAGGTTCTTCCTTCAAATGTAGTAAATTTTCAAAAGACAAATGGAATTCAAGAAAATTCATTAACATTATTCGTGAGAAGACAGTTAACTCTGGGAACATAACTGCAGTGTCATTCTCTAAGAATAATAAACTGCAGCATTACCAACACACACCCCAGTAAGACACACCTAGTGTAATTATGACGGTATGCTACGATAATCCCTTCATTGCATACCAGAAGTACTCGTACTCTCATAAATAAACAGCGTATGCCGCATTAAACACGAAGATACTCCACTTTAGATGACTGTGTCGAGCACACACGTCGGAATGTCAATGTACGTTCCTCCATTGTCTTGGCTAAATCACTTGAAGAGGTCGCGAAACTTCGTAAAATTTACATTGGATAAATTAAAAATGACTGCACACTCAACAAAACCATTTAATCAAACATAGTCAAACTTCAAAGATCACATAATCAAACATAGTCAAACTTTTAACACCACTTAATTCCATATAGTCAAACATGAAAGACCACTTAATCAAACAGTCAAACTTTAAGGACCACTTAATCAAACATAGTCGAACTTGGAAAATTTTTGAATGGAACATTATACACCAGTCAATAGAATTTATTCACACCTGATTAAATAAGACGTTAAAGTATTACACTAAAATCGTTTTATTATATATCTGTTTTTCAGCATTCGTTTAACTATTTTCCACCCTACAAAGGAAACTACGGGACATTTATAACAATCGTACGAATTCCGTGTATCGCGTACCACTAGTGGATTTCAATAAAATTTATTGGATAGGTTTCATAAAAATTTCGCCCGCGAATCGTGTATCACAGTGACCGGGAAATATAATTTCGACGTTCCGTTCTGCAACCAGAGCAATTTTAACGCGCGGTATATTTTCCAAATGCTCGACAACATTCATTTTTTTCTCTCCTCGCTCCTAAGCGTCGTAGGCATTAAACCTAATTTTCGGGTTCGAACGTATATCCCAAAGTTTAAAATTAAGAGAGACAATCGAGCCAAAACAGGGACAGAGTAATAAAATGTTAAAGTAAGTGGGTCGTGAAGATGGTAAGAAACCGGAGCTTGCGCCTGACTTTACTATTGTGCCAGTAGAAAAGGCGTGTATCTGGTCAGACCTGTAGTAAACTCTGATACACTTGGCATGGGATCAGTTGCATCACTGGAATTGCGTATTTCCAAACTGTTTTCGCAAAGGTTACTGAACTAACTTCACCTGAAGCATGCAACATTGTATTTTAAAATGAAATTATGATTGACCAATGAATGTCCTCGCCCTCGAAATGATAGTTACTTCAATAGAGTCCCTACCCCAAACAGCTTCCTGCAGAAACGTAGAAACTTTTCGTTCTTTGCTAGACGTGCTCGTCGACCGCCGCAATCTTCTTCAATTCTCCGGTGTCATTTTCTCGTGCCAGGATCTCTCTTCATCCGTCAGGAAAATATGAATTCCGCGAAACCTGCTGCAGAAGATATAAAAGAATAACTCCCCCTGCCGTTGGGTAACTCCCTGCACGGGAAGAGTACGCTGGGCGAGAAGAGGGAGGGCGGAGGTCTCTTGCACGGTGGTTCTCATAAAGTCGCGAGCTGGCGCGTAATCGTGGGTATATTAAAGCGCGACGAGATCGGGCCGGAAGATTTCGCGAAATAAGAAGAGAAAAGCCTCTGCCGGGGACAGAGAGGGGTGGATAAGAGATGCGAGGCTAGGTGGACACGTGCGGGCCTGAGGGGACTGGAATATCGTCCACCTTTGTTTCAGGCATATTAAATGAGACAAAGTGACTGTATTAAACTAGCCTGGGTCCGGACATTAACTTTGATTTTCTCCCAGCTGTCTTTTTATATGGTGCAGTCGGGTCTGTAGCGACCGGTTGCTGGCTTCATGCGAAATTAGTAACAGTTAAGAACATTCACGATGGCAGATATTAGCCTTTGAAAGCATTAGTGGTATAAGTCCATATGCTTTTTAAATATAACATATAGAAGTCTGGAAAAAATCTTCTATACCGCCTTGTATTAAGATTATTTACTCAACACCTCCTATTGAGATATTAGTGAAGTTAGACGTGCACCATGTATGCCCACCGTAGAACGAAATAAGGACTATTTTCTTATGACAATAACTGAAATTCATCAAACATTTAATGCCATTAGTACTTCTAAATGCTACTGATGGGATAGTTTAGTCACCAATTGTAATACGACACTCGGTGTTCATGTATATTGAATTCATAGAATTGTAACATGACTAGGAAACGCTGGATCAGATAACACCTAGGCCTAATATAAACCTGGCACAACTCTGTATACATACTACCTAACTATCAAACGCATCACATACCTAACCATCAGACTTAACCACTACACCTAACACCAAACCTAACTACAAAACCTAACATCATGACTAACCATAAGACCTAACATCAAAGATAACCACAAAACCTAACACCAAAGCTAACCACAAAACCTAACACCAAAGCTAGCCACAAAACTAACACCACATCTAACCATAAGACCTAACACCACAGCTAACCACAATACCTAACACACCTAACCATCAAAACTAACCACAAGAGCTAACACCACAGCTAATCACAAGACCTAACACACCTAACTATCAAAACTAACCACAAGAGTTAACACCACAGCTAATCACAAGACCTAACATCAAAGCTAACCACAAGACCTAACACCACAGCTAACCAGAAAACCTAACACACCTAACCATGAAAACTAACCACAAGAGCTAACACCACAGCTAACCACAAAACCTAACACAAAAGCTAACCACAAAACCTTACACCAAAGCTAACCACAAGAGCTAACACCACAGCTAACCACAAAACCTAACATACCTAACCACCAGACGTAACACCAAACCTAACTAGTTAAAAAAGGTATTCACGCGATATGCCGCATTTCACGGTATCTCCCGTTCGCTGCAGCTGTCGTAGTCGTTAATTCTTCCATGCAATTATTACAATATCCATAGTTGGAACGAGGCCGCGTTCGAGCCTGGCGTTCTACCGGCTATTTACAGATCGATTAAAACGTCAACCAGCCATAAGTATTCTTCGTGGCCCTCGTGAAAAATGGCTTCCCGTCACGGAAGCTGCTTCGTGTATATAATAACCGGAGGGGGACGATATCCTCACTGTAAATCATTGTAAATTCATTTTTCTCTTCCCTCTCGTTGTTCCTGCCTCATCCTCATCTTGGAAGAACGTTCTTACGGTCGTCGAAACAAAGCCCCCCTTCTACGAGATTTATCGCGCGATCAGTGTCATCTTGACTGGTCGATCGAAACTTCACCGCGATCGATCCGTCCCCCCAACCCCTCCCACGGCTTCTGGATAATTTATGCAAAACGTTTTGACGATAATGGAGCACGTCCCGCTTCATCATTCACGGTGGCTCGGTGTATTTAGCTGTCGTTCCCGCGACAACGTGGACTTGCAGCTTGTTGGCATTTAATCTCTTCTAATTCTTGTAATATCTCTAATGCACCGAGGGCATTCGTGTATCATCGTGCCTCACTCTTTGTTCCGATGTAGAAGGAATGACCTGCATGGGTAACTTTATCTTTACAAACATCCAGACTTTAATTTGCTAATTCGTTGTGCTTCCAGGATATGTGATATTTTAGAGAAGAACACGTTTTCGTTTTGTCTATGTTAGAAGACAACTAGCCCAGACCCATTGAACATAATCCCAATCTGATCCGAAACTAACTCAAATTGTATTCCTTATCTGAACGGAACATTATTTACCAAGCTGTCGGCACTCAACAAGTTTATCCGAGAGTTTCCACCTGCTACGACAATAATTTCAGTAAATTCGATTAATACGCCAAGTTCCACGTGAGTCGGTAGCGTTTTTCTGCACGCGACCCATAGTGATTTTTAGTCTGTTTGCTGTTACTTCCATGTTCGAGTGAAATCGTACGATTACTATCATTATACTCGGCGGTAATTACAATACAAGGATCTCTTAACTTGTTATCGCCATTAAATCGGATAATTGCTCGCGCAGAAAATTTACCATCGATGCGAAACAGTTAAGCCTGAACGCATGCAAGCTACTCAAACCATCCTCTAAACGGTAAACTTCCTCGAAGCTTGGAAATTGTTATCGACGAGAAACATCGTGTAAAATTATTTGTTGTTTTTTTCGGCGTGGTGGGGGGACAGGTGAGCACGGCGGCAGTCATTTTTCACTTTACTCCCAACAAAGGCTCCGGTGACTCAGGCCAGCCGTGTAATCATTTAGCCCGGCCGCTGACAACGCCGCGCGAAACATGAATCCCCGGGTTCATCGAAGAGTAAAAAGTAAACCGCAATGACCAATCGATACCCACTCCCCTCGCGGTGTGCAATTTTTGCACGTGTTTCGCGATGGTAACGGCCGGTTTTACAAACCGGAAGCCCACCCGGTAACACGGCACCGCAAACACGCGTCACAATGTAAACGATTAACCTTTCGTAGTCATCCACTTGTAATTGTTCACGGGAGGGGACCGCGTGCTGTTGCAACATAACACAGGAACCGACTACCTATACATTGATAAATATTCGGGCAGCCATTGTGCGCTCCACACGCGATCGATATTTCCGTGCGCTCTCCTTTCCGCCGCGATATTTACGATTGTTGTTCCGGTTCCCCGTGAGCGAACAGAGGATGCCTTTGCCCCACAAAGGACCTTTGTTTCCATGGCTACCGGAATTCTTAAGGTGATGACTTCATCAGGGAATTTATGGCACACCGAGTTATCTTAATCCTGCGGTTACTGCACCGGCACAATTGCGTTCCCGTGACGGAGTTCTCCGCGGTACAGTTGGAAACACTGGCAAAGCGTAACGGTCATGCTGCCTGCGTCTGACGCACTCGCCGCCAGAGGGCCATTGAACCGATCGCTTTCTCGCTGTTGCTTGGGCCACTCGTGATCGCTATATAGAGCTTGGAGTACTAGGTGGCGCTGGTGATTGCTTTTTCTTCTACTTAGATTAATTGAGTGAGTGCACAATCAATTCCAACATTACCAGTTAAAAGGGCCATACGCTCTTAAGGACTGGACACTATACTCAAGGATCTAAGAGAAGCTAGGTCTAGTGCTAGGTCTAGTGACAGGTCTAGTGTTAGGTCTAGTGCTAGATCTAGTGTTAGGTGTAGTGCTAGGTTTAGTGTTAAGTCTAGTGCTAGGTCTAGTGCTAGGTTTAGTGATAGGTTTAGTGCTAGATTTAGTGCTAGGTTTAGTGCTAGGTCTAGTGCTAGGTTTAGTGATAGGTCTAGTGCCAGGTCTAGTGCTAGATCTAATACTAAACCTAGGGTTAGGTCTAGTGCTAGGTTTAGTGATAGGTCTAGTGTTAGGTCTAGTGCCAGGTCTAGTGCTAGATTTCATACTAAACCTAGGGTTAGGTCTTGTGCTAGGTATGGTGTTAGGTCTAGTCCTAAAAAAAGGAAGGTAGCTTTAATGACTGGAAATGCAGGTCCCTTTAAACAATTTCCAGTAATAAAAATTGACGTAGATTATAGCCGGAGGAACAAAAAAAGTAGCATTACTGACGAACCCACCAACAGGCTCGTCATCAAACGCGTTCGTGTTTCTAACTATTATCGCAAGAAGTAATCTTAGGAATCTTCGCTGTGACCTGAGTTTTCAGAAGATTTGTAACGATTCCGATCCGATTTTTGGAGAAGTAAAACATCGTTCCGAGTTCTCGGGGTTTCCAGTAATTGCCTTCTGCACGGTTTGCACAATTCCCAGTTAAATCGTAACTTTCTACCACCGACGACGTGGCCGGGTACCGAAGAGATTAAGTGACCGGTGGAGAGCATATTTCTGCGAATCGTTAAGAATTAAGGTGGCTCCCGGGCGTCGATACGGGGTTATTGAATTAGAAAGACGGTACATAAATATTCGCGGCGTCGAGAGATATCGATATAGCCGGTTCGATCGGATACGTGACTATTACCGTAGACGATGCAACAGGAGGGAGCCGCGACCTTATCCGGGAGAAATGTTCTTATCGTGACTATATATCGGACCGGAATACCATCGTGTACTACATAAAACTTTCGTTCGATTGAACGCGACCGCGGCGCGAGCTCGAAACGACCCGGCGAATGTATTTTCTTCGGGGTGGAGTTGCGCTTTCGACATGGTTACGCGTATTACCTTAACTTTCGGCACGTTCGCGTTCCAAGATCAGCGGAGTAGCATTTTGACGGT
This sequence comes from Dufourea novaeangliae, assembly GCF_001272555.1. NCBI lineage: Eukaryota > Metazoa > Arthropoda > Insecta > Hymenoptera > Halictidae > Dufourea > Dufourea novaeangliae. Next base: position 323,551 of record NW_015373947.1, on the reverse strand, counting down.
CAGTAGGAATTTTATACCATAGTAACAATTCACTGAAATAGTTAGGTCTCTGTTAGGACTGAATTGAAGGGTGTTGTGTAGGCGATCGATAGCGGTGGCAATCATTTTTCAAAAGTTAGGCATGCATTAGGCTCGGTCGGTCTGTTGTTAGGTCTAGGATTAGGTTAGGATAATGGTTAGATGATGTTAGGTCCTATCCCTGCTGGGCGGGAATTAGAATACACCAGCAGTATTCCCTGCTTGTCGTAAGAGGCGACTAAAAGGGACAAACCTTCGTGAGACTCCTTTCCACCTTCACGTAAGGTGAAACGGCGTTAACAAAACCGGGAGACAAATCGGTGACCGGTCATCTTCCCCGAAATCATGTTTACACAGTTCCAGGGGAGATGCTGTGGGTTAGGATGGAGGGTTTAAAAAAAAAAATAGATGATAGGTCCTGGCTGGGTTGTGTTTGTTCAGGATTAGACCTATCTCGGGTTGTGCTACATTTGGGCTAGGTCTGGGTGAGATCGTCTAAGACTTGGGCTAGGTCTAGATCACTATTCCCCAAAATTGCTGGAATTACGGCGTCGTTTGCCTTCGACAAAGCGGAATGGGCGATTCCATCAGACACACAATTCAACCGGCTCAAATAAACCCGGAAAGCCCGATGAGCTTCAGTGATTCGTAATCATCGGGGCTCGTTTTTACGCGGCTGCAACTTCCGGTTCCGGTTGATTGTCACACTTCCCCTTATCTTTTACGGTCGCCGTGTACTTCCCGCCCGCGGATTAAACCGCCGATATAGACCCTTCTCGATTTTTATTTCCCCGGGCGTCTAGCATGCCAAGCGCGGGGCCCCTCCGTAATTCTGGTCCGCGATATAAAACCGGAAGATCGTTATACGCGACCTGAACGCTGACCGGAAAACGAGTCATCTCCTATCCCACGAATATTTACAGCTCGTAACTTCGCCACTGTCGTCTCCGGGCATTTCCGCTGCGTCCACGTTTCTGCATACTTTCCACGATCCGTAACTCGCGGACTGACGAAACCGGTGTGGATCTTTGATGATCCGTAGAATTGAATTTCTTTTAGGGCAGGGTCCACGCGGAGATTGTGTCGCCGGCGACCTGGCTACTTCAATGCACCTAGACGAACAATATCTTTAGTGTCCTATCAGATTTTGAGGATCGGAAATCCGTACTCAGATTTTAATGGCATTCTCGGATATACTCGGGGGATATCACGCATAGAGTGATATGAATGTTCCAAGAGATTTTATGGAGCCAAGATTCCTACAGAATGGAATTATCCGAATTTAGTACAAGAATTTATTATCAAAAAAGTTACAATTAGGCTGATATTGCCTTTTGGGATCCCTTTACGTCTTCACATTTCGTGTTGATTTCTAAATGTTCATTCATCTCAACAGTTCGCAATATTTGTATTAAAAATCGACAATAGTCCACTTTTCTACATGCTTTTCAATTTTATATCCATTTACATACTGTGTTTCACAGTTGCACGGGGATACCGAGCAAGATGCAAATTTATTGAATATGTTATTGTCTGTTCAAAAAATATTCTGAACCTTAAAACACATACGTTGGATGTTTTATTCCTAACAATAATCTGTTATATTTTTATGTATAAATTTTTCCATTACTTTATAACACATTGTAGCGGTTTTATTCTGTTAGTACTCTTTCATCAAGCTTTCGCTACTATATTTTCCACTTCGCAATATGCGCTAACTCCCACGCTTTGTTTCGCAGTTCCCCGTTTTATGCTCCTCTTTGTGGGCCGCTTTTTTTATTTCACTACCATGAATCCTGTATTTATTTTAGTTCGCCCTACTTTTTAATATTTCCCTTTGTTTTTCGATATTTTCAATTCTCTGTATTTTCGTTTAGCCTCTTCTGCTGCTGACTTTAACCTTCTCTTTACAGATGTATCTGTTTTAAATATTTAATCTACTTTATGAGTTCTGCTTCCCTCTCACTCGTATCTATCTATAATGATTACGATGACTAACCTAATTATTTAAACTGTCTTAACATGTTTACATGACGTGTTTCAAAAGCTTCTGACCATAATTGGAAGGCGACGAATTTTTTTACCAGATTTTTCGGGAGTTTTCTCCTTAAAACCAATCCATTTTGAATTATTTATAATAAAAAGCCATTTGTAGTAAAAAATACCATAGGTATAATGTGACAATAAGCACCTAATTATGCAATTACACAAGAAACGAATATACGTATTGGCATCACCCAGGTTCCACTCAGAACCTCATCATCCGAAAATTGCCCCGGACGTTTAAAACAACGTAGCTCGTCGTTATCGGATTATCGGCTGGCATCGAGCATGGTACAATTTAATGACCTTCTGTTCCGCTTCACTTTTCCGTTGTAGTTCGTCGATCCCGCGAAACAACTGCGGAATGTTCGACATCCACAGGATCAAAAGTACCAGCCACGTCCACCAATCCCTGTTTCGTTGTATTGTTGCCCCAGGGTTCATGTTTCGGATTGTTGGGTTAACCGGCGAAAATTATTCCGATGGTTCCGAAAGCGTACAAAGGCAGCCCCATAATTATCAGGACGGTAGTGCTTGTGCTCGGTAAACTATTCGACAGTGGAGAAAACGCGGTTCCACTGAGATTGGGCTCCGGCTCCCCGTGTCTGTGAATTGATTTCGTGATTCCCGACATTCCCCCGGAATTGGGCGGGATTCTTTTAAGGGAATTGAAAAGTCGGGGGATACGAGCACGGGACCTTTTGCAATAAGCTTTGAATATCGAGACTACGGGAGACCGAGAAATTATTCTGTCGTCCCGCCGTAATCCCATAGGCGATTTACATGACCCAGTTAACCATTTTCATCCGTTCACAATTCCATGTTAACATGGGATAGCGGACCTTAGTGCCCCAACAAACGCTAGCTTGATATTGCAACAACAGAGAAAACAGACTTACACTTCTGAAAGTTACTTTATATTTGACCTAATACCAGACATAGTATCAGACCTAACATCAGACCTCTAACAGTAGACCTCTAACAGCAGACCTCTAAGACCCCTAACATCAGACCCCTAGCACCAGACCCCTAACATTGGAGCCCTAACATCAGACCCTAACATCAGACCCCTAGCACCAGACCCCTAACATTGGAGCCCTAACATCAGAGCCCTAACATCAGAGCCCTAACATCAGAGCCCTAACATCAGACCCTAACATCAGACCCTAACATCAGACCCCTAGCACCAGACCCCTAGCACCAGGCCCCTAACATCGGAGCCCTAACATCAGAGCCCTAACATCAGACCCCCAACATAACCTTACCTTACATTTAGCATGGCTTTCAGATAATTCAGATATTCATATTTATCGGTGTTAATTGGTGAATATCCCATAGCACCTGTACAAAAAAATCGTTGTTTTATCTAAAATGTCAAGGGAAACCATTAGACTTGGTTAACACTGTAGAGTGTCCTGAACTTATAGTGTGCCTTGATGTAACCAGATGGACGCTAAGGTATTGACAGAAGGTCCTTAACATCAGACCAGGATACCTAACACCCTAACAATACCAATTTCGGAGAAGAACCTTGCTTCTCGTACATCAGGCAGGTGTAGCACGTCCACATCGCCATACATAATCCCTCTTCTTGGCACCTGACAAAAAAATTCGGGTTTCACTTGCACAAACCAGGTGTATACACCTGTGCGGAGCATGCACCTTTCGAAATGTTCACACGGATGATTCGAGTCACGTAGTTCACCGGTAATATACGAAGGACACGTTTTCATCCCCCTTTGCTCACCTTGCTGCCGTTCCCGGATCCTCAACGGGGTTAAGGAGCGAGCGTATGTAGCGCGAGGATATAGGGGTTGGCTAGGGGTGGCGAACGGTTGGGGGTCCACCTCCGGCACGAAGTAAACAAGCGTGTCTCTTCCTGTCGACGGAGATCGACTTGGCTGGGAAGTTCGACGTTTCGCCGGCCAATCGGCCGGAAAATTGCTCGTTGACCGGAGATCTAGCGACCGGAAGCGCACCGCTCGTATCCGGGCCGGTGCGCCCAGGCCGCTGGTGAAATTATCCACTGTGTATACCGCCGAATCGTGGCTTCGATACTACGCCATGTACCGGCGTGTTTCACTTAATTGATGTCCCTTCCGTGCACAATGAAAGAACAAGTCAATTATCAGGTGTTCGCATGAATGATTCTATATTTCGGTCTGTGAAATTGCAATGTGGATTGAATCCCATATATTTCCCCGTTTTTGACGAAGATTATTAATTATTGTAGAGTATTAATATTGTTGATCCGACTAGAATGTTGGGCCTGATGATATTTATATTGATATTTGCTTTGTGGGGATTTATCTTTAATACAATCTAAGGTGGTATACAGTAGGAGGAATTGTGGAGGCATCTCTGGATCAAGACATGTAGTATTTACTGCCATGTATAGTGGCCGTTCAATAAAATATGAGCAACTTTGCAGAGGCTACTGTGCCTTGCCCCCTAAGTTGAGGGACTTAACCTAGATCTAATCTGGATGAATAATTAAGGAGATGGCTACAGTGGTGAACCGTACTATAACTGTGGATTGATAACAGACCAGTTAGTTGTAGATGAATGCATAGATTAATTCTGAGGTAGGGAGTAAATACAGGTTAGGTATTCATTGGTTAGGTACGTAAATACATGTTAGGTATTCAGAGGAGTCTACGGTGTATTTTCGAGACACATCGGGATTAAGTACAGTGATGTTTGAGTTAACTTTCTTGGTCTTCATTACATATGGTGTTATATCATAAACTAGGTCATTATGGACTTCTAGTGTAAGTATATGAGATACAATCAAGTCCAGAATTCAGTCCAGTTACATTTGTGTTGAATTTTGGTCAGTTGTCTTCAGGATACAAATTGTGATTAGGCTAGCTCTAAATTGATTTTTGCTCCCACAACTGTTTTTAGATTAGGTCCATCTTACCTATAAACTAAATAAAAGTAATTGTATAATTATTCAGTTGAGTCTCGATTGGTGACCCTGGCATAGAGTCTGCCTTAGTTTAAGTATAATTATCTACGGAATCATAAAAATCGTCACGTTTCACAAGTGTATAGTTCCGTCAATGTTTAGAAAAAAATAGACACCACTCCAGGTTCATCCTTCACATTCGTGACTACATAAAAGAAATCCCAGCCTTCAGACTGAACAGCTAAAGGTGCAGTAACCCGCGACAGTGCCGCAAAATTACTCAGCAATTTGCCCCCACCCCCCTCCCAGAGTCTTCTTGCACATTTCCCTCAAGTCCCGCCCGTTGCTCCCTCTGTCACTCTCCTTGCATTTGAAATAATACCCATGGCTCGTCGAAATTGGTCGTCGTTCCCGTTCGATTCGAAAATGTTCGGCGTCGTTGGAACGAGTAGGGAGGAGCCGCGGCTACGTACGTACATCTCTCTACCGTAGGGACCATTTACGGGCAACGAAGCCTTTTCCCACCCCACACCGCCCCAATGCTTTCCAGACCCCTTCATCCTTCCTTTTCTTTCCCGTCCCTTCGATTCTCCGAGCCCCCGACCCCCTTCGGCTCCTTTTCTTCTTCTCCTCCCCAGTTAACTATCTTCGTGATGAAAGTACATCAGACAGCGTGCTCTCTGGAGCGTGCTGCGTGCGATATCCGCCGGATGTTGCGGCTGCAACTGCGGCTGCGGAGACCGCTGTTCGCCGCTTCTGATGCGGGAACATTGAATCGAATGTAGTCGGGGTTGCGGGAAACCAACCAGCGATAAGTGGGAATCGAGGGAAGGATCGTGGAACTGGAAGGACTTGGGCGGGAATTTTTTTGCTGCTGCCCTGGACGCTTTTGATCTTGGCTTTGGCGGAGGATATTTTATGTTATGCATTGGGGAATTTAAGCTGGCTGTGATCTAGGCTTTTCTGAACACTACCGCAGCTTAAGCTAACGGATAGTCCATAACAATATGTCTATAGGATTCATTAGATCTGAAACACCCTGTGGAACGGAGGGAAGTAGCCAATAATAATAAAGAACATAGAAAAGTTACTGATAGTACATAGCAGAATGTTTATGGAAACCATCAGATTTGAAGCATTCTGTAGAAGTGGAAGCAGTTAATGATGACAAAAACTGTCTAATCTTGTATATATAGCACTGATAGTCCATAGCAGAATGTTTATGGAAACCATCAGATTTGAAGCATTCTGTAGAAGTGGAAGCAGTTAATGATGACAAAAACTGTCTAATCTTGTATATATAGCACTGATAGTTCATGGCAGAATGTTTATGGAAACCATCAGATTTGAAGCATTCTGTAAAAATGGAAGCAGTTAATGATGACAAAAACTGTCTAATCTTGTATATCTAGCACTGATAGTTCATGGCAGAATGTTTATGGAAACCATCAGATTTGAAGCATTCTGTAAAAATGGAAGCAGTTAATGATGACAAAAACTGTCTAATCTTGTATATAGCACTGTTAATCCATAGCAGAATGTTCATAGAAACCATCAGATTTGAAGCATTCTGTAGAAGTGGAAGCAGTTAATGATGACAAAAACTGTCTAATCTTGTATATATAGCACTGATAGTTCATGGCAGAATGTTTATGGAAACCATCAGATTTGAAGCATTCTGTAGAAGTGGAAGCAGTTAATGATGACAAAAACTGTCTAATCTTGTATATATAGCACTGATAGTTCATGGCAGAATGTTTATGGAAACCATCAGATTTGAAGCATTCTGTAGAAGTGGAAGCAGTTAATGATGACAAAAACTGTGTAATCGTATAAAAAGAAATTCTGAAAAGAAGAACGATGCTTGTAGACAAGAAATCGGAACAGTGAGGGGGAGTGGATAAAGGGCCGGGGTCGTCGCGATAAATAAAGGAAATCACAGCGGGTCAATAGTGCACACGATAAAATACAGGAAAAAGAGATCGCGAGACAGGCGAGTGCAATGAGGAAAGAATAACCGGTGTAGGTAAAAAAGGATTAGAGTAGTACCTTCGGAGGATTGAAAAGGGGAACAGCTGCGGTAAATACGACGAAGGGGGAATCAGTAGAAATGGGGGATAACGGAGGGTAAGTCCTATGCTCAGGTGGGCAGGGTACCTGTCAAATTGACCGCATAAGCGTGCTCCTTCCATTGAATCGTCTAACGACCGAACACAAATTAGATTGGAAGCTTCCGGATTGCCGGGAGGAAAAATCAGGATCGGTTTTCTGCATCTCGTGTCTTCCTGGAAACGACTGATGAAATCGGGGCGACGTGACATTTTTCTGCTTCATTAAATACTTAAACCAACCAATTAGACAAATCGTGAATATTTTTCTCATCATTCCACGAAATTTGATATTTCAAGGTATAAAGAAAAATATTTTTTGTCTCCACTGTACACCCTATATGTTCAAATAATAATCTGAATGCAAAAGTAATGCTCGAGGCTTGTGATTAAAGTACTGTAAATGTTTTACGTAACAACAATATAATCTGGGAACAATTTGTGCTTGCTTTTCAAATCGATAGCGCCTTTCCGTCGAGTACCTATCCCTATAGGATAACAGCAGAATAGCGAAAAGGTGGCGAGAATGGGATTATACCGGTTACATTTGTGCTTCCTCGAGAGGAGAGGGTTGGAAATGTACACAAACCCCGTAAGAAGCCAGCATCGCGCCCTCGGGAGTGCTACCGCCGTTCGAGACTTCGCTGGGTACACCCCAGAAAGCCAAATGTAAATGACTACTGCCGCAGCTCAATTAATTAAATTAGCTTTTCTTCCGTCATCGCGCCCTGTTCCATCCCTCTCTTATCCGGAAGGCGAGTCAAAATCGAGTTTATTAGAGAGTTTTTGGATCCCAGAGAATCTAAGGAAAAACAAAAATGAGGCACTGAATGTATCCCTATTAATTACTTCGTGTTTGACTATGTTTAGTAAAGATTATTACATACTTCACGACGTCAAACTTTGTTCTAAATTCTAAAACACCAGAAGACATGTAATGAACTGTAAATGTGATTTTGATTGTTTTGGTCTGTCTCAGTTTGATTTCGCTTAGCCTGATTTGAAATGGTTTGACCTTGTTTGACTATGTTTAATGAAGATTGTTGCATGTTTCACGACGTCAAACTTTGTTTTAAAAAACCAGAAGACTGTAAATGTCATTTTGATTACCTTGATCTGTCTCAGTGTAATTTCGTTTAACCTGGTTTAAGATGGTTTGACTTTGTTTGATTCAGGAAGGTAGAAGGCACTTTTCAACTATTGGAAAATTTGCGTGGCTTTATGCTTGAAAATAATTGCAAAAAACTGCAACAGATTTGGATACGCTGATTCAAGCTGGGTGAAATTGTGTCAACTTAAACAAACTACAGTAATGTCTGGATGAATGCGACGTACTCGGGTCCATTTAGAAGCATTCATGGCAAAGCAGAAAGGTTTTCAGCCTCTCAGAAATTTGTTTCGTGCCCAAAGCCGAGCCACTGCTTAGCTTCAGTTTACTCTATTTTGATTGGTTCCAGAGGGGGACTCCTCCAGTGGTGGGAATAACGCCGTTTCTCGTGTTGCATTCATCGAGAAATAACTGTACGTCAAACTAAACGAAACTATGCCAATCAGAGATATTTTATCCTCTGTATTTGATTGAATTTGCTATAAAATATGCTTGCAGCTGTATTTCAAAGGAATATTTTCTCAAGTCTCGTCCTCTTTACTTCGTTCAAACCTCGTCAAACATGTCTAGTTCGCGACCGTCGTACGGCGTATACTTTTCGAGTAACTGTATTTTCCTTACGATCTCTTGCGCCATGAAAACGAACATAAAGTCCCGTGTATTACTTCCTGGTGGCTCGTGAAACTCGCCGGGTCTCGCGCGATCGGAGAAACGCGTACGGGATTTTCGGGTTTATATAACTCGACATTCTTACGGGCGCGTTTCGAGGATTATTGTTATGACGACAGATCACCTTTCCGTTTCAAAGGAATAGTTCTCGTTCCCCCTGGTGAATGAAACGACGATACTTTTTTGAGCCCCGCAAAAATTACTATTGTCAATTGATGTTTTATTAATGGCTGAGACCTTTTTTTATATACGGGGACCCCGAAACTTCGCGATATCGGAAATTCGCTACTTTTCAGCGAATCTGCTTTATGAATATTATTTCGGTGCTCTTAGGGTTTTACGATTCCCGGAGGAATTGAGCGCGTTTTACGATCCCATTGGATCGTCCGTGAGACCAGGTCCAGTCACTTTTTGACGGAATCAACGTCGAGTTATTCCTCGCTAGTTACAATATGTGATCTGGACTACGAAAAGGTGGCTAATGTCTTAAGGTATCGATTTTTATAAATTGAATTTTTATATTTCCTTTCTTAACCCATTATCTTATAATATCGAGTCAGACTCGTGGTGACAATATCAAAATGGATTCAACAAACAAAAATATTATTCGTTTTCGTTGAGTGAATCTGAAATACTAGTTTACTGATATTAATATTTAATATTAATATTAAATACACGAATTCCTTTTGTTCCTGGGGAATTATTGGTGGTAAACTTCTTCGGGAGACAGCAGACATTAAGAAAATCATAGGGCAAGGGGTTAAGTAAGTGTATTACAGTAGAAAGGAAAGAACCGAAAGGATATAGTTGACTCCCTGCCGATTTCATGAGCAGGAGTTGCATATTTAACTTCAACAGCTTCTTCCTCGAGAAGTAGTTTTCGCGTATTAACCATCATTTCGTGATCCAAGTCATGTTTCCTCGATACAGCTCCGTAATTTCGACCTCTAACGGTTCAGACAACCGGTAAAAAGATTTTCATATCGTTATAATAAAATTACAAGTTAATACAACTTCGACCCGCAGAATGTCGAATGGTGGCACAGAGGGGTGGGTCTGGGTCGGGTTTTTATGAAAACGAGACACGTCTAATAATCGAGCCGGTAAGCCGTAAAAGCTGGCGGCGGCCAACAAAGAGGGAAAAGAAGGAAATAAGGCAGGGGATGGGAGGAGTGAAGGGGGTCGATGTTGGCCAGACCTTGAGCGGGTGGAAAACAAGGGTAAAGGACCTTAAATCTCCTGGTCGCTTCCGTGGCCGGGCAGGATTAAGATTTTATTTTATCAGGACGTTTCTTAACGGCTGCGCGTTAACTTTAACGTAATCCTTTTACGACCCGGGTCCCGCTTTTACGACGAATCCGAGCACTTCGGAACCGCGCGTGTACGCGAGTTCATAACGGCCCGTTGAAACTTACGCGGGTGGGGCAACGCATGTGATCCGTTGCTTTGTGTCGTTTTAGATATAAACAGACACTTGTTACTACTGCCATGGGTACCGCCTTTCGAAAGTTTAGGGCCAATGTCTTGCATCAAAGTCGGTTGTGAATGTTTATCATTCGCACTTTATTGGCACGCTGGAACCTTTCTTCCCTGAATTACCTAGTATGTACTTAACTCCTATGGGCCACAAAATGGACTACCGTGGAGCCTTCCGTATCTGGACTAATAGGGAGACGTAAGTGTTCGTATCATAGAATGAACAATTTTTTTATGTTAAACATGATTTATTTAAATAGAGATCAATAGAGAGCGTTTGGTTCGGATAACGGAACGTTCGGATATTAGGGTATTCTTTACTGTACAGTAAATCATCGATGAGTGTTCGAAGGCTCCTCGCTACTAGTTGTGTAGATGTCATTCCCACAAGTCAATCGTCCCCTTCAAGTGCATAACTTATTGGCACACCCACCCCCCCCCTCCATTTTGGTTGCCAGAGTTCGATATTTTGGCAAAAAATAGATTTGTGAGGTATTGGAACGAAAGTTTTGAAGCGGTTCTGAGTTTCAATCTCTCATAGAGTCTTCACTGTATTTTCATATTTATGTGAGCTCAAACTTTAGGACAGCTGTGTATATCATTATCATGAATTCTAATTGATTTTCTAGAATCCTAGTAAAGCATAGAAATATAATGACGGTATCAGCTGGTTTGTTCGTCGTGAAACGATTAGACTTATAATGAACAGCGTCAAGTAAGAGGAGTAGATGCTCGAGACAGTATTGGCCGAGCAGTTCCGCCAATTTGAATAAGGGAGGCAAAATAATGGAGCCCTTCGGCCGGGACAGCGTATTACGTGTCAAGGTGTAATAAAAAACCCCGTAATAATGCCATAAGTCGGGCGGAAATTTTTTAAAAAGTTGGCTCGTTAAAGGGGAGAGCGACTCCGCGGAAATAGAATTGATGCCAGTTTTATTGGTATCGATGGTTTAGTTTCGTACGACGTCTTAATGAGTGTTTCACTTCCCCCTCGCCCGTTAAATCATCCGTAATAGCCCGAGCGTGCCTTATTTGCCTCACCAAACATGAAAATGCATGGGGCACGCTTCGGACGGTCATCATAACCTACAAATTCAACAAATCATTTTGTATTACTATATTTATCCATTCATTGTTTACTATTCCGGCACTATTCATTCACTATTCATTCACTATCCAGTCACCATTCATTCGCTATTCATTCATTATTTATTCACTATTCATTCATTATTTATTCACTATTCATTCACTACTCATTCACTATTAATTCACTATTCATTCACTATTCATTCACTATTCATTCACTAGTACTTCACTATTTATTCACTAATAATTCATTAATAATTCACTATTCATTCACTATTCATTCACTATTCATTCACTATTCATTCACTATTCATTCACTATTCATTCACTATTCATTCACTATTCATTCACTATTTATTCACTAATAATTCATTAATAATTCACTATACATTCACAACTCATTCACTATACAGTATATTAATTAATTATTATTTAAGTCATGAAATTTGTCGGTTAAAAAAATAAGCGTACAAAGTAAATTACAGCTTATATATCCAATGTAGAGCCTAGAGTGTTTCAGACCTAATTTCCGGTTACTCTGTTCACACAGACGTTCGGTCGATTTTCACCAACAGATCACTTTGTAAAGATGTTTTTCGGACCGTTTTCAGTTCATTTCGATGGTATCGAGTGAATGGCCCGCTGGAAACATGTAACGAGAGGTTTCGCCTTCTTTTTCCAGTACCAACGGTTACATGTGCCTGATGTTCCATCGAAGGGACGACCACATAATAGAGATGCAACTGTCGGAATGGAGCCAACAGACCGAGAACGTGTGCAACTCGAGCATGTTTAACTCCCGCTCGACGCCGTACACGACGTTCATTGGTAAGTCAATTACGATCATTTATTAACACTTCCACCGCGTGAAAGTCGTCCAATATTTACACACACGTACACACAGACACGGTCCTCGAGGTGCTTTAAACGTCGTCGGGATCATTCGTTTAGCGGTCGTGGCGCGTAAGCATGCAAACGTGGTTCCAATTTCGAGAGAGAAATAATTTAAGAGCCAGAAGACTCTCCAGTCCACATAAAATCCGAAGTTTCCCGAGCCAATGCAAACTTGGAACAGATAATGAAATTCCACGGTTCACTGTACAGAAGACCTTCCCCCCCCCCCCCAAAGCAAATGAATAACAGTTGTTATCCGATGGAAAATTAATCGTATTGAAAAAAAAGAACGCTTAAATCGAAACAAAAATCTGAAGTGACCCCTGTACCTGTGGAATACGTGTTTCGTAATCAATTGCACCGATTCGCTGGCAACGTTTCATTCAGCCAGTGATGACGATTTCCCTCGTTAAATATTCCATCGAGTTATTGGTATTTAAAAATCAACGCGAAAATCCGTTCACCGTGTCCAATAATGTAATGAAATTTCCAGTCGGTTCTTTCAACCTGAAACTGGTGGAAAATTTTTCACGTTATAAATGCTCGTGTTTATAGGAATTCGACGTTTCGCGAATTAGTTAAGAAAATCGTTTTCGAGGGCACGGAAGCTTAGTCAAACGGCGTCTGACTGGAAATAGAAACACGGTAGCGGGTGCATCAGCTTAACACAAGCGATACGGAAACACGACGGGCACAAAGACGAGAGTTGCAAATGTCGGGAGTTCAACAATCGATTCCGCGCGGAGCTCCTTTACGATCGCGTAAAGGATCATATGCCGAATCTGTCGTAAACTCTCGGCACTCGAGAACCCCGGGGGCGCGCGCGGCCCCCTTGCACAGTTTCTGTTTAAGCCGATTACTCGATTCCATAACAGTGACGAAGACAGAGAGCCGTTCTGTCGGCTTGGAATTTATCACGACGCAATTCGAATAGCGCTTCTGGCATTGTCGCTGGGTAGTCTTGGATGGATGTCGATGTTTGCCGGTGTTTGTCGATGTTTCGCGAAGTTTACAACCGCTTGAAAATTACTACGACTCGAAGAGAAATCTTTTTTGTTCGATTTAAGGACACTGACATTTACCAACCAAAGATCTCTACGGCTGAAGACATAAAAATTTCAGTATATCTGCATAATTTGTAGTAAATCAAACCGTATCAAACGTAGTCAAACTCTCACAAACACAGCCAAACTGTGACAACACGATCAAGTTACGATAAACGTAATCAAATGTTGTCAAAATAGTTCTCATCCTTCTTCTGTACATTATTGCCGGTAGTCGATGTTTGCAGGTGTTTGTCGATGTTTGGCGAAGTTTACAACCGCTTGAACGTTATTGCGATTCAAAGACAAATTTTTTTCATACACTTTATGGTTACTGACAGTTACTCACACCAATCAAAACCCCTCTATGTCCCCTGCTTTTATCGAAAACCAAGTCAGACACATTGCAGAAGAATAGCCCTTGCAACGGTTCTTCGTCAGGGATGTTACCGACTATCCCTGTTACGTTTCAGTGTTATGGGTAGCTATATACCTCGAGCAAATTGAAAGGAAGCACAAAACTAGATATCTATAAGTGTTCTTGTGCGAGGGGGAATGGAAATAAACGTTCCTCGTTTTAACTTTCCAGCGTCTGATCCGATGACCAGGCAGTGCCCGAACCTGGGTCGTTACAAGATCGTGTCGGTGTTCCATGCACACTCGAACGACAGCTCCGACGACATATTGGGCGGGGGCGGAAGGCAGAACGTCGCGAACGCCGCCGAGGTTCAGGACGCCAGAGTTACGCCGACACCTAATCCGACTCGATGCCGTTATGGAAGCGTCCGCCAATTGGATATCGGTTGCAAGACACCGGATCGCATGGAGTTCGCTTCATCTTGCAGCGACGAGGCACCGTACCTTTCAGGTAACGCATCAGCTATAATTTCTTCTCTGGCTAGGGGCTTAAGTTGCTTGGCGAATGTTTCGTGATCGATATTGGGTACTCCAATGAAGGCTGATTATGTTGTTTGCATTTAAACAGACAGGTATTGATTACACGGAGGAAAACGATGAGTATTATTACAACCTTGCAGCTTTCTATCCTCTTCCTGTAAGTCAATATACACAACGATTAATCTTTCTCTTCCTATGGCATATATCTTCCCATTGTCACCCACCCCTGGTAGATAGTTTAAAATTGATGGAGAGAAAGGCATAAAAATTCTTCACACTTAACGGGATGATAAAAGCATGGAAAAGTGTCTGGGAACGTTTATAGATCGAGAACGTGGGTTCTGACGTACGACGGACACAAACCGTCGTCGAGTCTTGTCTCATTGTCATTCTGCAAGGGTGTCTCGTCTCTCAATTTCATACAATTGCAAGATATGACACTGACAGGATGAACAGGGTTGTGTCGAGAAGTATCCAGCTACCTTCTTCAAACCCTGTCAAACTTTATCAAACACGCTCAAACTTCAACAAGAGAAATCTTGCGCTTAATATCTTGAGTCGATAATTCAAGCTGATACAACTATCATCTCGATTGTGGTGATCTCTGGCACCTACTTTTTAAAAACAAGCAGCAGCGAAGTATCTATGAGGTCTACCTATTTCAGAATATAAAGACCCATTTCACACATCACGACGACCAACTGCATTCTACACACTTCCAGTATCAGATCTTCCACCAGTTCGACCCTAAATCGTCATCCGTCTTACCCGTACCCCTACCCTGGACCCGACTCCACGTACAAGGGCACAGAATCAGACAGGGTGCCGAGTGAATCCTCCGTAGGGGTGGAGCACCTCCGGCAGGGAACATCTTATCGGATTACCCGCACCAGGTCGAGTTATCCTCCCATCGGTAGGGACGCGTCTCCTCGCTTCCCCATTCACCTTCACCCTCTCTCTTCCTGCCCGCCGCCGCTGCTGGCAGGAAAGTTATCGCAAGTGGCGATAGTTAGTTTGCGGGGAGTCAGGCAGCGTGACGGTTGCCGCGGCTCCCCCTGGTTCGCTTATGTGTAAACTTTGTAGCTTTATTCGGGCTGTACGTGTTTACGACCTGCGTGCGCCTGCACGCTGGGACCACAGTCTCAGCCGAATAACGGAAAGTCCCCATATGTCTGGCGACAATCACGTCGGGGTCACCAGTTTGGCGGTAATCTGCGGTTGCCGCCGTGAAAAGGAAAGGAGAGGGGAGCGTTTCGTCTTGGGTCTGCTAGTGGACTCATGAGTAAGGCTTACCTAACAGACCCTGCCTTAGACGCGGGGATATTCGATGGTCGGTTCAGGAAGTATATATACTAATGAGGAAGGCTCCGAGTAGTTGCGAGAAAGAGGTCGGCTTGCTAGCCCTCTGGTGGCGAATGTGGGAGAAGTGGTGGTCAGCGACATCGCGGTCGTGCTGCACGCCATCTATCGACGCGTCAGCGTCTTGAAGATCGGGTTAGGGGATAGAGCGGATGAGATCCAAGTTCTCGAGTTAGGTCAGGCTATTCTAGGTGGTGCACTGATGTTGGGTACCCAGTTCTCTGGTGTTATGAGGAAGAGGAATTAAAACTGCAAAGATCCTTATCAAATAATTACGTCAGCCGCCGAAAGAACAGTCTGGGGGGCAAACTAAATTCGGCACCGATGCTAATCCCGGGCGTAGACACACACCGGCCAGGATAGCTGGATGTGATTAACGATCACTGGAAGGCCTAGGGGGAAGCCCCCGGCTCGAGACATTTCGAGATGTTCTCGGTCTAGGTGCCGGCGAGCTAAGATCGCTGTTTGTACGAAGTCTTAATGACCAATTCGCGTTCTAGCCGGCGCGACGGAACAGTAGAAGGGGGGATGGTTGCACCGTGGAACGCAATCCCCTTGTCGACAGTCGTAAGACACGAGGTTCGAGCACCTAAATCCTCGGTTATGTCAACGCTCCTAGCTGGCTAAAATAATTCCTGGATTCGAAACGCCTACGTCCCCCCACCACAGCCTCGGAGAATCCACTCGTGTTTTTGTGGATTACGGAACACGGGCGCGATACCGGCCCCGTCGCTGCGTACTTTCGCTCGTTCCTCTTCTCATCCTCTTCGTCACCGTGATCTTTCCCTCTGCTCGGCGAGTTTATCTCCAGACGAAATTTCCTCCGTCCTCGGATAGATTGATTTTTTGCCTATCGCCGGGCGCCGCCGGGGTCTAAGTGATTTTGATTAATTCCGGTACGGTTTCCACGGACGAGGATTTTCCGTTGATTGTTTTTGGAGAGTGAAGTGTCCGAGTGTACTGTCGCGGGAGATTACACTTAACGACACTAACCCTGACGTTTCTATGGCCTATGGTGGTTATAACGTGAGTAGACTATAGCCTAAGGTCACTATGGCCTAACCCAGACCTATGGCTTAAAGTGCCTTTGACCCAAGGTGGATATAGCTTAATGTGCTTATGGTCACTCAAGGAGATCAGGTGTCTTTGATATCTTATTATGGATCATGATTGACCCGCCTGCGTTGACGGTCTGTACTCTGAGGGCTAAAAGCAGAAGATCATTTATTCTAAAGTGGGTCCTTATTTCATCCAGGTACCACTTTTCATTTAGGCGACATCAGCTATAGATCTCGAACGAAATATTGAATATAATATTGTAACATATTTCAAAGTTGTTCTGGAGATTATTCTGTACTCCGTCTGAGAGGAAAAAAAGGATCCACTTCCATTGTACGATTGCTTCCATTACTTCAGATTTATTGATCAAGAAGAAAGTCAACTGGTGTTTCGAATTTTTGCCCCCTCGAGAACATATTTCGCTGAGAGTATACCCCGCCCATACTTCGCGCCGTTGAATTTTTGTTGTTTATTTCCGTTTCCATCGGGCGCGCGCGCGGACGCTGTAAATTCTCATCTTTCTATCTTGCAGCCCTCGATAAGGTATCGTGTCGAGACAACACGCTAGATATCGACGCGTCGAAGCGATTTACGGCTTTCGTTTATTTCGTTCGCGCCTTGCTCGAACTCGAAACATAGGCCGGACCTTTTTTCCTCCACTTCTCTAAAAGCCCGTCCCTCTCGAGAGTGTCCCTGGTGTGAGAAAACCATTTTTCAAGGATTATTTCAAGTGAGTCCCGCCGATCGGAACGAGTAAGTTAATCGCCCAGAGATTAAATGAAACGATTTCTTACGAAATAGTTAAAATAATTTCGACTACTTTGATCGAAAAAACATTGTTCAGGTGACACAATGTGAACGTTCGAAGTAGAGTAAGTCTATTGTAAACGCAATCTGAAAATATTGTATTGTTAAATGTTAAAGTATCGCTCCCCTTTAATTGTATGTTACAATTATAAAATTGTTAACTTACGTCGAGAATAACTTAATTCTATTCTATAAAACGTTATGCAATTGCTTCTTTGCGGTACTCGCTCCAATTGCACCCTCTCCACGTTCTCGTCTCTCCTTTCTCCCCTCCCACCCCTTTTATTCCTTTCTGAGCCCCCGGCCCTGTAACTCGGTCGTAAAACGACTCTTAAGGTGAACGAAATCGAACACTTAAAATCGTTGCATGGATGATTACCCATTCACTGCTTTCGTTAGGACGATAAACGTTCCTTCCATTGCTTCCGGAATTTTTCCTCGAGACCGATAAACTACTCGGAAATTGTACTTTTGTGCTTCGATTCTCGATAATGGGGTCACGTTATCTCGTGACGGAATGTTCCCCTAGATTTTCCACGTGGGCTCGTTCCATTTTCGGAAAATATCTTTCAACGATTGCACAGCATTCGTCTCCCGTCACGAATCGATTATCAAACTCACAATGTCTTAAATGATTTTCAACTTTCCTTGACGTGTGAGAAAAAAGTTAACCGAAAAATTATGTTAAAAACTATACTAAATTAAAATATAAAATTTAAGTATTAACCTTGTGTTCCTGACTGATTTTAATGCAACTATTGTCGCTATTACTACCTTTGTATAATAATAATGTGTTGATCTAAATACGTTGGTATGCTAACGTAGGAGGACGGAGTAGTCACGATTGTCCGTCGTTGTGCGTAACTATGAATCTTCATCATTTTCAGAGTACTGGTGCCACGGGAGCTGGATCGAAAACGGCACAGCTTATTTGGTCGCGAGCACAGACGTCGGCCGTTACTGTCTCGTTTACAGTGCATCAACCGCGGCGACAGGAAGTCGTGAACTCTCGGTGACGGGTCATCTTGCTTCCTGTCCGAGGACCTCTCACCGTCATCTAATATCGTGGCAGGTCAACCTCACGTCGTACGGTGAGCATTGTTCACGACACGAAAACGGTCATCGGGATTTCTGACACAGGATTGAACATACGAAGCACCAATACTCGTGATCCCGATCCGTCTACTCGGTCCATTCAATTATCGACTAATTAATTCGCTTGCCCTACCATCGATACCATTCGTGAGTCCAGTAGAACGATCCGATGGCTTCAACTAAGAATTTTGTTCAGTTAATTGTAGATAAGATACTTTGTTCGACGACTAGGTACCTGGAAGTGTAGATACTTCGAAGTTGGGGAAGTGTCAGACGATAAGTAATGGAAGGCTGATGGCTGGATAACGGTACATCCTGATTGATTTGATTACCTAAAAGGAAAATTAGCTGATCGGGTGGTTAAAATGTAAGGTAGCTAATTAATTAGACCTGAGAAGCAGACGAGCACTTCGAGCACTGATGTAAATACATCGTAGGTAGCTAGTCGTACATAGCTAAATTCCTACCTAGATCTTCAGACCTCTACGACTAACAACGTCCAAGTTTGAATATAACTGAAGAATTTTTAGTCAACTGTGTACAGTGTACTTTGATTTACTGTATTTACTGCTTAGTGTACTTTGATTTACACATACATACGCGACTATATCCAGCACTGATGTAAATACACCAGAAACTCTCACAAACATAGTCAAAGTTTCACAAGCACAGTCATATTGTGACGAACATAGTCAAACTCTGGCAAACATAGTCATATTGTGACGAACATAGTCCAACTCTGGCAAACATAGTCCAACTCTGGCACACATAGTCAAACTCTGGCAAACATAGTCAAACTCTGGCAAACATACTCAACAACAACGCAAACAAACTCTGACAAACATGATCAAACTATGGCAGACAGAGTCAAATGTTGCCAAACTAGTAATCGCGATTCTGCTGTGTGTCTACACAGTGTCATATTGTGACGAATATAGTTAAACTCTGGCAAACATAGTCAAACTCTAGCACACATAGTCAAACTCTGGCAAACATAGTCAAACTCTGGCAAACATAGTCAAACTCTGGCAAACATACTCAACAACAACGCAAACAAACTCTGACAAACATGATCAAACTATGGCAAACACAGTCAAATGTTGCCAAACTAGTAATCGCGATACAGCTGTGTGTCTACAGCGTTAGGGACCAAAAGAAACCCTCATGATTTATATCAAACATGCTCAACCATGTCTTCAAACTTCCACAAACCTTGCGACTAACGAGTCCTCATTGTTCCAGCTCAATGCGGCGAGATTTCAACGGCCACGTCGTGGACGTACCGCATCTCAGCCTCGATGTACATCTTCGTTGTCCTCGGTGTCCTGTTCGGCAGGTACATCGTGAGGTGATGCTACTGAGTGGAGAGACCGGGCCACGCAGGGACGGCCGTGTAGTCAGCGAACAGCCACACACCACAAAACCAAAAACAGCGAAGCAAACAACAACAACAGCAAAATCTATACATGCCTGCATAACGTATCTATAGATTTCTCGTTCGACGTGGATGGAAACAGGAACAGTTTGACGCCAGGGGTCCCAGGGCTCGGGGGAGAAAGTAATCTAATAATCAAGCTTAGTGGATAAGTGACTGAAGACTTGTCAGTGTCGCGCGTGCAGTGGACTACATGAAGAGACAGTGTGCGTCCGCGTGCAGCCGTGAAAATCAGCAATGTTCCTTCGTCGGCGAACGTGGCAGATCCCCCGAACGGACAGTTGTACATAAAGTAGCAATACGTTCCGGGACACGCTTTCACCCCCTCCCCTCCCAAAAAATGCGACAGAACATTTCCGATTTTTCTCTCCATCTTAGACAGTGACCCTAATTTTGTCCCGTACATAGTGGCGGTCTCTTCTTCGGGATTATTTTCTCCCTCCCCCGTCTGGAATCTACATTCTCCTCCAATCATGTGAATCTATTTCGATATGACGTTCCTTGAATGCTTGGTCGGTTTGAGGAAGTTTGTGACGATTTGCGAGTGTTTGCGCAAACTTACTGTTGCGTACAGTGCTTTAATTTTTATTGGTTCCGCCATCATACGCAGACTGACTGTGTATTATTATTTTAAATTGAGGTGAATGTACAGAATGAGATATTGGCGGTTACCAGTTAGATTAAACGTCGGGAAGGTCTAAATAAATTCACCAGGATCTCGTGTCTGGTCGAATTTTTCTCTAGGACCTAGAATTTTCATATACAGTATTCCCTCTCTGTAAGCCTGCTTCGATAACCTTGCCATAATCTCGTCGACATTCCCGCATTTAGTCTCACGGGGTGACGAGGTAATGAAACGACAGCAATGTAGTGACCATCACTCTGTTGAAGCCTGACGGGCCGCCCAGGAGCGTGCTTATAGAGAGGGAACACTACTAACTGAACAGTATTCCCTCCGTAGAAGCCTGCTTTATCGACCTCGTTATAATCTCGCCGACATTCCCATATTCATTTTCACGGATAACGAGGTAATGAAATGTAGTGTCAATCGCTCTGTTGAACTCCGCCAACGAGCCCCCCAAGAGCGTGCTTATAAAGAGGGGAACACTGTTAACTCAACCGATTTATTCTGTACATTATCTGGGCATCTGATTCAGTTTGTAATTAATATCCACGGAAGATGCGAGTACTTACGTGTAAAGGAAGTGTGTTCGTACACGTGATAGCTGGCTTTAAAAATTGGCTTTACCGCCAGCATAGAGAAGCCTGGGGCTGATGGAACGAATTGAAAGAGAGAGAGAGAGATTGAGTGTTCTGCAAGACTGTGACGAATAGTGAAATACTGGCCGCCCTGCCTCCGAGTTCACCAATATTTACGTGTTTCTCCCGGTTGATCAACGTGTCCGACTTGGGCGCCGTAGACTTTTTCGCTTGATTGGACCGAGATCAAAGGGGGAAATGAGATTGGGCCGAGAAGTCGGGAAATATCGGTTGGGGAGGACGCAAAGGTGTTCCGAAGCGTGTTAAAAATAAACAGACACAGAGGGAGAGCGTGAAAAGGGGGCCATGAAAATTTTCTTCTGTGCAATCGCGTCAACCGGTTACGAAATACTTGCGGAAAAAGTCGCTACGACGGGCGGGAAAGGTTAAAAACAAATTTTCTCGACACCTCCATCATTGTTCCTTTGACATCGAGGACTTGTAAGGCAGTATTTCAATATTCGGTCGCAACGAAGGAGAAATTCAAGCGCACCACACAAAACGATATATAATAAGCCAAAAAGAAACTGACGAAAAAAAAACAAACAAAAAATGACAAAAATAAGGGTGCTGGGGCCAATATTGCGTATGCGTCGAGTGGTGAGACTGTAGCCCAAATGTGGGAGATAGAGGCGAGAAGAGGTGAGAGAGAACGAGAAGAGAGACAAACTTAGTGTACTTACTTAGATTCACACGGAGTGTCCGCCATATTTACCAGGGACCTGCGTGAGATATTTCCGGGTCACGTGTGAACGACGCGTTTGTAGGGGGAGGAGATACGAAGCAGACGTCGCCGCGTTCCCAGTGTGATTATGCACGTTTTCATTAACCGAAACAGAGGAACCGTGCGGAAAATGGAACGAAGAAAGCGTGGAGACAGTAAGGCGAAGTCACTGGGCTCTAGCTGAGCCACGAGTACTATAGCGAACGAACAATTCTAATTATAACTATTACTGTGTACGTGCAGGAACGAGTGTGTAAATGGACTTCTCCCTTCTTCCGTGTCTGCTGTTTTTTTTTTTCTTCTGTGTTTCCCCATTTACCTAACCCCATCCCCTTCGGCTTTCATTCGTGCTTACCCCCATGGAAGATCGTCGGGGGCGATATTAGCTACTAAGTGTCGCCTTTCGTGGCTGCTGCGAATACTGCGTGTGAAAGCTTTTCCCTGGTCTAATAGGGACGATACGATCCCCCGGGAATCATTGATGAGCGAGGTGGTCTCGGAAACGAACCTTAGGTCGATTTAACTAGATCTGATAGTGACCTGGACCTAATGTAGATCTAATCCAGACGTGATCCGTACCTGGTGCAGACATTAACCAGTACGGGCCGAATCTTGATCTTGATCTTGTCCAGTTGTAATCCAGTTCGAGCTGAGACCTGATCTTATCTAGTCCTGATCCAAGACTGATCGATACCTAATCCCTGTCTGAACCAGTCTTGACATACTGTTCATCCAGACTTTCTTCAGTCCTGGCCTAATCTTGATCCAGACCTTACCTAATCCTATCTCAGACTTACTTTGTGAAAATTGCTATGTTTCACATTAAAGAGTAGGTACTTCTATTTGGTAGTTTGATAAAGAGTAGTGAGGTTGCAGGTTTACTGACTTAGAAACACGTGTGTATCACCTGAGAAACGAAGCTAGACTTAAGGATTGATTCCGAGACGTTTTAGTGCGAAAGTATAGAGGAGGAAGTTTTCCCTACGTGTACACGTTACTGTCACCGCAATGCACTTGACCGACCATTAGAGTCTTCTTTTGTCTCAGGATCCTTATGAGACAGACGTTAATCTAGAGACTCCTTCACATGAATTAGAATCTTCAAATCATTCTTTCTCAGTTGACAAAGGTCTAAACAAATCTAAACTGTTGAAACATCATTGACGGTCTAACGATTGACCTCTAACCAAATTTGTTGCTCGATGTCCTAAGTAGTTTGAAGGCGCCATATTTAAACGAGTCATGTGATCGCAAAAATCTTTAATATTTCTTATAGGACACTATTAAATGTATCAGTTTCTTGTGTTACTTTGGAATTCTAGGCTCTCTAGAATCCTGCGTGAAGGGAAGACGCAAATCGTCTAGCAATGACAGAACAGGTGGTTGTTGAGGAACATATCGATATCAAGAGAAATCGAGCGAGGAAAGTGCTACTAGGGCGAGAGTTAGACTGGGGGGGGGGGGGGGCGGAGACAAGAGGGAAGAGATATCTCCGCGAGGAGATACGATCCTTTTTAGCGAAGGAAACCGCGCGAAGAAACTCAAAACCTCGACAAAGTACACATATTTTTCACTCGAAATATTTTAATTAAGGGCGCCGATTGTATGGACGAAGAAAGGGAGGACTAAATTGGTCGCGTACTAGACGGTTACCTATACATACATGGCTAGTCGGATATACATAATATAAATATGAACATAAACATGAGAAAATGAATCTATATAAATAAATCTATATGAATATACTTGAGTATATAAATACAAGATGACAATTCGATGTTGGCTATAAACTGTACACTATTAAGTAATGGGAAATCGAGGATAGAAACGGGAAGATGACTGTCCGCAAAGGTTGTCATTGATGGAGCTGCTCTGTACCTATGCCTAACTTTATTTAAGGTATTTTACTACCTTGAGTTCTAATCTTACTATCCACTCCACGGTGAACTTCATTTTTTCATTCGACACAGTAACTTATAATGAATACTTAAATGATATCAGCTCAAGTGGGGTCTAACTTTTACCTGAATCAATTTATCTTACATCTGATGTACACCTAATCCAAACCACTATACAGTAACTCATAAGTTTTCGAGGTAACACTGAGTGTTCTGACGTCATCCCCACCACTGAAAGGCTCCCTCGTGGAACCAGTCAAGTGTTCAGTAGTGGGGATGACGTCTGAACACTCAGTGCCGAGAAGCCTTTGAAGACTCATCGATGATTTACTGTAACCTTTTATTTGGTCCACATCAAACCTGATTATTAATTACCTTCTTCTTCTATAAAATCAAAACAGTTAATTAAAAATCATGTAATTGTCGTTGGATCTACTCCAGTTGAAAATACTTCATCATAAAATTACATTCAATTTCCTAAAATGGCGATACATTCGGCGGTCAAATGAAAGACGAAATCAAACCCGTGACTTCAGTGGTCACCACCGACAGCTTCTGACAACCAGAACGAAAGACCACGAATTCTAACACGCTTTTTTCCGGGAAATAGGAGGGACCGCAAGACGGTGGCTCCACCTATCTGTAAATAATTTCCGTATAGAAAGAACCGGTTAAGAGAATTGAAAAGAAAATTGAAAATACATATGGTCAAATCGACTAACGTGTGTCGCGGATCATCGAGTCGCTGGACAAAGTTTCCTGTAAAAAGAAAAATAGGAGGGGCGGGGAGGGGAACGACGTGAATTCGGTTTTATATAGATCGCGAGAGAGTGTAGATTTCAGGGTATTTATATCGAGGGTTGAATAGTTATACAGAACATACAAGATATTTAAATATGAATTATATTATAAATATAAATATGGAAAAATATATTATATACATATATATATTATATACTATGTTTTTATTGTTGTGACGTTAATCGAATAGCCGAAAGCGATCGCCGTTTTCAACGGGGGATAATGCTCTCGTTTCTTCATCGAAGAACGAACATTTGTGATTGTTTCGTGAATGCTATCGTAACTTCGATCGGCGTTGACAGTTCTCGATAAGCACTGTCGAACTAAACACCGGGTTAGGACTATGGAACTTGTACTCGCTGATGGATTTATTTTTATTTTCAAAAATCTAAGATCGATAAACGAAAACGATCGCTTTGATTTTTCTTCAACGAAAACTGAACAAATTTTGTTTGCAATTTGGCATTTTGCTCAAAATTAAAATTATGACAAATTAATGTAGTAAATAATTGGTATGAGAAATACTTTCAATCGGTATTTTAGTCGACAGTTTCTTAAGAAAAAAATGTGTTTAAACAGTTACAGACACGTAACGCGCGGAAAGGTGTCGTTCCATGATTTCTTATCTGTAGGTGCCGTATATAGTAAATTCTCGATGAGTGTTCGAAGGCTCCTCGGCATTGAACATTAAATATTTCATAAACTAATGACTGTATGTGACTGAATCAAATATCATTGGCTTCAGAATTCCAAGCTCTATCACTGTGCCAAACGTCATTAAAAAGTCAATGTTAAGCTG
This sequence comes from Dufourea novaeangliae, assembly GCF_001272555.1. Classification (NCBI taxonomy): domain Eukaryota; kingdom Metazoa; phylum Arthropoda; class Insecta; order Hymenoptera; family Halictidae; genus Dufourea; species Dufourea novaeangliae. The sequence goes on along the minus strand of NW_015373947.1, from coordinate 298,061 downwards.
CGTCGACACTATATAACAAAACAGTGTTATGTAACAAATTGTTATACAACTTTGCTATACATGTTTTTCTAACTTGCTAAAAAACTATTGTACTTGTACCTTCTGGTACAAGTATTTAACAAGTTTGTATAACATTTCACATCTCATTATTAATAATGGCGTCACACTTGATGACCTAACGAGCTTTTTATAACTTTGCTGTATAACTTGTTATACTATATAGTGTAGTCGCAGCTTTACACCTGCGGAACTACCACAGTCAATACCGAGAAGCCTTGGAACACTCATCGAGGAGTCACTGTACTATCGTCAAACAGTTCTATAACTGACGGTCGAATACCGTTCGATTCGACAAGGCCAGGTGAAAAAGTTCTATTTCCTATCGAAGGTGACAGAATTGTATTCGCATTCCTTCGATGATGTAAAATAATGTTTATATTGTAACGAAAAATTCGATAGACAGGTATTTTCGAAAATGCGTGGTGGGGATGCAGTGTTTGAAGGTAAATTTCAACTAGAATTTCTCAAAAAAAAAATTTAATGTTATCTCAAAATTCAATGCATATTGAGTTGTTCCATTCTGTGTTCGCCTTCAAACCGCTTCAAACAGTCTCAAATTACATGAAACTTTGATTATCCTTCACTGCCATCGAAAGGAGCACAATCAGCACAGATATCCCATGAATCGATCGAGAGAGAAACAATGTGAAATTGATATGAATCTGTAAGTTCCCCCCATTATTGTCATACACACACACACACACACACGTCACTGCCTGTAGAACGAAACACAACGACTATTGCCGTCTCTAGTCTTAGCGTTTTACATTGTAATTCCGATTTTGTAAATGAAAAATATCAGCGTCGTGATTCTCGATTGAGATTCAAGCAACGGATCACGATCCAATTCAAGTCGAACGTACAATTTAGACGATCGAATCTGATCAAAGTCAGAGAGAATATTCGCATTCTGGAAAGTATGAAGCCAATTGCAATCGATCGTTAACTTTGAATGAAAAGTATCTCGGGAAAGAAAACAAATTTGTGTAAAATTCTAGGATAGAAAGTTATATATACAGCCTGCTTCGAACCATTTCGAGCTGTCCCAAATCGTTTCAAACGGCCTCGAACCGTCTCGAACCGTTCCAAACGGCCTCAAACCATCTCAATCTATCTGAAACCATCTCGAATCGTCTAAAATCGTCTCATACAAACGTTCTTCAGGCGATAATCGATAAAAATTCGAATCTCGATCGATGGTTGTTGCCGTGAAATTCGAGCCATCTCGTTGATGCCCGTAACAAACACGCTGGTTTAAGTGTAGTCACGTGTAAAGAACGCGCACTACATTTTTTTAGTGAATGAAAAAGACGAGTAGATGCAAAGAACTGCGTTCAGAGGTGTGAGGGGAAGGGGGAGGGGCGTGTTTGTAAACTTCAACCCATTTAGACAGGAAAAGGGGGAAAAGATGACACGATCGAGAAACGCACACGTTTCCTGCACTTTGAACACGATCCGATTGGTACTATCCTTAGAATTGGATCCACGCTTGAAAGCTACGAACTCTTATACATAACTGAGTGTTTTACTATTGGATTAACAAATATTACGGCGATACTTATTAATGTAAATGGTTTTTCATTACTATATTATAGATGTTACTTAATAATATATTTACAAATAATTAAGCGAGAACAGCTGCGGTTTTATTGACTCATCCCCAGCCCTTCCCACTATTCTCAGCTATCGAAGCTGCCTGTCCATGTTTCCTTCTTTCCATTATATTTTCAAAGAATTCTTTTCTTTGAAACTTGAAGATGCGAATTATTATTTATATGCTGGAGACCTTTTATTTCAGAAGTGGTGAGTGAATACGAAAAGTTTTGTTTGGTCTCTTTTGGTTTTCGACAAATTATCATCCTTCTCTTTGCAATTGATTGGAGCTGCAGGTAAGACGACTTGCGTTAATTTTAACATCAACTGAATTAAAATGGCATATTACAATTAATCGTCCATCTCGCGCCAAGATTCGACCCTTTCAACGTGGCAGGAACATGGAGCTTTATATGTAGTTAGTGTAAAGCTGAATGCGCAGTATCACAGACGAGGTATAGGAGTAGAAATCTCGCCAGGCACCTAGCCATATAATTGGTTAGCAGTTTCACCGATTCGCCACGGATGGTGCCACCGTTCAAAAAAATAGTGGTACTCCGCGATTAAATGCGATTTTAACAGTGTTCCGGCCGTTTATTGTTATTATCAATAACAGTGGATTAATCTACGTACTTTCAGCTACAAGTTGAGTGCTTGGTCAAGACGAATCAGCCGTTATAGGGTACTAATCTACAGTCTTTAAACTTCGATGTAATGCATAACGAAGAAAAGTGTTGCCTGTTTAGTGGTTATGTAATTGACACATATTTCGATCGGATTTACACTGCCAAACGAGCATCAGTTTTCCTCGTCATGGATTACATTGGAAATTTAAAAAACGCAGATTAGTACTCTCTAGCAGGTGGGAACCAGTAATTACAAGAACATTGTTAAATTCTCAATTGTTTGCAACGTTTGACACTGTATCTCGCGATGCGTACCCCGTTTAGTTCACGTTAAATAGCTCTTCCAACGTTCTATGGACAAGTTACGTCTTGATCAAGCATTCAGTTTGAAGCTAAAAGAACGTAGATTAATCCACTGACATTGATAATGACAATAAACAATCAGAACACTGTTAAAATCGCATTTAATCGCGGAATACCAATATTTT
>NW_015373947.1:115806-292546 GCF_001272555.1 Dufourea novaeangliae | reverse complement strand
AGAGCACCGATACTCGGCACGCTCTACCGTACTCTCTCGCTCGCACACCTCCCTCCCATAGACCACCGAAATTCCTCGGCACCCGTCAACACCGACGGAGAGCACCGATACCGCGGCTCGCTCTACCGCTCTCGCTCGCACGCCGTGACGTCACCCGATTCCCGGAATCCCGCGGCCACGAGATGGCTCATTACGGTAAGGCATTCCCGCAACGGCCAAAAGGTAGATTTGATAAACTACTTATGAAACTACATCTATTCTGAATTTATCTGTTACAAATATACAAGTGTAAGGCAAGATATAAAAACGAATGAAATCCATTAACGATGCATTTAGAATAAATTGTCTTGTAGTTAAGTGAAAAAATATATACTTTTCCGTTTAATGTTTCATGAGTAGGCAGTAGTTTGGTTGTGTAGTAAACCAGAGACCCGTGAGGTGAGACCGTGGGGTCATAGAACCCTCTGTGGTGGCGCCGGCACACCGCGGGGTGAGATCGCGGGATCACAGAGCCCCGGAAACATGGATGAAGTCACTGGGTCACCTCAAGCACTGCTTGTTTACTTCATATTTAGACAGGTCTCACGACGTTATATGGACAGCATTTGATTTGACCAGGCACACGACTTGTAGCTGAAAGAATGTAGATTAATCTCCAGTCAGTGGCAATAACAATAAACGACCACAACACTGTTAAAGTCACCCTTTATTTGCAGCGGTTGACACTGCAGCTCGTCATGCGTACCCCGGTTAATTCACTTTGGATAGCTCTTCCATCGTTCTATGGACAAGTTATGTCTTGATCAAGCATTCAGTTTGAAGCTGAAAGAACGTAGATTAATCTCCTGTCATTGAAAATAACAATAAACGACCAGAACACTGTTAAAATCGCATTTTATTGAGGAATACCACTATATTTTTTGAATGGTGGCGCAATCCGTGGCGAATCGCTGAAATTGACAGTCAATTATATGGCTAGCAGTTTCAGCGATTCGCCACGGATGGCGCCACCGTTCAAAAAAATAGTGGTATTCCGCGATTAAATGAGATTTTAACAGTGTTCTGGTTGTTTATTGTTATTATCAATGACAGGGGATTAATCTATGTTCTTTAAGCTTCAATCTGAATGCTTGGTCAAGACGAATGCTGTCAGCATAACGTTGGAACAGTTGTCCAAAGTGAATGACGTTTTTTTCTTGAACTGTGTCTAATCAACTCTAAAACATATTGATCGGACTTGGTTAGACACAAGTTTTCTTATAACTTTTTTACAAACGGCGACCCATAACTAAAACTTTTACAACACTACTCAGGATGATGACCTTGACAACATACGAAATAGCCGTCAAAATCGGAGGTGGCTCCCGTATTGCAAATATTTACCAAAAATTGTTTTTAAAACTTAGTGAAATGAATTATTACTTATATGTTGAAGACATTTACTTCAGTAATGGTGTCGGAATAAAGAGGGATTTCTTTGGTTTCTTTTCTTTTTTGACAAATTCTCTCTCTAACTGGTTGGAACTGCAGGCCAGACGGGACCAAAAATAGTGAACAACGGAATCCGACAATAAATATGTTTTTATTACACATACATCTCGTACGAGGGTTACACGATATTAATACATGTTCATTTAACTGTCCAGCAATCAAACACGTTGTATTTTTTTATCTCTATTTGTCTCGCCAACCATCAGCGTCTCATCAACACGACCCGAAACGTTGTCGTCATCATCGCCACCATTGCCAATCGTCATTCATACAAGCGCACACATATCGCGTAGAGTTTCATTGGCATCGTCATACATGGGTAAAACATCGTTAGATTAGGCATGATTGACTACTCCGTGTGCTACGGGGTGTCGAACAACATCGAAGAAAAAGAAAATAAGAATGGCGAAAATCCGACAGGTGGGGGACAATATATAAAGAAGAAATGATAATTTTCGTCGTTCGATCGGTCGGTGTCTCGTCTCGACTGAATTCCCGTTCCCTGTTATTCCCTCGATATTCTCTTCCTTCTTTGTTCCCCCCCCCCCCCCCGAATTTGTCTCGTTCGACGCAATCCGATATTAATCGTTTTGAGCGGAACCTCCCCGCGGAAAATCGTCAAGGTTCCCAGGGGGTGGGAAAATTTGCATTTCTTTTCATTCTTCCCCCTCGAAAGAGCGTCCGCACGCCTGCGTCACGTCAGTATCTCTTCGTTTTTTGTTACAGGTTTAAACGTTTAATTATCATTAATAACCTCGTTGCTTACGCCCTAAGAAGTTCGTTACGTTAATCTTCTGCTTAATATCTAATCTCGGTAGCCTTATTGTAATACTCTTATTAAGTCTAGGCTTGGTGGCCAGCACCAAAAAAAACACTCACTAGGTTCACTGTCTACGACACAGATACAGATTCGTTTCGCTCTCGCTCTATCTCTCTCTCTCTCTCTCTTTCTCGAATGGGCCTCTCCGTGCACAATTCTCACCTTAGTCGAACCATTTCTTTTCTTTTAAATTCGACTCCCACTGAATCGCTTGTAAATTCGATAAACAGTTTTTGGTTGACTAGGAAGTGATAGGATCTGTGTATGTCTCTCTTCGCTGTTACAAACAGTAAATATTCGTTTTATTTGTCTCTCGGTACTTCGTGTAAATTTATACGTATAAAAATCATAGAAAAAGAAAACAAGATTCGATCACAGAAACACATGGTGTACCATCGTCAGACATCGCAAATCAGAGAGAAGTCGATTTAAAGAGAAGAAAACAGCTTCAACGCAACTTTTAACATCCATTCTAGGTTGTACAAAATTTTACGGGATTGGAGTAGACCGATCAACGATTGTTTACAGAGAATCACGAAATTCACGTTTGAATTTTCGCGGCAATTTTCAAACCGAACGGTTACACGCCCTTCCACCCTTCTCTAACGTCCCGATCGATACTCCAATCAGTGACGTGTGGTCACGCACAGTCAAGGCCCATTCGTCGAGAAAACAGCGTTACACGTTACCGAAGAATTGACGTTCGACGACAATCGAGACAATTGATCGAAACGAATACCAATACAATGATTCCGTGATGACTTTCCGTGTGTCTCGAGTCGACGAACCAATTTGAGCGATTCACAGACATCCAAGCGAGAGAATACCTCGTAATGATTTTTTGTTGATTTCTCGCCTCAACTTTCTTCACATTTTTTTTTCTTCGCTTAAAACACATCGAGCTGCAAGGTTCTACCTAATTAGTTTTTTTTTTCGCTTTGTCACGGATTATGATTCCCTAAAATCTACCATCGCTAGAAGCCAGAACGCGCGATGATTCCTCGTCGGGAAATAATGTGTACGTGTGAGGGTGTGTGTTCGGTTCCATTCTCTTTTTTTCGTATTTCCAGATGAAGAAAATTTCGTATCTCTGTTCCCCGTTTCGTCGACGGCGACTAAAACGTTACTCTTTGGTTACAAGACAAAAAAAAAAAAACAATCATGTCTCGTGTATTATTCACGTGTGCGCGTGTCAATGTACGTACATGCGGTGTATGTATGTTTTAAAAATGTGTCAGCCCGAACGTCAGGCCCGCGTTAATTTTAATATGAACAACTGAACGAAAAAAGGCCAGCCTTTAGCGCGGTTCTATATTAAAATTAATCGTCAATCCCGCGCCACGGGTACCGCCTCTCTTAACGATCCAATCGTGATTGTGGCGACATACTATGCGCCCATGAGATGCAGTGTTGCGTCGATTATTGTCTGACTGGTCCTACACGATTTTTGTCAGGGCGTGATCCCCACCAATGGCGAAGGGAGGCTGTGAAACCTGTCCAGCGCATACTTTGATGCCGCCCCCCTACCCAAAAAATTTATGAGGGTCTGAAGCATGTCTCCTATTCGATTCTTGTCGCGTCGCGGACCCAAGTTCTTGATAATAATCGACGGAACAATGTATCTCTGCCCCCACGTTTGGCTCTGGTTTGCGCCATGTCCACGCGGCTTCCTACTACGTACTAATCAGCGAGCATGATGAAATCTTAGGATTACTGGGAGTGGGGGGATAGGCTTAGTTCCTCTAACGATTAGGTTGTTAATTTACCGAGGGGGTGATTATCGGAGAACCAAGAAGGATGAACGTAAAAACGCGATACTACTGTCGGTTCCTCTACAAAGTCTTCTGATCGATCCCTGTCGCCCGTTCCTCGAGCGTCATTCTTCTGTTCTGAACATCTTATCCCCTTTGTACTGTGTGTCTCCGACCTCTACGGTACGGCATTGTGTTTCTCTGTGACTAGTCTTTCGCGCCGATCTCTTAAGAGTCGAATCAGAAGCTGCTCGTTTGGCGCCTCCGCGAGATTCTGTCGCTGGCATTCCTCCTACGCTCGTGCTCGACGAGGGGCCAACCTGTGTTTATGTCTGTGTGTGTGTTTATGTGACTTGCTTCGCAGAAGATCCTCCGAATCGTTCAAAACGTTGGGCGAACAATCTTAATCGCACCACGGCTTGTACCATGTAACTGATATGTCAGTGAAGGATCCCCCGTTACCGCGAAATTCAGATTTCCTGCATCCTTCAGTCCCGTATCGGTTCAGGGGGCACGGAACCGCCCTGGGGATCAGTGGGCTAACCACCTGTTCCTCTTCTCCAGTCCGCTAACTCGCGCAGGTACGTGTATTATGACAGAGATTCGTCACCTCCTTCGAGCTCGAGACACCACTATCTCGTGATCATCCGATCGAACGACAACAAACGTTTGTGGATGTTGGGGGGGGGGGGAAGGAAAAGCGACAATGGTAACAACGACGATGCTCCCTCTGTGCAATCGTGAACCATCGAGGACTCACTCTCGGACGCTATCGGCGCGCTTCGAGCCAGCCGAAGCGCGGCGACACCGAGGACCGTTCCTCGTCCTGAGACCCGCGTCAGCGAGGAGAAAACGATCACCAAAACGTACGAGGGTGGTTTCCTCGACGTCTGTCACTTTCAATTGTTTCTCTTCGTTTTCTTTCTTCATCTGTCTATGTCTATCTCTCTCTCTCCTCGTCTTCCTTGTTCTCGCGACGCAACACAGAAAAGATCATTTCTCCCCAGTCGTCTAGCGTCTGAACTAGCAACGACTAGACGGTTCCCTTCCGTTTCCACGCCTTTCGTCTTTCCAACAAGGCTTCAATAATTTCCACCGTTCCAGGGAGTGGAGCTTGGCCAAAGGTCAATAGGTCGACACAAAGATACCCGGCCGGCGGCAGCGAGCCAGATGTCACTGACGCACACGCCACCAGGTCTGCTGCACCTTCTCGTGAAGTTTTTTGCAGATACCCGCGAGCCTCCGTCACATCCCAGCCTCCGCGGCGTTCTCGTCCGTCTCACCGCCCCCTTCCTCGCTCGTTAGGGTCGTCTCGGCCGCTTCACCACCTTCTCCGGTGTCTGTGGCGTCCCCGGTCTCATCGCCCTCTTCCAGTGTCACCTGGACGACATAATTCCCTAGTTAGTTCGAATCTTTGACTATGTTAGACTTCAGAGACAGATGCTATTCACATCTTACGCAGTGCTGCCCAGGGATAGGGTACGAGGCACACTTTAAAAGCCCTCGCCACTACCAAAAAAATGCTACCCTTCGACGTAAGTGGCAGTTGATGACGTTATGGTTAAGTCTACACTTCGTTCGTGCCCAATCGCCCGTTAAGGGTGTGAAAACTAACCTCAAAGTCAAATAGGCACTCCCACTTTTTTGCGTATAACCCTTAAAGTACAAGAGATAGAATAAAATATTTCGAATAAAAGTTTAATGGTACAATAAGCGCTATAAACATGCATTGTCAAAATTTTGAAGAAAGTTTTTTTCTTAACAAGAAAATTTTAACAACACTTTTTTCAAAATTCTGTTAACGCAAGTTTATAGCGCTTATTGTGCCATTAAACTTTTCTTTGAAACGTTTTCTTCTATATCTTGTACTTTAAGGGTTATACGCACAAAAGTGAGAGTGCCTATTTGACTTTGAGGTTAGTTTTCACACGCTTAACGGGCGATTGGGCACGAATGAAGCATACCGTTATTCTTGCCTTGAATCACTCTATAAACCCACAAAGTTGCATTGAAATCCGTGAATAAGGGTTCGCGTTGTTCCCTTGTTAGAGTCTTGGGCCAGGTTTACACTGATAGAGAAGCTACCGCTAGTACCCAAGAGACAGATAAACTTTTCCCTATCCTTTTCGCCCCAAAGTACTATGGTCTGTTTTTCGAAAGATGATGCCTGGGAGGTAGGCCCGAGTTTTCGCGGTGTTGCCGCGATCGCGAGACACCTACAGCACTCGTGTCTCTCTCACTCTTCGCGTCTTAGCGAATGACATGCGACCGTCGACGTGAGTCCTCGCCTACGGTCGTCTGTCTCCATCGCTGGTATTACAAACCTCTCGAGAAGGACCTATCTACAATCTCAAGGAGTGGGGACTGCGTTCGGGACGTGGCCGTCAATCATCCATTGTCTGGAAATGGCGGAGAATGTTGACGAGACGCTGAACGTTTTCACACGTCAAAAGTTAAAATACATGAATAAGAAAAAGTTTATTTCTTTTGAAAGAATGTATTGTACCCAAATATCGCGCAACATATTAAAAGGGGATTAAATTAATACGTAGGTTATTAAACGCTACACGTGGAAATCGCAGGGTAAAGAAGGAAGTTGGTTTACCGAGCGTCTGAGCGAGAGGCTCTCGTGCCGAAGTGCTGGAGGTTGGAAGGAGACACACAGTGGCAATGAGACCGTCACAACGTCGCACGAAATACGTAGCTAACGTTGGATCCCCGCCAGGCTACGCGCCGAGGCAGGCCAACCTCCCAGGCATCATCTTTCGAAAAATAGACCATAGCGCTAGCTACTCTACCATTTACTAACCCAATGTGAACCCGGCCTTTAGTCCCTTCGCAACGAAGACAAAGCGATGAATATAGCTTGGACAGCACCGACCAGATTATATCACAAATGTTGTTTAGCTTACCTGGAAGTGTATCCTATCAGCCTGCTGGTCGTTCCCTTGCTGTTGCTGTTGATCATCGGACGGTGGTGACGGAGGGATCATCGACTGGTACCAATCACGGTTCTCCTCGAGGGTATCCAAAATTTCCTGTGCATCAGGGTGCACCAGGTCCGCCCACGTCTCCCATAGGGGATGGACGATGTAATCGATGAAGCCGACCTGCGACTTCTCGATGGTGGCGCTATGCCGATCGCACATCGGGCTGATGTCCATGTTCTGTTCCCGTTCACGATCACCCTGGAGGAAGAACTCCTCCATCAATAGACTGACCCATCGTCGATAGAGAGGCAGGGGTTTCGTGGGATTTGACAGGTCAGCGCAGTGGACCAGATTCTCCAGAACCTGGATACGGTCCGTGTAGTTGTCTAACAGAAGAACACCGGAACCGGCTACTTTCTTCGTCTCCACCATGGTCTTCAAGTCCGCGAGCAATGACATATGCTTCGACATGTCCGTCGACAGGACCATGTCGATGACCATTTTACGGAGTGTCTGGCGTTGCTTCTTCGTCATATTCACGAATATATCGCAGCCCTCGTTCTGCAGGAGCTTGAACGCCACCGCCAAGTGGTGATTCTCCAGAACAGATTCGTCATTGTACATCAAAGCGAGCTCGGAACCTGAACGGTGAACGTATACGAAGAGATTAGCAAGAGCGTTGTCAGACCTTTTTAAGACACAATCTACCAATTTGATACTCACTCGAATTGATGAGGAACTGATTGGTGAGTCCGGGATGATCCACGTCGTGAATGGTAGCAGCAAATAGGGCAGCGGTGATTTCCAATGGCGTGAACACGGACTGCAATGAACACGTCGTCAGACTCTAGTTAGTTGATAGCGTTCGAATCAACAGTAATTAGGTACTAAACATCGGCAATTACAGTAAATTCTAATTCAAGCCTGCTGAAAGTATCTAATTGACCGCTAAATGACTCTAACCGATAACCAAATGGTTCTAAATCCATTGAACCGCGATTCCAGGAACAGCTCCCGGAACGAAGAAAGGGGGGATATCGAATGAGCCGGTTGTTTTCGTCACGTACGTGTTGCGAAACTAGCGCGTGCAAACAACAATGAATACATATTAACCTCAAGTGCGGGCGTGTTGAGCAGAGCGTGGGTGGATTGGGTCACGTCGGCCGCGTGGAGGCTATTGTGGAAGGGATTGTCCTTGACGTAGTGATCCTCGAGGGTCATCATGAAGGTCACGAAGGTCTTCGGTGGTATGGCCAGGGATTTGAGCAGGTCTCGCCTCTGGAAGACTGTGTAGGCGACGCAGGTCAACGGTCTGTTGCTGCTCAGCTCGCCTATCCTGAAGATGTCAATGCCCCACTTGTCGATGTCAGACAGAAGCTGTAAATTCCGAAAGAAATCATCAGCAATTGCCTTCGTTTAATTCATAATCAGTTCACTTGAACCACATTAAAAACATATACATCAATAACTGTCAGAATAGAGATGCTGGTGTCTAGATCTCTTTTGATCTATAACATTTGTAATCGTCGTTTCTGAACTGATATACGTTTTATTCGACTCAGCTGGGGTTCAGACTACCTAAGCCTACACCGATCCACGATTCTTAAGACGATACTGCAAGTCACCTTCTCTCCACGAACCAGTTTGTTTTTGTTTACTGATCTGAGAAGCTCGCTGAAATTTTTACGGGTGGGCTAAATCAATCAGTATGAAATTGTTTTCTCGGTAGGATTTATTCCCTCGAGATACGAGGATATTTGGAACCATTGCCGGGTATGTATATAATTCATCAATTCGGACATTTTACAAAAAAACCGAGGTCACAGAGCTGCGTTTCCTATAGTGCACATAGCATCGATTTGTGGCGCATATATATAGAGGTTCTGAAACCGAGTAGAGACGAAAGATTAGGTACGATTCATCACTTTGAAAACTAGAAGGATTCCGTCCAAGTAGTTTTAGAAACGAAGATTCTGTGGTCCCAAGAATTCGCGGATCGCCTGTCGCGTGCAACGATTCTCGTAAATTAAGGTGGAACGATAATGACGGCGATAAGGGATTCGGGAATTTGGGTTATCATACCCGACCCATGACCTCGTCCTAAATCGCTTCCCTAATCGTGCGTGCGACCTGCCGCAGCTCGTAACAAGCGTCGCCGAAAAAAAAAACACAATCTACGTCGCCTAACGTGATATCTCGCTATCAGCATTCTGGCGGACGCGTACAGGCGGCCACGGTCTTGCAAATAAATGCCGGATAGATGATGCCTTGAACCGTCGAATCGCTTGTTTACGGCGTCCTTGATCAAATACTATACTCCTCGATAATCGTAGCCGATTCGATAATACAAAGGAGACTCTCGACGGTGGATGATGGGTCACGTAGCCACCAAATGGTATTTCCCCAAAGACCCTGTCTCCGCCGCTAGTCATCCTTTTTCTATTCGTTCCCTCCCTCCGTTTGCCGTGCTAATCTGCTCGTATAACCAAGACCATGCAAATATTTAACAGTCGTCACATCTTTCATGCCACTGGAAATTTCCGAGACCGGAACGAGGACTCGCGGTACTCCTCTCGGAACTGGAAAGTTAGCGTCTGCACGGTATGCGGGTCCAATTTTTTCTGACACGATCTTCAACCTCTGGTCTACCTTCTCTCCAGTTAACCCAAACTGAAGACATTTCTGGCGAGAAAATGTGTACAATTCCAATGTTGGCGATGAGTGACCTAGGATACCTAAGCTAATCTGTCCGATCATCATCTGTGTTAGGCTAAAGGCTCTTCCTAGTTAGCGCCGCAGCGCCGTTCTTGTTGGTCTGTTTCGCTGCTTCTTCATGTTTTCCTTTTTTTAACTTCGTAAAGCATCTTTCCAGTTCTGCGCAGGATATAGAACACTACAGTGTTTGACGCTAGCGTAGCATCAAGAGGAGTCCCGCAAAGGACCGGAGAATACTGATCCAAACGAGGACACGGGAATACTGATCGAATCGAGGATACGAGAATACTGATCCAAACGAGGAAGTTACGAGCTGCTATTTCCAGAGACGAAGGACATATTCCAGATGGGCGGCCGCGACCAACAGGTCGGACCCCCGGTTTAAACTCTCAGACGTGTCCGAGTTTGTGTTCGAGCGATTACACGTGCCACGGGTCTCGTTTATATCCGATTGATAACCGGACAACAGCACGGGGATTAGCAGGGGGATTAAATCTGGAGTATTGCAGCGTGATCCGATTTGTGGTCTCACCGCGATTTGGAGCTTTGGCGGCAAACTGTTGGCTGAAGAATGTGAAAAGGAAAGGAGAAGGAGAGGGAGAGGGAGCGTTTCGTCCTGGGCCTGCTAGTGGACTCGTCAGTAAGGCTTTCTAGCAGACCCTGCCTTAGACGCGGGGATATACGATGGTCGGTTAAGGACGTATATATACGAACGAGGAAGGCTTCAGGTAGTTGCGGGAAACGTGTCAACTCAGTAGACCTCTGGTGGCGAATGTAGGAAGTAGTGCCGCCACAGAGCTATGGAAACGTGAAGCTGGGAGTCTATCGGGTGGTATCGGGCAATATATTTCCGGGATGATAAAAATAATTCAAACTCGTGGATCGTCGACGTTTTGTTCTACTGACTCGTCGGGATGGGACACGCTCGGACTTCCCCTCCCGTTGCGCAAGTGACACTTGCTGGAAGACTGAACGCATAATCGAGGACGTCCGATGAGTAGAAAGTAAGGGTACCGTTAATTAATTTCGCTTTCACGATTGTAGATTGCCCCTTCCAGGCGGTTATGTAACCTCGGTCCGGGATGATTGATCGATCAGATTATCCTCAGCGAGGAGAAATTAACGAATTTGGCTGAGATACCCATCTAGATCTGTGTATTTAAATGGTACTTTCATCGGAAGCTGAGTCTCTGGGGGAATTCCGTATCTCTCGATGTTACCACCAGTACCACTGTCACAATTTTTATTTATTTTTCAATGAAGCGATTCGAGATACGTAACTGGAATTATGTCATTTAGAAAGAATCATGTAACGTGAATTTTTATGAGTGGGATAGGAAAAGAAATTCAATGAGGACTTTCAGATTGGGAACTTAAAGTCCATCTTTGTGAAATTGTAAATTCATTGACACATCTTGCTCAATGGAAATTGAGGAAGAGGTAGTACTAGACCCCAGAGCTAGTCGCCGTCTGACTATCGTACAATCTTCTTGCCCACTTATGTGTCAATCAGACCTAGCACTCTAACCACTACAATATCTAACTTCAAAGCAATCTGTATTTTACTAACACCTAATAAACTACAATCGAACAATGATTCTACCTCATCCTATTCAATTTCTTCTCCATCAAGGCTTCAACAGACTGCAGATGTTCAAGCAAAATAATCTTGTTGGGGTCTAATGGATCAACAAACGAACATGTTTCCTTCAGCGAACAGGTGTACAAGGTAGAACAGTTTACCTTCAAATATATTAACGTTCTATTGATCAAATCCACAGGTCAATAGTCAGTTGATCAAAGAGAAGTTCAAAGACACCAGACAGCCTCGAGGTCAGTGACCAGTCGAAACTAAAAGTAATGGCGCAGCGTACCTTTCCCAGTTCCTCCTCGTGAGGTGTGTCCACGCCATAAAGTGGCACACGCTCGCCAGTAAAGCTGTTCGTGTGCGTCAGCGGCCGTTTGACGCCGCTGATGTGAGACATGGCGGCCGGGCCCCTCTGCACCCGGTCCTTCTTCTTCGCCGCCCTTGCATCTGTGCTGCCCGTAGCCGCGACTGCATCCTCGATTCTCAGTGAGGGCAAATCCAATTCCTGTTGTTTATCTGCAAACAGAAATAGTTCCCCGAATATTAATTAACACGTTGACCACCTAGGGGGAACCTATCGTGATATCGTGGGACTTATTGATCAATGACACTAATGTTAGCCTAACCTGTACAGGCAGATTTTTTCCAATGCCTGTTATAATCTTTTGTAACCAGAATGGTTACAGATTTGATGCAAGACCTGCTCTAAACAATTTGCGCGCAGATTGACGGAAGATCCTGCAACACAGTTTAGGTTATACATTGACTTAGGTTAGTTAGCCCTGGGTTGTGTTGCAGAATCTGCCACCAATCTGCCGTCAATTTACTTCACGATTCTATCAAGCTCAAGTTTTGCTTTCTATGCAAAACTCAAGCCTAATGTGGAAAGAGATGGCTATGGATTTGTAGACAGATTTTGTCACTATTTGCTGTAAATCTGCACGCAAATGGTTATCTGGGTAATTAGGACACTTTAATAAAAAAAATAAAAAGACTTGTAAACTTATTGGTAGTATTACTATCGCACCAAAATTAACCATTACCATTTGTTTTCCTGTCTGTCCCATATGAACACAGATCGTGCCAGAACAGGACGACGTGACTTTTGAACATAACCTATTTATTCTTCATTCGAAATTAATATGTTACGTACTTCACTTGCATATACGACTGAATTACACACCGATCGTCAGTGTTTAATTAAAAATGAAATACTCAACTATATTGAAAGTTTTATTCAGGAGTTAATAAATTTGTTAAAAATTTAATTTAATCAATTATACAGAGTTTATAAATTGTTCTGCATCAATCTGAAATAAGAATTTACGAATTTTGCAAGATTTCTGGGATCGATTATTAAAGTTCACGATTTGCTGAATGAATTAAGCAGGAATTTTATAAGAAACGCAGCGTGACGTTGTATTACATAATTCTCCTCATGTTGCATTACATGAAAGATAAGAAAAGATAAACCTCGGATGTTATCCGTGAACTTTTTATCTGAATTGAATCGATGAATTGGCTCGAACTCGTCTGGCAGGTATACAAGGACATATGCCTGAAGATAAACTGACGTCCAAGAACAAAATGTAACAACTACTTATTATTCATTCCGCTATTAATATACATACATCGTTGTTTATCGTACTCTTGAATAATTTCCATTTTCAATCCTTTCACTATTTCATACCGTCTTGTAATTTTAAATTACAGAGAGAAATTTGTAATATTAAACTATCCCAGAAAGAAGTATATTTACAAAATAATAATTTTTAAATTTAAATAATAAAATTTTAATAATTTTAACCAAAATTTTAATGTTCGATATACGACACCGGAATTGTAAAATTCACAGGTACTACAAATTTCTGTGCTACGTTGAATGCAGAAAAAATTTCATAAGAATAGTACATATTTGGAATTTTCGAGCTTTTTTTCTGTCCACGGAAACGGCTCGTTTACGTAAATGGTCGACCATTTCCTGATTCTGGGAGCAAAAAGAAATCCGTTGCACAAAGCGGAGCCGGATGGGATGAATGTTCGCGAAATATATACGCGTTTACGGGATCTCAAGGGCCTTTAATGCGTAAGAGTCAGTGCTCGTTTCATTGTCCGTGATAAATGTGGTGCTCCCGCCGGTGGCCTCGACAACTAATTCTTTCTTGCCTCTTTGGTTCCCAGTTATTGGGCACGTGAGCACCACTAATATATTTCATTCGAATAAATTTAATATTCGATCATTCAATATTCCATATTTAATTCGTGGGATTAAACGTTAACAATATTAAATTTGATATTAAACATGTTAAAGTAATATATCACTGACAAAATAAATGAACTGATGTATTCCATCAAAATTATTGAACATTAATTCATTATAATTAAATATATTTCATTTAAATAAAGAAACCTTCAGAAATTATTCTGTACTTTAATTGGGTCTGAATTAAAATTTTTCTAGAGTCGAATAGGGGCACTAATAATTTCGAGAAAATATCGAAGAGCCAAGCGTTTTTTCAACTCACCAAGGAAAGTGCTGCAGATGTACTCCGAAATCTGGTTGCCAGACTTCGAGGACTCCGAGAAGTGGGAGAGTTCCTTGTTCAGCATCCGCTTGAACTGTAAACAATAAATATAGTAAATTAGCGACAGTCAATTGCAACTTATAAAGCAGTATCTTACTGAACCACTATTTCTTTAAATGAATAAATAAATCATACAACAGACTCCAAATTCTAAATATTCTTCCACTACCCTTTTTCCAAAATTCCAAATCTGGAAGCATCACCATCAAATTTGACAGAACATGGTGAATTACCGATTTTATATTCAACTGAAATACACTTATAAGTTAAAAAGAGTTCGATTCATTTACGCAAAAATAACCAGAACCTCTTCTATAGTCCCTCAATTAGAAATTAATTAACAGTGACAAAACTTGGTCAATTACTTTATATCCAATTAAGATATATTTTTAAGTTAAAACAAAACAGTTCAATATTCATTTATGCAGAAATAACCAGACCACCTCCTTTATAGTCACTGAAAAATTAATTAATAGCGACAGACACCTTTTTAATAAATTTTCTCCGTGCAAGATAAAGCTGTGTATTATTCTTTATCTTCCAGAGCATCGCGATAGAAAATTCTGTGACGATGCTCGCGTACACGGAGCGGAAGCTCGTCAAACAAGAGCGAGATGCTCGTTTCCGATTCGTCGAGGTTCCCCTTATCTCGTGAAATTTACGATATTTGCAGCCGGTGTGCCGTGTATGAAATTTCGACGCAGATAAATACGACACGGCACACACATACACGCCCAGATGCACAGAAACAGGACTGCAGAATAAACGTGGACGCAGAAAGGCTCGAGATTCGCAAACAGACCGGCCGCGAGCTCGTTGTCTGGGCATTAGCCGGTCTCTTGTCAGCTGAAAGATTCCTCTTTATCCTCCCCCTCCACGTGATTACGCGGATATCGATGCAGATACACGCACGGAGAACGGAGTAGTGACCTGTTATCGAATCGATTGTTTTGCGAACACTCGATTAAACAACCTTCTGTTCCACAAACACATTCCCCCTCCACCCAGTCAATCAATCTATCAGATTTTCTTACACTTTCCACTCTGCAAACGAGAAATACAGTGGAGCCTCCCGTATCCGAACTGACAGGGAGACATGATCTTTCGGATAACGAAAAAAATCATTTTTTCTGATAGTATACTTCATCTATTTAAATGGATAATCAAGAGAATTGACTGAGTTTGTTTAAATGTTTATGGATCTATTTGGCTGTTAAATTATAGAAATTTTTTAACATAACCTAGAATTAGTAGAATTTGATTGAACAAAGGAAAGTATATTGTTGTATGTAAGAACCACATATTTTTGTTTGAGATTGCTAGGAGATACTCTGTTCGGATAACAGAACGTTCGGATGTTGGAGGCTCTACTGTAATGATTCTGAACGCTGAACTGAAGCTCCACCAATAAACAGTCCACTGTATTCTGTCAAGTGTAACTGTAAAGGAAATCTCAATTTTTGGCGTTTCTGCCAACCAGCGCCATCTTGAATGAAACATAAGGGCGGGAAAGCGTTTCGAATTCAAACTGTATTACCAATTTATCGGAAGAATCAGTTAGTACTCGTCGATATAACTTGAGTTTGTTTTAATTTGGCAATTTCTGTAAGAACAATCCCGTGATTCTTATTTTTCAAGATCTGACAGTATGTGACTTGAAAATTTATGAAAAAAGCAAACTGGGTCAGTGGGAGATCAGTCAGGCAATAACAGGCGAGCAAACGTGCTCGTGATTCCACATTACTATCATCCTTGACATCATCACTGACACGTTATTAACTGTTAGTTAACGGTACCCACAGAGTTAAAAAACAATTGTTGCTCATTAATCAATGTCACGGTTGTAATTGTGTGGCGGTAATCGTCGGGCAAACACCAATTTGTTTTTTTATCAATTAATTCGAGTTTTTAGTGTCATTGCCTGGTTGAGATGCGCGCGTAGACGATAATTTCGTGTTATCAACGAGTACGAGTACGGACAAGTTTACAAACGATCAGATTGCATAAGCTCGGATAATCGAAAGATATGCTTAAAGTGGTCAGTTAAGTCATCGATAAGATGATGAACTTATCTGTGACAGATAGTGGTTCCTAAAACAGTGATTCTCCGATAAAACGATTTATCAACTACCATCTTGATATGTAACGTATGTTTATATCGACGTAACCTCCTTTATCGATCCAATTTTTTGAAACTGTTTCGCGATAATTTCATCGTGAGAAATCGCAGACACATCATTTTTTCCTATACGAGCCTTCGAAATGTTTTTCTCCAATATCAGGTGCAATTGGATTAAAAGAAAAATAAATTGTTGTATCTTTTGTATGGAAATGTAAGGAATTTTTTTCTCGAAAGCTTAAATTGGTAACGCAACTGGTTTTCCAGGAATTAAACAGTGAATATAGTGCTTTGAAGACTTCAACGATTGGCGAGGACGCATCCCTGAGTTTAACGTATTAAAACACGGTCCTACGGAGAGGATTAAAAACATTTTATGTGTTGGATTATTTTTTATTCCCTGTGTTCTGATGTAGTTTTTAAAATACACTATATTTAAGGCACCAAATTATTTGGATAACACTGCATTTTACGGAAATAAGTTCTATTCGTCTGTCATTGACATTTATCATTTACAGAGATCACTGAAATTCGTGGTTATTTTAAATTGATGTGATAAATACGTAATAACTTACGATCGAAGTGACCAATACGTAATCACTTAAGACCTAGGAAACTAATAATAAGTTATAAATATGATCTTTAGTAGGGAAATTCAACTGTCTCGTATTCTGACGCTCTCCGCCATTTTGGAATAAAAGTGCGGGAAACTGTATCGAATATGAATTAGAATATGAGTAATAAGACTGCCATGAATACAAAATTCAATGTAATTTCAAATTCCATCAAAGTCGATCCTTTAATAGTTATTTCCGAAGATCGAGGATTAAAAATGTCACTTGAACGAAATATCGAGTAACATTCATCGATAAAATAATGGGAAACTGTGTCGAAACATGCGGTAAACGTATGAATCAGTGGGACAGTACGATGGGTTACTACTTCGGGGAAGAATAGATTAACGCCACGAGCTATCCTTATCGTATCCGCGAAGCAAGCCTAATTGTTTCGGCAATCAGAAAGGCGTTGGAAGTTCCTCTACGCGTTGACGTGTTACAACTAACGCTAGTTATGTCATCGAGCGACAATGACGAGCCATGAATTCTCCTACAAATTTTCGGCGACCTATTCCACGATCTACGTGTTTCTTTATCAGCCCTGATATCTCATTCTCTCGTATCTGAAATCTGGTCATTAAACAAATTCACGGAGATTCACGATCGCGTGATTTACGGTGCCCACAATCGTGGAAAAATACGCGACACCTTAAAGAAAATTCGCTAACTCTGCGTCATATTTGTGTAACCATTATAAATCAATTCTACAAAAAAATATATCAATGAATTTTTCCACCATTAGTGCTAAACTTTTGTTCTTTCAATATTTTTTTAACATTTCTATACTAAATATGGCGGAACTATCGCCAGTTTAAAAAAATTTTAAACAGTAATAATTACTCGAAGTCGACGGGTCAATAATGACCCGGTCATAGGAACGTAAAGGTTAATGTACAAAACATGCTTGCTTTTACAATTCAATCAAGGTCGACTCTATTGATATGCTGCAGACAACAACATTATGTATAGTGCGCCACTATCTTATGCAAGTATAGTGGAGGGAGACACATTTATGAATCGGAATAATCTCTTTCTCGTTAAGCTGCCGTATATAAGAATCGTAAACACGTTGTGCACGCCCGATATCAGACCAATTACTTTTCCTCGAACCAGCTACGTAATGAAACGTCATTAATTAACAGTCGCGATTACGCGACCCCATGACACTTTTATCGCAGACATCCTGGATCTCGTGTCCATTGATAACGCTTATCGGTGTCGCTACCAAAGCCTCGGTATCTTTCTCTCTCTCCCTCTCCCTATCTAGAGCAAATCTAGAAAGAGTGAGAGAGAGAGAGAGAGAGAGAGAGAGAAACACAGAGAAAGTAAAAGACAGAAAGAGAGAAGCACAATAGTGAGAATATTTGGGCAGACTAAGACGGGAATAAATTTTTTTTTTGTAATCTGTCAGTCTGCCAAAAATTGCAATAAATGCTGATAATTTATTGTTACGGTAAGCAAATGTTTTTCGCCTAGTACATTAAATTACTTCGAAGCGATCTGTCTATAGGAATTATAGATACGAATCGCTGGAACTTTTGTGCACTTTACTAACTTAACTTGTGCTCAACTAATTTAAAAGTAGGTCCAGGTTAGGCCAACTTGAACGTTAGGTCCAGGTTAGGCCAACTTAAATGTTAGGTCCAGGTTACATTAACTTGAAAGTTAAACCTGGGTTAGGATAACGTGAAAGTTAGGTCCAAGTTAGGCGAACTTGAAAGTTAGGTTAGGGTTAGGATACCTCAAAAGTTAGGTCCAGACCAATTTAACTTGAAACTTGATTAAGTGTACTTAGGCCCCTAGGCATTGAAACACAATAATTTAAAAAACTCAGTCGAATTTCGTGAAACCTTCAGTTTATCAATTTAAACAAATAAATTATAAATCTTCCTATTATCTCATATGGCTTAAGGGGACTAATTAATGACTGGAGTACAACTTCAAATATACCGATCCAAAGCTACGTAGTAGAACTTCAGACCATGTACTTGAAGAACTAACAATCGAATTTACAATGGACGTACATGTTCTTGGAATTAGCCCTCCTGAGAAATTTCGTGGAACTGCCCAGCGAGATAATTATTTCACCTGGCGATATTTTTACGTTCGATCGAGAGAAAACGAAATGCAAGCGCGCATTTCTCGATATCGAATTGCACCGAGAGTCGATCTCGTTTTCGATAACAGCCTAATCTCCGACGGAAGACGTGTACTTTCCTTTCCTCTCAGACGACGATTTCGTAGAAAAATGGCGTGTGATGCCCCGCGAAATCGTAGATAACAAGCAAATGAGTCGATAATGGGGGACCTGAAATTGAACGCTGAGATAACCTGGATCTGTTTCGTATTTTTTCGATTTTTTCTTTTGTAAACGAAGGAGATTAAGAACGGCGATACCTGATTTGGAAACATGTCTACGTCATTTTTTTATGATATTTCATAGGTTTTTTTTTGTGGATCTGTACATGAATTGTACAATCATGAAAATAAAAGGACGATGATCTGGTCTATGGTTATTTAAAACGATCGCTGGCAATGGTCTTATCGGGCTCGTATGAATTGCGTTTAACCGCGTTGAACAATACCTACTTCCTTGCTTTGTTTCCATTTCCTTTGTGCCGGATGACCTCTGTATACCACAATGCAATGCATTATTTTCGAATCTTTAATTGTTACTGCTCTCACCTTGAAATCGAATTGAATGCAGAATCATTTCAAAAGTAGATAAATAACGTATAAACAGTTGCTTTAGTTTAACAGAAATTAAGGAAAATACTTCTTTAAGTCTAATCTAAATGAAGATAGATATTTGTTTAGTCTAATACAGATTAAATTAAATATCTTCTAGATTCTGATAGAAAGTAAGTGAAATATCCTTTTTGATTCTGTTCACAAGGGAGTTAACCCTTTCACGATAGAATTATCTCTTTTTAAGAATTTTCATCTAGAGATAAATTGAGTTTAATTTTCGTTCGAGTAGAAAAAAGAATAATTATCATTTTTATTTTCATAGAAATTAAGTTAAATTTAACTTTTCAAAACTGTAGGATTTTTATCAAAACACAGATCCAGAATGATAATCGCTTTTTGTTTTTTGTCAAAACAGAGGTCTACATTCGCGAAAAAAAATTGGGAAAGAGGGATATGTGATCGATGGATCTCGAGTCGATCTGACCTCCTTTTTCCTGGAAATGAAATGGTCTCGCGGGATATCGATCGCTTTTGAAATCGCCGCCGACGGAAAACACCTCTATTTGCCCGTTTCAACGCGACATATGGCCGGCGGATCGAGATTTATACGCGAATCAGACGATCCAGGATAAATCCACAGTACCCGCACCGAAGCTTAATATCTCCGGTTTTATCTTAAACAGTGAACCGCTGCAATCTGTGTGTAAATATTTTTTTATGCCAATTTCAACGCACGCTTTTTCCTTCTTTTTCGAAATTATCTAAATCCGTTGAATAAATAAAAACTTTTTATCATTATTATCGGTATTATTATTATACATTAATAATATTTTTAACCATAATTCCTATCAGTGTGCTTAGATAAAATGATCTAGAATTTCCAGAATCATATGTATATGTAGATTATAAATCAGAGTATTGTTTATTGTTCCCTGAAATATTTCTATTCGTCACAGATTTTTCACTTGCGTGCCAATTGTCACGTAGCAAGATCCCGTGATGCATATTGGTCTATGCAAGCCAATGCACCCAGGCGGAGTCAAAATAAACTTATTTAGAAATTTTCGATAAAAATTTCCTTTGCACGCCTTTTTTGTAATAAATGTGATAAAGAACTTGTCATTTTCTTCGGTATTCGTCCCAATTCTTATATGCCAAAGACGGTATATTGTCCATATAGGTATTTACGTTAGAGAACTCACTTTTCAATTATTATACATGTATCTGTACAGCAGACGAAATAGGTATTTGTACACACACGCATAGATCGTTTGCAACATGTCAGAATATTATACATTTATTATAATAGACCCTAATGTGGGAAGTATTTGCATACCCACACTTAGGTTTTTTGTGTTAACCCCTTCAGACCTGGTGGCCACATTTGTGTACACCAGGTTTCATATAATTTCACAGATCCATATTTTTCTAATAAATTTGAATTTTTCCATGTTCTGAATGTTTCTAGTAGATACAGTAAATTCAGAATTGCATAACAAATCTTTCATTAAAAACAGTGTTTTTACATAAAATATCTAAACAGCCCACCGACGTAAAATATGTAATCAAATATTATTTACTTGTAAAAGGAAATTCAAGTCTGAAAGGGTTAAATCAACAATATATGTGTATATTCCTACATATTCCTTATTTATTAGAGAAAACCTAAGAGAATGTCTGCAAGTGCCATTTCTACTCACTGTACACCCACAAATACAGCAATGAAAAAAGGTAAGTCATCGAGGAATAGATCACATAGTTCCTCCTGGGGTCAAAGGGTTCAGTTCCCAAAACAAAATTACCTGAACAACAACGATACTGGCCATGGCCGTAAGGTCCGCCAGGGTCCGCAAGTAGTTGATATACCTAGCGGAATCGCCCACGTCACCGGCCCCGTACTCCGTGTCCATTTGCTGGACCATCTTTCGTCACCTCGATCTAACCGTCCAGGGTATACAACGAACAAACTACCGTTCGACAAACGGACGAGAGTGATTTCACCGTACACGAACCCCGTCACCGCACACAACCGCCAACGAAAGAACAATCACATCGGTGTGACTAACCGAGTCGGGAAAATCGCTTCACTTTCACCAATCCCGAGAACCTGGCTTCCCGTGCAAGAACTTGCAGCGCACTTTCTACCTTGGCTAGCTCTACGCTAGACCCAGTCCCTTCGGAAGACAAGTCTCCACCAACTGAAATAGCTCCAAACTGGTAGCTAATTTCACGATTCCTGGATCAGCTGATCTTGACACTAAGGACGTTCGTCTGAGATTTGATGAATCGTCCTGAAATGTAGGATATATAGCTAGCTTCACGCTAGATCCAGTCCCTTCCTTCAGAAGTCTCCACCAACTGAACACTGATAGCTCCAAACTGGTAGCTAATTTCACGATTCCTAGATCAGCTGATCTTGACACTAAGGACGTTCGTCAGAGATTTGATGAATCGTCGTGAAATGTAGGATATATAGCTAGATTCACACTGGATACAGTCCCTTCCTTTAGAAGTCTCCACCAACTGAACACTGATAGCTCCAAACTGGTAGCTAATTTCACGATTCCTGGATCAG
Source organism: Dufourea novaeangliae (assembly GCF_001272555.1). Lineage (NCBI taxonomy): Eukaryota > Metazoa > Arthropoda > Insecta > Hymenoptera > Halictidae > Dufourea > Dufourea novaeangliae. Next base: position 270,664 of record NW_015373947.1, on the reverse strand, counting down.
CTGATCTTGACACTAAGGACGTTCGTCTGAGATTTGATGAATCGTCCTGAAATGTAGGATATATAGCTAGCTTCACACTGGATCCAGTCCCTTCCTTTAGAAGTCTCCACCAACTCAACACTGATAGCTCCAAACTGGTAGCTAATTTCACGATTCCTGGATCAGCTACCCAGCTGATCTTGACACTAAGGACTTTCGTCTGAGATTTGATGGATAACCGTGATATTTAGGGTATATACCGTTCACTGAGAACCAGAACGCGGTCTGGTTCACTATGCTAATGAGAATGTGCTCTAGGCCTCGGTGGACGCCAGGCGAGATGCGTGGTCGTCACTCGACTGCTAAACGTGGTCTACGTGTCTGAACCGAGCCGGCCTGCTTTTTATCGCAGACAGGCTACTGCGTCTCCTTCGCGCTAGCGCCACATGGGGGGGGGGGGGGGGCAGAGAAGAGAAGCGAGCGAATGAGAACTGGGGTTTTGGGAATCGCGCGCGGCAGGTACGAGGCAGGGATAATAGAGGATTTTCGGGAAGTGATCTAAGAAAATTCGAAAAACTAATCGGTTTTAGGTGGTCTTGCTTGGACCGATGTCAACCGAGAACTATTTCGGATTTCGTCATGTCTATGACGTGTAAGTGGTTGGATGACAGTGCCAAGCTTGATGAATCAAGGCAGAATGTCTGTACATTGAAGACTTTGGGAATTTATGATAAATGTAAATGAAAGGTACAAGGAAGTATGGATTGTAGAAAGGATCTGTAGCTTAAATAAGTCAGAACCCATAATGAAATTTTTATCCACGAGTAGATTTCGATTTATAGGTGTAGATCTGGGATCGTAAGGTATAATACCAATTTCTTCTCGAGAACTCGCAGGGGTCCTTTTTGCAAAATGGAATTTAAATTTATGAGTACTATTTACTATCATCTAATTAAGTATACTTTAGATTGTCTAGGTTCGGGAAAGTATAGTTTCCTTGTTGGAATTTGCTTGGGTCTAGTTGGGTCCAGTTTGGTCCAGTTGGGTCCAGTTGGGTTTAGTTAAATCCAGGTAGGTTTACTTGAGTCCAGTTGGGCTTAGTTGAATCCAGTTAGGTTTAGTTGAGTCTAGTTGGATTTAGTAGGGTCCAGTTGGGTGAAGTTGCGTTTAGTTGTGTCTAAGTGCATCCAATTGTGTCCAACTGAACCTAGTTGAACTTAGTTGGATCCGCATTAGGTCTATTTCAGGCTAAACAAATTCCCATTTTAGTCCGTCTTCTCGTATAAATAGTCTGCGTACAGCGATCTAGTCATAACGATTTTCACGAAATACTTTGTATTGAAGAAAGTGAAAACCTTCGACGAAACAAATGGTATAGGGTTCTCAGTAATGGCAACGAAACGGATAATAATAGGCGTGCGAGGAACAAGGCACTTCACGATATATTTTTTGATTATTGTTCTTAGCTAGATTTCTCATTCTCTAGATACGTTCGATGTTAAGGGGAATCTCGATATGATTCGACTACGTGTCGTACGTGATCATTGTTCGAAGTTCCAGGAGGCGAAATACCCCGAATGCATTTCCATTGTTGCAAATCTACATAGTACAAATAATTCCCCGTGACAAGGTATATACGATAAAAAAGTCTCTTTATTTTAACTTCGTGTCGACGATTCCGTTTCGGTAACGGCGCGAATCTGCTGCATCACGGTTACGAAAGTTCGTGAGCGAACGGTGTTCTGATGTATTGCACCCAGTGGCCGGCTTAAAATTAGAAAAAATACCTGACAGCATTCCACTTAATTTTTCTATGCCAAGCTCGTTTACCCATGGCTGAAAAAAGATGTGACTCTATTGTTTTTAGAACTCTGGGGTATCTCAACTCGGTACGGCCGTTCTTTTCTAAACGAAGCCACAAGATTAATAACTGAACTGCGGATGTTTACACCAATATATCACTAAAATGAAAACCTAATTAACCTTTAATAATGAAAACTTTTGAGTAGACTTTGTTAGTAAGACAATCACTACGATCTAACTATAAGTGGATAAAATCGAATAACTATGGTAACAAAATCATTTAACCAACTATGGTAATAACCAAAATTGTATATTCTGAATCGATTGAGCAAAAAAAAAATAAATTATGACTTTTCTCGGACCTGATATCATCGACCACGGATCTGCGAACTGCAGCGAGGAATCAAATTGAGTCACTTTCGGCAGCCCCTACACGTGACTCAACAAAGAGCTTCGTCGAACGCGTTCGTTGTCTCCTATTTTGACGCCGAAGAGTGTGTGAGTGTGCAACAGCCGGCGTTCCAACGACAAAATCGACGCCACTCGTAGGAGTCTCCGCGACCCCGTTTAGGAAGTGTCGCCGCGTGTGTGACTGAAAGCGTTATTTCATGCGTTTTCGAAAAAAAAAATGTCGGTCACTGACGAGTAATTAACATGTTACGTAACTGCTGATAGCGTTGTGATGTGTTTGGGGCACCTTACATGGTAGCTTCGAGTTACGCTTATCCATGCGTTTCCTGCACTTTCAAGAAAACCGCTAGCTTAATTACCAAAGGTCTGCTATTCGTTTAAAAGAAGTATCTTAGATAATTATTCAATTTTTGAAAAAATGTTCATCTATTTCAACATCAAATTTAATACTGTTTTGTGTTGGCTTTTAATTAATCTATAGTGAGATGTTACTAAATATAGGGTGTTCCATTTATTGCAACCTTCACAAGAAATATGAACAAATATTAATATTAATACAAACGTTATAGTTCGACAGAAGAACTGAAAGACCATCTGTATTAACATAAAAAAAAAAATGAAAATATATCGTGAGAGGTCAAATTAAATGGAACACCCTGTATATAAGAAGATAAAAAGTTTTGGTGTTTTTAATCTGTTTTTGTATTGACAAAGACAATTGTAGAATGCTTAAAGCCAAGATTAATGCTTTCTGTTAGCTTTTAATAAGACTATTCTGAGATGTTACTAAATACAGGGTGGTTCATTTAATGTGACCCTCATAAAAAATATGGAAAAATATGAATATTAATACGAACATTATAGTTCGACAGAAGAAGTGAAAGACCATCTATATTAACATAAAAAAAAATGAAAATATATTCAGAGAGGTCAAATTAAATGGAACAGACTGTATATAAGAAGATAAAAAATTTTGGTGTTTTTAATCTGTTTTTGTATTGACAAAGACAATTTCGGAGTGCTTAAAGCCGTGATTAATGCGTTACTTTTTCGATCGATTTCACCTCGATGACATTTTTCTGACAAAATATACGTGTATATCCACACGAATCACGCGGTATTAGCGAAAGAATATCGCGGCTTTATTCGGATCTCCGTATCGCGCCGAGAAGTCCACACCACGCATGAATGAGTCGAGACAGTGCCGTTTTTTTTTCACTGTCACGTGAGTCGCGGATCGACAGCTGTCAATTGGCTCTAGGGCCACACACGAGGACGTGACATCGCGCACGTACTACGATTTACACTAAGCTTCCCCGTATCTCGGAATATGAAACGTGAAACCGAGAGACTGATAATTCCTCTTCTAATTATTTCCATTTCGTAGGAAACACGAAACAATCCTGAATGGAAATTAGATTCTTTCTTGAACTTTGAATTTGAAGCAACTGTCTCTCGATTTTCGCTGATAATTAAACTCGTGGGCTTAAAAATAACCTCAATAAATATTCACACTCTAATACAGTTCGTTAATGTTTTAAGTAAACAGAATATTACCATATGAAATTGAAGCTTTACATAAAGTCAACCTCATTTAGAAAAACTGAACTCGAGGCCGCACTTATCAATATTCAATCGAAATGAAATTTTATTGGATCGTGTGCGCTTGTAAAATTGTAAATCATCGATGTCAACCAATAATTCGAAATATTTTCCGGCCCTTTATTTCAAAATGACGGAGGCCATTCGATTACGAGAAATTTATATTTCTTAAAGAATAAATATTAAATTTGACGAACTATAATGACATATTAATCGGTACACCCGATATAACGTGTTTCATACCTAGGTCGCTGGTTTTCACACCCGTGAAACATTTCGAACAATAATCCGTGCGTGATTTAATGCCGGGAATGGAACGTTTCCCACGCTCTTAATCGCAGACGGGAGAGAGAGAGAGAGAGAGCTAGAAATTCTCGTAAAAGTTCGACAGGGAATGTAGCGTTTATTTAATGTAGTCGGAAGCGTAAGGAAGCTGTGACGGTTATGTGAAAGCGTGGGCGGCTGCCGGTTTTGGTGATCCTGAAAACTGGTTTCCATCGAATTTCTAATGTAATCTCCGACCAGATATTTCGGCACCGGTCGGAAAATTTATAGTTGTCTGTGTATTGTTAGAATCATCTAAATCACCCAATCGAAATACACTAACTGACGGGCTATTATTGTAACCGTAACTATAGTTGCCTCTGTCCGGTAATTAACTCCAGTGGACGGAATTGCTTTTATACATGCAGCTGAATCAAATACAATGAAATGGAAAAGTTAATGCAAATTTCATTCTTGTGTATAGCTAATATGGTAATGTTTTTAAGTTATGAATAATAATTTCTAAGGAATTAGATGTATACAGTAAATCCTTGATGAGTGTCCAAAGGTTCCTTGGCACTGAACATTAAATATTTCATAAACTAATGGCCATATGCGGCTCAAACAAATATCATTGGCTTCAACATTCCAAACTCTAACACTCATCGAGGATTTACTGTATGTTTTGTAGGAGAATCTTCTAATCAAGGTCTAAATAATTATTCTAATTTTTATGTCAACTGCTGCACGAAGTTCCAATTTTTATTTACACAGAAGAATATTAATTATTCTAACCTCAATAAGATTCCATACCCTAACAAAAGACTAGAGTACATTTAGCAAAAGGAGCATTGCATCAATATTCTAAGTCATCGTCTAAGAATGTCATTTGAACTGCATTCATTGAACCACCAAATGAACAATCTCAAAAACAAAATTTTACTGTACGCCAATTTAAACTGCAAAAACAATAGTCTAGTACATTTTTTTATGTGACTAGTTTGGTAGTTAATCAATAAATAAATCCTGGTCTCGCCATTTACGAATTAACAGATCGAATGACCAAAGGGTATCAAGGTTTCTATTACAGGATGAAACTAGAGTCCCGTATTGTATTACAATACCGCGTCCCATTCAGTCCAATGTGTCCCACAGACTGATGTTTATTCAGCCATAGTGTTCTTCGCGTAGTGCATAGAACATGCCATAAATTCCTTGACAGAAACCTAAATGGTATGTAAAGTGATACTCTTATTAGTTCGATTAGCGAAATATGGCCTTTGTTACGGAACTTCACCTGTTCCTATCCTCACCCTTAATGCCCATACTGTAATCGGGACAAACTCAATTGGATGACCAAGGTTGCTGCCGTAAGAGGATTCAGTCCTCTCTGACACGCAATTTCAGCACGTGTTGGATCAAAATCAATTAACCGTTTGAATACACTTCCGTGACTATCAATCACATCTGAAGCGACTATACCAGTTTTTGTCTTTATTTCCGATGGTTTGTACGTCTTGTAAAAAGAGACTGTCAGTCATTAAGTGTACATGTACCACTATAATGATTCCTAAGTAGCTACATAATGAGATGGCACTGGTCCGTCTCAGAAACCTTGACTAGCCAACCAACTCCGTCTAGCTTAGAAACATTATACAACAGCACCTTCATGTATACTGAATTGAACCTACCAGAAACTGGAGGGGGGATGTTGCGTGAAGTGCATGAAATTCTAGAGATAATTCGGTTCAGTGACCCTGAATAGTCAATCAACTGACTCGTGTGGTCTAATACACTTCAATGAATAGCAAGAATGTCTATCTATTTACAGATTTAGCAATCCGAGTATCTGTACAAATAGGTCCATTACCAGAGCTAAAGCAATAGAAGTGGGCCTTGCCATTCAGTGACCTTAAGCAGCTCATTGACTTCATGTCTATACATTACAATTAATAATAAAAATATGTACCAGTTTCTATATTTATGAATTGAAGGCTTTATGCCCAAAGGTTCACATAGGTAGCTAAAATGGTGATAGTGGACATCCTAAAGGGAATAGCCTAATACACTGACCCTGAACAGTTAGTTGATTTCATATAGTCTATCCATGACAATAATAAACATATATACCAGTTCCTATATTTATGAGTTGAAGATTTTATGTCCAAAGGTTCACATAGGTAGCTAAAATGGTGATAGTGGACATCCTAAAGGGAATAGCCTAATACACTGACCCTGAACAGTTAGTTGATTTCATATAGTCTATCCATGACAATAATAAACATATATACGTATGTACCTATATTTATGAGTTGAAGGCTTTATGCCCAAAGGTTCACATAGGTAGCTAAAATGGTGATAGTGGACATCCTAAAGGGAATAGCCTAATACACTGACCTTGAACAGTTAGTTGATTTCATATAGTCTATCCATTACAATTAATAATAAACATATATATCAGTTCCTATATTTATGAGTTGAAGATTTTATGCCCAAAGGTTCACATATGTAGCTAAAATGGTGATAGTAGACATCCTAAAGGGAATAGCCTAATACACTGACCCTGAACAGTTAGTTGACTTCATATAGTCTATCCATGACAATTAATAATAAACATATATACCAGTTCCTATATTTATGAGTTGAAGATTTTATGCCCAAAGGTTCACATAGGTAGCTAGGTAGCTAAAATTGTGATAGTGGTCATCCTAGAGTGAATACCCAAAGTTACTGACTCTGAACAGTCAGTTAACTTCATGTACTCTATACATTACAATTACTAATAAAAATATGTGCCAGATCAGTTGAAAAATATACCCGAAAGTTCATATAGGTAGCTAAAACGGACCTAGCAGGCAGTTCAGTTCACTGACATTGAACGGTCAGTTAACTGCGACCCAACTGCATCATCCAGACCGTTCCGCCAATTTGGCAAATTTCTAGCCACGACAGGAGGTTTCCTCCCACGTTTCCCGTACGCGAAGTCGACTTTGCTTCTCCATAACAAGCCTGGGCTCCCTTTTAGCCAGCGAGGTAGCAAACAATATGACCCAGAACTCGGGCTATGATCGATGCACTTGAACGCCGTGGTCGAGGAAACCGGGTGAGGGAAATGACGGATAAAAAATGAACGTTCCGCTGGCGACAAATTATCGATCCCCGTTGCATGTGGGCCGTCGCCGCCGCCGGAAATAGCTTTCCGTACCGTCTTCCGACGGTTGAAGGTGGCGGTGGCGGCCCAGACATCGGCCCCTGTCGTTCACCAGCGAATCGATTAGTTTCCTCGTTTCCCGTTTCACTTTCCGTGGCGACCAACGACGGATCCGTGGACTTTCCGCCGGGAAAATCCACTTGCTTGTCGTCAATCATTTCTGAATAAATGCCTGGGGCTCTTTTCTTTCGTCGCGAATGAATTGTCCCTCTTTTGACCGCTCCTGTCATCCTTCTCCATTTATCAATACGATGAATAATTGAGCTTTTCAGAGGGCTAATTAACTATAGGAAAACAGTGAAATGCTTCAATAGATTCATACGAGCAAACTCAGTTTCCTTTAAGGGAAAAATTGGCTTTGGGAAAGGGACTCCTACCACTTAGTCTGAGGATTTATTGAAATTTCTGCAAAATTAACATTCGGTTTAACATTTATTTCACTAGTTGAAATAAATTTATCAAGTGATAGAAGGTCTTTCCTCTAAGTTACCTTTTCTTTTTAGCTTTCTCTAAGTCGGTTATTGGTGAACTCTGAAATCCAGAGACTCGATTCGTATCCACCTGGACCTATTAAAATTAGATCACGGATCACATGGGCGTAATAAGAATAGATCATGGATCAGTGAAATCGATTCGGAAGAGATAAGATTGACTGTTTCCCAGGGAATTGAGACGCAACTTGTTGTCTGCCAGAGTGTATGAAATTTTAACGATTTGATAAAGCGAAGATGCATGCGTATCGTTCTGTTTTGATTGTTCACGAGGGGGACGCGTGTCCCGTTGTGGAATTGCTGTTGACACCGATTATGCGGCGAACATTGGGGGGAACACAAGTGTCATGAGATAGAAAAGTGCATCTGCAACACGTTCGAATCGCGTGGAATAACCAATGATGTCAGATTCTGTCGTTTGCTTTTTTAACGTGGTCTTCGGGCGATGATTTATTGCGTGTTAGAAATATGCATATCAACCGATAGTGGTTCCGGCGTGGGAACTGTATCTCAAGGTCTTGTATATTTACATGCGTGAATCTGTTCTTGTGTATCCCCTATTATAGATATGTTTTTTGTACTGGAAATATTATAATAATTATAATATCAATTTTTTCCTGTCAAACTCGGATTTAAACGAGATAGTTAGATAACAATCTAAATAGATATATAGTTGAGATAGTGAAGTAGATAGATAATAATCTATGTAGATATACATATAGTTGTGATAGATAGTTCAATAGATAGTTAGATAATAACTGAGGTGGGCATATAGTCGAGATATTTGGTTAAGTTAATAGTTAATGTTTAAATTAAAGTTAAAGATAGTTACTGTTTAAATTAAAAATAGTTATAGATATGTGAGCTATATAAATATATGGTGAAATTAATCAGTTTATTAAAAATAGAAGTTACTATAATCGAAGAGTAATTTTTAGAAAATTTTGTAAGGCAACCTAGAGTATTTCAGTCCTTTTTGAAGCCCCTAGTTATGTTTTAATTATATTAACTTTACAATGAAATATTACACGGTGAATAGGGAAAAATTAATACGGTATTATATGTAACTAAGACTTCTGATACCCCACTATCGTCGAAATTATCAGCGCTAACGATTAAAATTTAATTGCGTGGAAGGAACGACTAATTGGTTCCCCGCTTTTCCGTCCAGATTTGCGTCGAATTATATTTATATTCTCGCAATTAGCGTCGCATAGTAAACCACAGGGACCAATTAGCTATTTATGGTTCTTCTCCAGAGTTCATTAATTAAATCTGATCAATTACTGCCAAGTCCCCAATCACACAAGCTTTAACGTTCCATAAAACATCATTCAAAATTCCAAACAACATTTCTCACTTTCTATTTTTACCATTTTCAGCCTGAAACATTGTTAAAAAGCCTTCATTTTCTTTTCCGTAAATGATTCAAATTGTCTAATAGGAAAATTCCTTTAACTGTTAACATTAGTAATTAATATTTAACATTACAATAATTTTCCAATAATTCTGCAACGAGTTTATCACAAAATTACAATAATTTCCCCATAATTCGACAATCATCTCACCTCATTTTTTCCCCACAATATTCCATTGCCATGAAATATCATATATCTTCGAAGGCATTAACATAAAATTACCATAAACACCAATTTCCTAACAATTTCCTCGTAATCCCTGCTCCTTTGACGTCAACCGTGGTCTGACCACAAAAACATACTTTCGAATATAATACACAAACGGTCGTCACCCCCACGCAATACCCAATACGTCTACGAGATAGATCCTGATTGTAGTACCCACAATAACAAAAATAATAACAGCAGCAACAACCATAATAATATCGATAAATAATAAAAATACCGATAATAATAATAATAGTAATTTTTTTAAGTGGGGAAAGTGAATAATCACAATAATAATATCAATAATAATAATGGGTCCGTTCTGGATTAGGTCTGGTATATGTTCAGTTAGTCAAGCCAAGCCTAGCCTAGTGTAAAAAACCTAAGACTGTCCAAATTATAACAGCAATAATAATAAAAAAAAAATAATAAATTTCTGCAATAATCACCGCAATATGAACTTGGCATGACCCTGTTCACACTAGCTGAAACCGGATTGAAATCCTCTGCTAAACATAATAAAATAATAGTAATAGGTCTCGGTTGTGGATGCACCAAAGAAATGTAACGTATGGTGGTTTTTGCGTTTCCTCGATCACAACACGACAAAAGAGGCCGCAATAACGGCGAAACAGGCCTTTTAAAAATCCAAGAACGAACCCATCCAAGACGGAAACGAGTTTCAGCTTTCTCTTTTTTCCACGTCCAATACGCGTTGAACGGCGAAGCGCGCTATCGATTTTTCTACATGTATATAATATCCGTGTCGCGGTATACATACACGTTTCGCGTGGCCCACGTGGTCTGTTTACCGCCTTTTGTTTACCGTAAAACGATAAGCAACCTTTCATGCCAAACGACGAATTTGCTAGACCGGTTCCGCAAACCGGCTAGACAATAAATCATGCCTGGAAAGGGAGAGGGGCGACAGCAGAGGACAGATAAATCGTTTCAAATCCGACAAATTTTTGTTATCGCATATATGATTTAGAACATCAGCTGCGACGTGACACTGTATGTCGGGAAGAGTTGCTGTTGTGATGAAGATGCCTCGTATTAGTACATAGTGACAGAAAATAATAGGAGCTTCTACGGTTTCCTTCGACGTATTATAGCGTACAGGGCTGGGGGCAAGTTCTTCGATAATAAGAGCCACATACAGGGTGAGTCAATGAGAACTACTGTCTAAAATAATTCGTCACCTATTGGTTGTGACAGAAAACGTTTAAATGAGCTGTTTATAAATTTAAGGGACGCATCGAATGGATACAATTTGATTTTTTTATCTTATTTCTTGTGGAGATATCAAGGTGACCTTGAGTTCTTTTAAGGTCAGTGCATATTTTTTTAGTACCCCGTTGTTGTCGGTGGAAGGCGGAATTCGGAGACGTATAACACGATGGTATTAAATAAAAAATTAAACAAGAGTACAGTAAATCTTCGATTCACGCTCGAAACTGGGGACTACTTTGTAACAGTTATCGGAGAGGGACAAGATTTCTGTATTTTATGAACTGCATTATGGGCTTCCAATGTGGAACCCTCTAGTGGGGTTGAGACACAAGTATTTAACGTAGATATCCTTCCGAGCAGTTATCGAGAACTTACTGTATATTGAAGTATAGGTAGTATAGTGTATAATATAGTGTTAAATATAGTGTCGTAAAGGTAACCGCAGGTGATTTGCCTCGTCGATGAAACTATCTTGAAGTAAACACTAGACGACGCGTCACACTACATTTATGTCACCGTGTGTGTATATTTTATTCACTGTCAATCTCATCTTCCGCCTGGAAATTGTGTCGACAATTACGTTGTAACAGAAACTAAATTCCTATATTTGGAACTGGAATTTAATATGGAGTTCGAAATTCTATTTATAATTATATTTTAAATAAAATTTACTGTATAATGGAGACTTTTTTACAAAATATTGCTGAATTTTATACCAATTTTTAAACTATGTATTGAAAATTCAGGACAAGGTTGATTATTGTCATCGTTTTGCAGAAAGACTTTTTAGAACAATTTATTTATCAATCCATATTGGAGCAAATTATCTTTTGCGACGAACTGCAGTGCCTCGTTTCAACGAGTTCTTACACCGCAGAAAATTACAGTCCTTTTTCAGCTCCCTGATTAACAATTTAAATTTCATATGCTGTTCGCGATTATCCTGAAGATGGATCTTGACATGACAAGATAAAATTCGAATAATTACTGCACAAACCAATTGCATCGGTATTAAAGTCATTAGAGAATGAAGAGTTTCTTTAAATTGTCACGATTCATTCACTTCTTCTTACAATTTTCAACTCAAAAATGGTTAAAAATATCACCTCACAAACTATGTTAAAAATTAATTTCAATTACAAAATTGATGGAAAATCGAATATTATTTAAACGTACAGAAATGGTGACGCTCTATCTACCTCTCTTGCAATGTTAGCAGAAATTATTATTAAAAATTTATCTAAAAAAATTAGTTGAACATGGAAAATTCGAGATGATCGGGCGTATAAAATGTGCAATGCTGGAAATTTTTATTCTTCGGTTGAATCAACTTTCTTTCACTTAATCGTGCGAAACACGCGAGAAGGAGCTCGCAGGAAGTTGTCTGCTTTCAATCGGAAATATCGAAAGGCAACATCCGGCGCGACCCGAGAAAATATTTCCTTCGACGAATCCGGTCGTTCACGGACCGCTTCCGCGGAATTTTCTTTATTCTCTCACAGTTCGTCGACGGACACTTGCCATTTACCCAGAAAATCAAAGTGTCGACAGCACTTTGGTTGTAAGCGTGTAAACATTGTAAGCGGACTCCTGTTCTCGATCACGTTCGAAGTAACTGATCAAATGGCCCCTTAAAAAATTCCCAAACGACCCCCTAAAAAAAGCCACAAATGGCTCCCAATATATATTTTAAAACATTCTTGTTTTAATTTTCGATTACAAACAATAAACAAATATGTGGAAGTTTAACGATTACTTCGTACAAAAGTTCCCGAATTTTTTTATTATTCAAAATGGTAAGTACTGTACGGAATCATAATGGAAATTGAAGAATTAAAATATAAGTAAACGAAATAAAATATTAATTTACTATAGTATTTTATTTTATAGACTTCAATGAGTAACCCGCAATTTTCATCAAACAAATTATTATCATATTTTCATTTCAAAATTTTGTCAAAGATGGCAGGGTGTGTTCGACAACTAGGAGGAATGTTACTTAATAGATCATTGATTTCTTTAACGAAATAAATATTAATAAGTAATCTTGCATTTAATAAAAATGTATAAAACAGATTTTCATTTCGTCCATGTGTTTGAACTTTCTACTTTCTGAGACATATGACTGATTCACAGCTGAACTTATTAAGGAGCAAACAAAGTTGATTGGTCATCGGGGATTTCGTTACGTGGACACGGGATTGGGACTATCAAGAGAGCAGAAATTCAGCAGATAGTCACGAGCCGTACCCGTAGAATGCAGAAATTCTCAAAGTGAATTCAAAAAGATATCCAGTTTATTTCGAGCGGAATCACTGTAATACGTGCAACTACACACGAATTAATACGTGTTAAATTCACTTGACTTACTTCTAATAAATGCGCAGCAAAAAAAAAAAAGAAGAAAGATATTTGTTTTTTTTTTTTCGTTTCAACCCCCTCTCAATTTTATCGTCGAATACCACGAAAAAATAAAACGATTTCCAGGAATCTGTCGTCACATTCGGGGAAATTACGCGAAACCAAAGGACGATAAAATAAAGATGTAACAGGTGAACAAGATATTGGCAAGAGGTGATAAAGACTTCACGAATTTCTCGAACGTGACGTCGTTGTTTGCACAAGGCGTACGGGGTTGCGTGTGAAATTTGTCTACAGACCCAGACTCTGTAACAGGGGATTATGATGGATGAAGAGGTGGCGTAAGCTTTACAGAGTACACAACTCCCTGGAAAGTACATCAATTTTCTTTTGATTTTCCTGGGAGTTTTCGTAGAAATCGAATTTCAGTATTAGGAGAACAGAATTGGAGAGGGGGTAGCTTATATTCTGTATGATGACAACTTTTTTTTTAAGTCTAGATTTTTTAACAGGAGAACATTAACCAGAGCCAACAAAGTGGTGTATAAGCTTTACGAAGCTCCTACTATTTTATGTTCGAATACACAGACTAGAGATGTTATAGTCTAAGGAGGAAGCTCCTCAGGAAGTTGATACTTTGTAATAGGGGACCATGAGACCACATGAGGTCCCAGAAATTTTAGAATTTCATGATCTCCAGATTGTAATTCTGCCAAAAGTGATATTTTCTATTAGGAGAGTATAAAAACCGAGGAGGTCGCTCAGATTTTATGGATTTCTTATTGACACAATGCCCATTCATATTGATTGATCCAATCCCTATGATTTCAGGAATGTTTCAATCTTCCTACTGAGAGTTTTATCAGTAGTCAAAGAGGTGGCACAGAGGGTATTGAATCTCTGGGGATTCTAAGAAATTTTAGCTTTCCTACTGAAGGTCCTAACAGTAAAAATGTTCTATTGGGAGAGCATGACAATTAAGGAGGTGGCAAAAATTGTACAGGCTTCATATTCAATCTCTTGGAATGTCAAGCATTTTTTACCTTTCCTACTGAAGATCCTAACAGTAATAATTTTCTATTGAGAGAGTATGACAATTAAGGAGGTGGCAAACATTGTACATGCTTCATATTCAATCTCTAGGAATGTCAAGAATTGTTTACCTTCCCTATTGAAGATTCTAGCAGTAACATTGTTCTATTGAAAGAATATGAAAATTAAGGAGGTGGCAGAAATTTGATAAGCTCCATATCAAATCATTAGGAATGTCAAGAATTTTCTAACTTTTATATCGAAGATCCTAACAACAGTACAAATTTTCTACCGGGAGAGTATGGCATTTAAAGGGGTGGTACAAATATTATACACTCCATATTAGATCTCGTAGAATGTCAGGAATATTTTTCTGCTCTCACTGGTCCATCCTAGCAAAATTGTAATTTTCTATCAGGCGAACATAACCAGTCAAGAGGGTAGCACAAATTTAGCAAAAAATTTATTGTACATACCAAAACTTATTAAAGTCTTCCGCTGAAGTATCCGACAAAATATACATTCCGTGACAAGAAGACATGACGGTCGAGTAGGTGGCACAGGTAAAAATGATACGTATTGGGCACATGCTGTAAGACAAATGGCCGTCGTAACACGTGGTAGCCCGGAAACACGTCAACAAAGATGGAAATAGACGGCTGGGTGGGGGGTAGAAGACATATAGAAACACAGGGAACGGGGATGGCGGATTTACGTAAGGCTCGACGTATTTTTATTAAATACTACCACTGGCCAGAGATGCATGTAATAAACCGTGGACGAGCTGCCTGCTACAGGGGTTTAAGTATACGTATTACGTAACAAAAGAGTTGGAGACTATACTCTGACAAAAATGGTGATCTTACCAACAATGAAAGATATTATACGAGTGACATAAAACGGGACCAGTTTTTCCTGAAAATGTATTCCTACTATTTTTTTTTAAATACATCTATTACTTTTGAACTGGAGAAAAAAGAAATAACTTTTTCAGTAAAATCTTCTATTACTTTTTATTGGCCCCAATCCATTTTTCTGAAAAATCAAAAAATAATTGTCACAAATTCGAATATCCATAAGGGTTTTCTGTATAGACGTATAAAAAGATTTCTAGCTGTGATGTTTACGATGACAAAAATGACACTCGGTGTACCACGCTTTTGTTGGACTGATCGTATGGTAGCCAGAGTTATATTAGTCACTAATGAAAGAAACAGACTACTGAGTAATGTCCATTGTCTAATAGAGGGATCAATCCAGATGTCAGTTGCAAGGACAGGACGATTGAATTTCAGTAATTGCACAATTGATCGCGCCTGGCGAATAACCGTTACATAATAATGTCGCTGTGCCGATGTCACGGATTCGTCACAAGATTGCGACGTGATCAAAGACTAAAACTTCGCAGTTTCGTTATACAACGCTCTCCTATTTCAACATTTCAATTCGTGCGCCACCGCCTGCACTGCAAACATTACCGAACCGTATCAAACAAGACGTAAATAATTTATTTACAGAAAAAAAAAAAGAACAACAAATGGAATTTGATCTTTTCAGCTGAATAATTGGAAACAATGCGAAATTGTAGGCACGATACTTTTGAATAATGAAAGTGGCTGCGAAAAGTGAATAAAGTTGGTGGTAGGGCGACGCGACGCCAAGGCAAATTTTGGCTGGACGCCAGTTTTATGGATTTTCGGGAAAATTCGACGAATGTATACTCGTTCGTCTCATTTAGGTCGCGAAGAGAATTGATTTCCCCTAATCTGTCCGGATTCGTTTGTTTTCCGCGAACCACCGACCAGCTGGAAGCGTTGCAATTTGTCACCGATACGAATATTTCGGGAAATGATATTCGACGAACGATACGCGGTTCTTGGAAGCCATTAATTGCACTTATGATCACGCCTGTTTGGTATTCAGTACTGAACAGTTATAAAAAAACTAATTCGTATAATTTACCATATTTGCTTGGAATTTTGGATAACATTTGATTCTCGGAAGGCATTTTAGCACTTACGATACACTTATCTGGTGTGTGATTATCAAAGAATTATGAGAAATTTATTATTGTAATTTAACATATTTGTTGGGATTTTAGAATGTCACTGCATCCTCAGAAGCCATTGATGGCACTTACGATCACACTTGTCTAGAATTTAATACTAAAAATTTGTAAAAGAATAATTTTTTCAGTTTAATTAATTTTTATGCTGTCCTGATATGACCAATGTAAAACTATTCACGGTAGATCTAGTGCCGATTAAACGTGAGAGAATGTACAATGAAAACAAATCAATTAACGGTATTTTTTTTTAAAGAAAATCACATTTTAATGGAACTTGCAACAATACGCAATGAAAGAAAAAAATTATTCGTTCAATTTACCATATTTTTTTTGGAATATAGAATTTCATTGTTTCCCATAAATTTAATCAGAGCCACAGCGACTGGTATTGCCTACAAAGGGAATGAAATCGCAGATATAATCTTAGTTCCATTCAATTTGGTTTATGACGAAATCAAATGAAGTTCGGTTGCAGGAAGAATATTCATTTAAATGATAATTGTACTCCACGAGAGGGGAAACCTGTTTCAATATTTACTTTTCATTGTCCCCGTGTCCCCATTATTGGACAATTATTGAACGTAGATGAAAACGTATAATGGATGTTTTTTTTTTTTATAAAACATTCATGTTACATACAGAAACGAAAGGTATATGTATTTTGCATGTGTACTTTTATGAAATCCTACTGAATACTAACGCATTAACATAGCAGTATTCAAATATAAAGTATAATAAATAGACTTAATTAACATCGGAATATTTATTTTTCCGTTATTGGAAATTAAGGAGTATTCTACTCGTTCATTAATCATAAAAACAAGAATACTAGCTCCCTCCAGAAAATGTTTACAATCTCAATAAATATTAACGAACAACAACCAAGCCCCACCAATTATTAAACTACTAAAACGCAAGCGAGTATGATATTATACACCAATGAATTTTTAGAACCTACAAAGTGGAAAGAATTTGACAGGTCTGGCTTCTCGCCAGGCTAATTCGCGGGATTATCAATGAACGGAAAGGCCTGCTTCCGTTAGCGCTTCCGCTGGCCTTTCCATCGGCGTAAATCCGTCGGAAAGCCCACGGACCGTCGCGAAAAAACGCGGATCCCTTGGCTGAAGAGCGAAGCCAGACGGTATCGATCGCCGTCGACGTCCAAGCGACGAACGGAATCGACAAGAACCGGCGATAATTCGATCACCACTCGTCGCCCGGAAACTTTCGAAAGGTTAGCGCCATGGAAGATTTCAAGATCGAGTGGATGCCAACGGAGTTTCCGTTACCTAGGGAATTTCGACAGCGATATCGAGATCGAGCGATTAACATTCCGTCCAAGACAGTTTGTCCAACGGTGCGCAAAATTGTTCAAACATGTTCAAACATTTGTGCAAATTTGTACCAATTTATAGAAAACTATTCAAATAGTTGCTCAGATTTGTTCAAACTTACGCAAACATTTGTGCGAAGTTGTTCCAATTTATCCGAATACTTGCTCAAACTTGTGCAAACTTATCAAAATGTTTGGTCAAACATGTCCAAACATTCGTGCATACTTATCCAAATATTTGCTCAAACTTGTTCAAACATTACCAAATCTTTGCTCAAACTTGTGCAAACTTATCAAAATGTTTGGTCAAACATGTCCAAACATTCGTGCATACTTGTACAAACTTATCCAAATATTTGCTCGAACTTGTTCAAACATTTCCAAATATTTGCTCAAACTTGTGCAAACTTATCAAAATGGTTGGTCAAACATGTCCAAACATTCGTGCATACTTGTCCAAACTTATCCAAACAATTGATAATTGTCTGAAATTCGTGCAAACTTGCTGAAAAATGTCTAAATATTCGCGGGGACTTAGTCACAGCTTTTGAAGGTTTGTGAAAATAAAATTGTTGTAAAATGAAATTTAGTAAGTGTGCTAGTGATTAATATTCTATTTATATTAAGAATATTCAAGAACCTGTGTTGGAATATACGACGCCACTTTGTCAAGAGAAAAACGTGACAGATAGTCTAAGTTTATACTAGGTAGCTATTTCACTGAAAAAATAATTCTGGAGTGTTTATTGGTACATTTAACAACTATCGCAAAAATGATAGCTTATATGCACAATTTGTTATGAAAAATTACGATTTCTTTTGGAAAAAATAAATATATACTTCATCTTAATAGTGTCGAAGTTGATTAGGATGTTAGTAAAAGTGTTCGTGACAGACGATAAAAAAAGACTGGAAGTAGCACGAGTATTATATTAATCAGACATTTGCTAACTGCGCTGGTCAGACAAGTAGTAAAGGTCAATAACAGTTTGACTTTCAGATTACATGTTGCATATCACTGGTCAAGAATCCAACCTGTCTAAAATAATCTGTTACATCAAATTTACCAAGTAGAATTCTTTATTTGGTACCACTTAAAAAATTATATAAATAAATCTATAAACAAAAACTTTCGGTATTTCTTATAAACATCAATCTCGAATTCCCAGGACATTTTCCATTCTACTGGAATGATTACAAGACTAAAAAAGAACAATAGGAACATTAAATTGCAAATTACAAATTGTGTTAAATGTACCAACAAATGAGACACTAATTTTTTACAATACACTGTTAACATAGTTCAAATATAAACAAATTCTCCCAGTTATTTTTTTTAAAGTGGCTACAGAGTCGGTTTAAAAGAAATAAACACTAAAGTTGATAAAATATAGTGGATTATTTCTCTAAATGCCCATAAAAAAATGTTAAGTTCTCATAGTTTAAATTCCAGACTTCGTTAAATTATCATTTTTCACAAGATCCAAAAAAATTATTTTGAAAATGGACATAATTTGAATCATCCAACATGCCATGAATTTGGCATCACTACGTCTCCATGAGATAATTCAATTTTGGCCATTTATAGATCGCAGGGAAGGTGATCGAATCGGCAACGTGTCCCGGAGAGTTCGGCTATTTCCAACAGAAAACGAACGCAAAGTCCCTCGCGTGACTCAAGGGCCGCCCTTGTCTGTACCGGCTTCTTCCCCGGGAAAATCGATAGTTTGAATTAATTGACCTACATCGGGCGCCGAGGACTCGTGACCTCATCATTAGGCACGTTGCGAGCGAACCGATATGCAGGTCGCTGTACACGTGGACGAACTATGAATACAGTGGCGACGAGCAGGTGGCAGAGCACCGACAATTTATTTATAACGCCCGGCGAGCCGTTCAACTTCACCCTCTTCCTACACGTCCAGCTTTACAGGGTGATTACAAAAAGAAACAAAGACCATGCAAATTTTTTTTTCTATCACACCACAATACTTAGGAACAATTTAACTGAATAAATTTCTGAAGAGGCACACTATTTGTTGATCACCCTATAGTTTGGAAAATTCAATTTTAAAACAATCGGTTTTTGTTCGAAGACAATTTTATCCTACTTTACGAGTAAGTTTCTTATCACTCACACCAGAATCCTTGGGAACAAATTAACAGAATAAGTTTTTCAACGGGTACATTGTTTTTTTATCACCTTGTGGTTCGGAAAATTCAATTCTAAAACTACTGTTCTCTGTTCAACGAAAGATTTATCCTATTTGTAATCAGTAAGTTTCCTATCACTGGCACCATAATCCTTGGGAACAATTTAACAATAAGTTTCGAAGAGTTTCAAACTATTGTTTCTTGTTCAAAGAAACGTTTATCATACTTATAATAAGTACAATGACGAAAAATTACAATTGACTTAAATTTACAATTCTTCCAAAAAGTAATAGATAAAACATTTGTTATATTTTTAATAAATAAATTTATAAACTAGAAGTGAAGTTTCTGTTACTTTTTATCGATGTTAAGAGTATTTCTTGAAATTACTGTGATCTTTTCGTAATCCACAAACGATGAAACGGAGAAAATTGCATCGTTTGAATGCTGAATATGATTTTTACAGGGACGACAACGGGAATCACCGTAGCCACGCAGCCCACGTGTTTTCCTCCGATTAATGCCGCGAAATGCAGGATTAACGTCCACGGTTTCTGCCGAAACGCGTGGGCACGATCGATATTTCCTTGAATCCCTGCCAATTCGATACTTTACGCCGCCCCGTGAGCTCGCAACCCGCCGAGCAATTAATACACGTGCAACGATTCACGAAATTACAGGAAATATTTTACGAACCACGTGCAATTTTCTCGCACACTTGGCCCAAAAAATGGCCACATACTTTTTCCATAACGTTCCAAATCATTTGACACTTCGAGATCCCCTTCGAACTACGTGATTCCCCATAAACCTTCAATTTATGGTTTGGCGGGAAATTCAAACTTCCGAAACAATTTCCAAAAATTCTCTCCTTCCTAACCCTTTATAAAATTCACAGTCCTACTTCATACAATACTAAATAAAACGTCTCTTTCTATCAACATTCTTAAAAAAGATTTAAATAAACATTCCCAGTAGATTAACATTTATGGTATCCTAAGGTACAAAGAAAGGTCTTGGTTTCTAAATAAATTACCCACGAGACCCCATGATCTTTACCCATTTCACTCTTGAAGGAACGTTTCACCAAAGACCTTTGGCATTAAAGATTTTTCTCTGATCGAGCTTCGTTCAAAGTCCCGAGAGTGTTTGGCGATGATCGAAGCTGGTGGATCCTGGAATTTCGAATTGTGGGGCGCAAAGTTCAAGTGCAATGATTGGTCTCAAAGTCCAGCAGTCGTGTGTGACCGCCAGGAACATGCTCCAAGGCAGTCGGCAAACAAAATTTCCACGGACGGCCTTGGGTTATGGATTTATTGGCACCATCGGCGGGCTTTATCAATCGCCTTGACCGTGAAGCTTACGGAGGGATTACGCAACGGTGGCTGGCAAATATTCCGCGTGGTCTCGCGGGTCAAAGTCGAGCCCCGGGACTGCGAGCAAGTTATCGACCGTGACGCGAAAGTTTCTATTTTCTCGTTAAACAGCGGGACCCGCCGTGCTCGTTGCATTTCGCGAAACGAAAACAGCTCGTAAACATCCCCTCTCCGCCCTAGATACACACGTAGAAATAAACGGATGCAAACAAGAGGGCACCGTTTAAACAGTACGTTACGATCGTCGTACAAATCAATCCTCACGAATTTTCCAAGTGACCCTATGTTTGATCGTAAATTCTGTCCTGGTTTTATTCTTTTTCTTTCGATTTTATACGTGGATACGGTTAGAAATTCTAGGAAAGAATTTTAAGGAGTATTGGGGTTCTCACGTTTTTTAAAATAATTTCTTTTTCGGAAGAAGAGACAGAGATTCTAGGTATCTATAATTTTGTCTTCGAGGGGAATTCAGAATGGCTAGTTTTAATACTTTTCTTAGAAAGTAAACGGGGTAGTTTACAGAGAACGTATAATACTTCAACTTTATTAGTAGTCTATTCTATGGTTTCAGTCATTTAATATGATGGATCTTTAATTAGCATTGTGGTGTTGAAGTTTCAAAGGATTCAGTAAATTTTTAGAAGAATTAATGTTTTGCTAAATAGTTTTTGTCCAAATATTTGTGCAAACCTGTCCAAACATTTGTACAAACTTGTCCAAACATTTGTGCAAACCTAAACCTAGCCAAGCATTTGTTCGAACCTGTCAAAATATTTGTGCAAACTTGTCCAAACATTTGTGCAAACTTAACCAAACACTTTTAAATATTGCGAATAATTTTACACCACATTCTTCTTGCAACATTATCCTTATTATCATTGTTTTAAAATATATTCTTCAATCTCATTTCCCTATCATCAAGTGTACTACTAAGTAATCCGCTAAATGTTGTCACATTCAATATTTATGTTTCAAAAGATCGGAAATCTCTACTGCTTCAATAATGTACATCTTCGTTCTTCAACATCCGCCGCCATTTTGAAAAAAGAAAAGGCGGGAAGACATACTGAATTCAAACTACGTCACCATTTCATTCAAACAGTGGCTTACCCTTTTGCACACGTAATAGGAAGGAATATTAATAATTTTTCAATTGCAGTTTTTAATTTTAAACATACACCTAACAAATAAAACGAAGAAAACTTGAGTCTGCGGATCGTTCACGTGTGCTCCAGGTCCTTAACAAAAACGGACTACCTTGACCCGGCTACGTGACACCCGCGATATTTCGCGCGAATTTTAAACCGACAAGGAGATCATCGCCGAAAAATCGTTTCCTAATAGAGGAAGTCGAGGCTGCCCGGTCAAAATTCTGTTTGGATTTCCAAGAATTCGCGAGGCTACCGGCCCGCAGCTATAAATCCCGCTCATCAGGGAGATACGGTCCTTGCCCGTCGATTATATCGAGGTCAATTTCCCCTCGTGTCACAAAACTGATTAACACGTTCACTGTCATGACGGTCACCGGTGACCGACGCAGAACCATCCGTCCACGCTGTGTCGGTTATCGGTGTATCCATAGAATCTCCTAAAAATTTTATACATTTGGTAGTTTGAAAAACTATTTGAAACTGTATAGGATTCAGTGCTACAAATTATTATAAATTTTGGTAAAACAAAAATATAATATTTTGAGACTATTACGATGAAAACCTCATTAGTCCATTCTAGTTAATTTTTTACAAATAAATATATTAACTTTATATAAATTTTTAATAAATTGTTAACTTTATAATCATTTTCAACTTAATTATATTTTTCATAATAAATTTCTTTCATTTTTAACGAATTGTTAATGAATTATTAACCTTATAATAATCTTTAACTTTAATCAATTTTTCGAAATCAATTTTCTTTTCATTTTGAATGCATTTTTAATAAATATTTAACTTTACAATAATTTTTAACTTTAATCAATTTTTCATACTCAACTTTCTTTCACTGTTAATGGATTTTTAATAAGTTTCTATCTTTATAACAACTTTTAACTTTAATCAATTCTGTATAATAAATTTGTTCATTTTTCACATTATTAATTCGGCATATTTATTTTATCATGTTTATACAGGAAGAGTGTCTGTTCAGTTCACTTTTCATTAAAAAGTAATCTACAACTTTAATTGGCAGACGAATGAAACGTTTGACGAGTACGAGTAAATGAAACTTATTGCAAGACTAATTAAATTACTCGACGTTGATTCATATCGGACTCATTCCGTGGGCAAACCTATTGTAATTCTGTGTTTCGTTAAATTTACGTATCGTCGGACAAATGGAGCGCCGGTGACGTTTGTTGGGATACGTGCTCGAAGCACTTAATCGAATCGTGACGTATCTTCCGGCGGGATTGAGAAATGTGACGTGGTCTCGGACCGGTTGCGATAATGAAATTTTTATCGTGGAAATCGCGCGACAAATTAATCGCGATGAAATTTCACACGATAATTCGTGGTGGCGATAAATATTCACGAAGACCCACGAAAGAAGTCTCGTGACGAATCGATCAATTGATCGAGACTGGAAATTTTTCTAAAATCAACATCTAGGTGAATTTTATTTCCGCTGAGAGAACTTCTAAATAACATACTTATTAAATTAATTTTACAAAAAATTTAACTAGTAAAAACATTAAATTCTGCAATGTTAGAATCTACCCCTTCCATTTGTTAACAATAATAACGTAATGTACAAATTTGTCTACTCAGCTACCAATATTCAAAATTAATCGATATTAATTAATTTCTAGTTGTTAGGATACTTCATTAAGATTTCACGAAGTTTAAATAAGTTACAGTATTCGTTTGAAGAAGGTTCAATGTAGTTAGTCAACAATAACAATTTAATAATTTAATTCAAGTTTGTATAAGAAAGTTCAAGTTTGTTAATCATAGTTTGAGCTTGCATAGTAAGGTTTCAACCAGTACTCTATGCACCCTAAACTGCATTTCGTCGAGCCAGATGATTTTGATCTGACTGTACTTGCTATCCCAGGCTTTATTGCCATCAATCTTCCCTAAACACTTCAATCTCTAAGAGGTTCCCCTACCCTTCCCCCGTCGCCAAGAAACCAGGTCTTCTCGAAAGATTGCCTACAAAGTCGTGCTGGATGCTGCGCGACTATTCACCGTAAGAACGAAGGGTGGACGGAGAAAAGGGAGGCGAAAATGAGTACCCAAAGTAGAGAACACGGTCGTTGCTTACCTTCAGCGAGGCCATGTCGGACACGGATCGATGCGTCTGAATGGTTTCCAACTGGTCTAAACACCAGTCCAGCTCCTCCATCGTCTCCACGGCCAGTTTCTGGTAGTGCTCCTCTGCAAAGCGAACGGAAACGGCCACGTTACAGAGACGATACGCTCGTGTCAAAGGGAGAAGCGGAGGGCCAGGTGCTCTCGAACAGGGATGCAAAGTTAATCGCGACATAAAGAGGATTTTCGACGGTTGAAAGAGTGATCTCTACGTCGTGGGGGCTAATTTTCGAGGAGAATCCAGAGGTATACGTGGACGGAGCCGTTAATTGAATCGTTGACTCGAAAGAACTGAAGGAAGAAGAGATTGTGAATGATCATGAAACGGAGCAAAATATGTGGATGACAGAATAATTCCGATTTTCAGGTTACAATAAATAATTTATATAGTAATTCCACGATAAATAAAGTTAATATGTTTATCATTTTTATTCTTTTCGCAATATTTACTATTGTAAAATAATTTATTACCGTATGTTCGATTAATTAACGCATCATGGTTTTTTTCGAAACGTTATACTTTCGATCTATTTCGCGACATGCCTTCCGGAGGGAAATTCGAACTTCTGGATTCTTTTTTCAAGGATATGTAAATGAATGCTTTTAATGGTTATAAATAACGACTGATGTTTATCTACCTGTTCGTTGATGCGAAAGAAATACCTGGCAATAACACATTTTTTGCTCAGGCTACTTATCGGAAACTGCCTCTAGGAAAGGATTTTTTAATGAGCAATTCTTACGACTCAATGCGCGGTGAAAGAGCTGAAAAGCGAAATATTCTGTGCTTCAATGGGAGAACTTATTAGAACGGCAAGGAGATTAT
Organism: Dufourea novaeangliae; assembly: GCF_001272555.1. Taxonomy (NCBI): domain Eukaryota; kingdom Metazoa; phylum Arthropoda; class Insecta; order Hymenoptera; family Halictidae; genus Dufourea; species Dufourea novaeangliae. The sequence continues at coordinate 245,587 of NW_015373947.1, read as the reverse complement.
CAGGAGTGGGCGAAATTAAAAGAAACGTTAAACCTTGTGGAAGATTGAAGGTTGCATAAGATACACAGCCGGGAGAACGGTTCGGACGCGAAACAAGAATGGAAGGTGAATTTACGTCAGAATGTTGGTAGACACGTGGCGTCGAACCGAATGGAAAAGTAAAAAAATGGAAAAAGCGACTGCACTGGGATTCCAATTTGCTAAGAGAAATCTGCGGGAAACGGTGCCCGATTAAAGTTAAAATAAACGGGATTAAATTTAACGGAAATTTTAGTTCGTAGAATCTTATATCAACTTTATAATTAATTATTGGAAAATATGAAGTAATTTTGAGGGGATATTATAAGTATGTAGAATGCCCCTCGAAAGGTCACAGGATCGTAACATATAGTGTGATATGCGATACATTTTCCCCAGTGCAATTAATTTTGTTTCGTGAAATACTGTTTTCTTACCTCCTGGCGCCAAAATCCGGGGCTGCGGTGTGCTGCTGCCCTGCGCGCTGCTACTCCTTCGTGATCTAGAAAGCAAAATTTACATCAAAACAAGAAAGAATAGTGAAAAAAACAATAAACGCTAAATTTTATTTACTGTAATTTAAATAAAATTCTGTCATCGAGAAATATTTTCCTTAAATTGGAAATTAATCGAATCGTCTTAAAAGAATTTTAACATGTTTGGTTAACAAAATTCTAACATTTAAATTTATCGATTATTTGAATGATTTTTTGAATATGAATTATTTACTAATAAATATTCTGTACTCCTTCCAAAGGCTGTATCAATTTTTCCATATAAATATAATGCAATATATTGAACATCATCAACATTATTTATCACTAATATTTATAATCCTAATAACAATTTTTAGGCATAGAATATACAACGCATGGTTACCTACAATTGACTAATTCCAGCTGGATTGTATACTAAAGGGTTATACACCCCCGTACATAAATAAATAAATAAACAAATAAACAGTAACTAAATATTCAGAATTGTCGCCATAATCAATTGTACAGCCCAGCAAGACATTACAGTAATTCTAGCTAACCAATTGTCATAGTAAAAGTTATTTGTTAATTTATAGTTATACTCACTTGTTCGTGGGCACATTAGTGAGCGACACGAAGTTGTTCCTGACCGAGCGCAAAGACGCAAGGATCTGCGCGAAAGGCGTGACAATGAGGTCCTCGCCATGACTGCAAATAAACTGCAAGGGATATTCAAATTGCAACGAACTCGTCTACTTGATGTTTCGAAAGCTGCACTCTATCGACATGCAAGCGTGACGTATCAAAGTTGCAAACTGTACACCGTTCACTTTCTTCTCTAATAGGATCACGCGCGACATTACTGTACTCGCCTTTACCTTTAAGTCCCCTTAATGGAGAATTCAAATTGCACAGTGACTGGGAAGAAATTTCATGTAAGAGAAAATGCACTTTCTTTCATGGACAGTAGATTGTATAATTTCACGGATACTTTGTGGTACAGACTGTAGTATACAGGGTGAATCACGAAACGTGGTCGGCTTAGATTATTCTACTGTCAGCTGTTCAATTGAAATTTTTTTTATCTATTGTAATATGATTGAAGGAGAGCTTTAAGACGATTGTACCAATATTTTTGATAATCCCCCTTTTTCCAGAATTTTCGAGGTCACTTTCAGTTTTTTTTTTATAAATGAACATATAATTTTCTTTTTGTTCATCGTTTAATATTGAGACTAATTCGGCAAGTATCGTAACAAATCATTTTTTTTGTTCTAAAACATTATAGGTGGAATAATCTAAGCTGCTCACGTTTCGTGGTTCACCCTGTAGAATTCAATGTGGCTGACTTGTCTGATGCGCATGCGCGACCGTGAGGTGGGAGAGTCAGCTGACCCATTAGGCAGTGGTTCTCAATACTACAATTGCTTACTGACATGTGACTCAAGTGAATTATTGAATTTATGATGTTGGTAAATTAAAAGTGACAAATGTTTTCATTTAACTAATTTATGAAGTTTTATTTTATACTATATTATCCTTGGTATTATATCGTATACTCTCTAAACGTAGTAACGATATAATAAATTAAAGTCAAGAGTTAGGATTGTTTATTCAGCAATTGATATTATATATGTGTCCCCTGTGACAGAGGAACTGAATAATTTCTTGTGTAAACTGTGTATTATGTAGGAAGAAATTGCTAGAGAAGAAAGTAATTTTCATATGGAAATACCGTCCGTTGCTCTATTAAATTCTCTACGGTGCTTATCAATAATCCAATTTTCCTGGAGATTCTTCAACTCGACCCGAGATGAATATAAATTGGAATGCCTATTTAATTATTTATGAGTTCATGGAGACAAATTATCCAGGATCGCATACAGAAAAATTTTATTTATTCTTCGCTACATCGCTAACAATTTTCAGCTCCTCCTGAAAGGTTATTTACTTTAATTTTGGTCCGAGAAATTCGATATAGTCTACTGGAAGATCCTAATTAACAGAATTTAATTTGGACGAAAATTTATCGAAGATATTTTACTCGCTCCAACATACATTAATAAAATTCAATATTGACGTTGTTTCTAATTAACAAAATTCATACCGAGCGAGCAGCCCGTTCTCATTAACAAATTGTAATTAGGGGAGCTAGCGAGCCAGACGAATTTGCTCCTCAGAGAACAAACTGAACGTCACGAATATTCAGCGAGAAACAATTCATAAGTGACAGAATTTAATACTAAAGTTTCTGTTTGGTGAAATATCATTCCACGTCTAAAGAATACAATAGGACGTAAACTATTTTGCTAAAAATACAAATTAACCTTTATAAATAAACCTCACAAAGATATGTTTTCATGAACTTATTTAAAAAAAACAACAATAGAAAACATAGATAAATAAAATGGACAGTTAATTCCCACGATTAATATAATAAAATTTTATTTAAATCTATTGCAAATATGTTATATATTCATAAAAATTTTCTCGATACATTAGATGCAGTAAGGAGTGATTCATACATTTTTTTGGAATTTAGATCGTTAATATTTTGTTAGGAAAGAATTAATATATTTTTTTTTCATTAATATTCGGGTGTCAGAGGAATCATAAGATTCGCTATTTTTTTACCATTTTCCGTTCCCTTGTATCTGATCATGTTTTCCACCTTGCAATTTTATAATATCAAAAGATCGATCGTGCAAGCTCACGCTAATTAGATCACACGCCATCCGAGTGTACAATAAATGATTTTACGCTCACGCAGCGAGATTCTTGTAAGGTCACAGGTCAAAATGGCCGTTTACAGATCACCTGTGCGCCATTAATCGATATATTATCCTAACACTGTCATTGATAATCACGGATTAATTAACCCAGTCCCGCTAATTGGCAAATTTTCACCACGGTTAACCTTCTGTTCGCGACAATGAACATACCCTACGCTGGAAAATTTCCCTGAGGCATCTCTTAATAACGAATGGCTATGACGCAGTCGACTTTTGTTCCATATTGGAAAACTCGATCATTTCCTTTTCGTTTTTTAAACTGCACTTCACAATTCACGTTATTCGCAATTTATATAAAATTTATGTGAGATTTATGTAAAATGGAAGTTTGTATAAAATTTATGTAGGGTGGAAATTGATACAAAATTTCTATAAAATGAAAATTTATATAAAACGAAGCTTTATATAAAATTTCTGTAAGATGAAAATTTATGTAAAATGGAAATTTAAATCAACTTTATTTAGTCTGCTTTTCTGTCCAATTCTTTGGACGAAAACACTTCTGTCCTTTATAATAACAGTGATGTTCCTTTCTATACATTTTTCACGACGTCACGCCTCGACCCCTAAATTTCACAGATCTCCCAAGCGTAATGGCTGACAGTATTCCAGAAAATTATCAGAAGAAATTACTCTGAACTGGTGAGACGAGCTCAGTGCGCGTGCACGATTGCTTTCGTCGAAACAGAGACACGTACGACCCCTATTAAAACCACGGACCGAGTATTCTTTCTAAATTATAATATATTTTAAAAATTTCAATTTTTCATTTATTTTAAATTCTACAGAAAAAAAATCAGTGATTTCATCACAGAAATATCATTAACCCATTAAGCACACGTCCATTAAGAAAAATCGAAAATTATACGAATTTTTTCTTCATATACCGGTCAGACTAGTTTGTTGTAACTGTTGAACCGAACTGACCGGTTGGAATGTTACTCACTCACAATATCCGTCTCACTCGACGATCGAAAAGTGGCCTAAATACAGTAGGAACGTTTCCATCTCCCTCCACTTTCGCCTCCTTGGTGGGGGAAACGATTCACTTTTTGCCTCGACCGATAAAACTTACCCTACTACGGCTAAAGAAGTGTCACTTCAAAAAGTACAGTAAATCACCGATAGATGTCAAAGGCTCAACAGAGTGTTTAAACGTTATCCCCACCACTAAGCGCTTGACTGGTTCCGTGAGGGACCCCCAGTAGCGTGGATGACGTCAGAACACTTACAATCAATGCCGAGGTCACCTCGAACACTTATCGATCAGTTACTGTAATATAAAATGCAATCTACAGTAGAACTAGGGTTATTGTCATCATTATCCGAAAAATACTTTTAAAAAATTCGATGTCCCAAGACTCCTTGGACACTGTAGATCAACCCTAGATGATTCATAACGACTTGGAGACGCCCACTTTATGGTTATTTTAGGTCTAAGGCGCCCTTGAGCCGTCTTCAAGGCATCATGTGCTATCGGAGCATTGAAATCCCATCCCTTTGTTCGAGCACCTCCAGCGGCTCTCTGTGACGCGGACTGAAGCGTATTATTACAAATTGAAGAAAAGCTGGAGCATGACTGACGCACAGAACACGTCACCGCGTCGCGCGAAACACGTATCATTCAACGAAATTTCGTATTCACCTGGTGAAATTTGACAGGCGTGAGCGCCAACCGCGTTTTACTATTTCTTTTTCCGTCCGCTTCACACCAAACGAAATAAATTATTCAAACGTTTCAAATGTTATTCCTAAATATGTTTATTTTGTCAAGATTTTCTGAAAAGTAAACATTTTTCATAGAATAACCTAACCCAGGCCTAACAAGGACATAATAAAGACGTAATAAAGACGTGATGTAGACCTAGTGCAGACCGGACAAAATTACTATGTAGAGTTTAATTGTAACTGTAAAATAAACCATGTTTAAGTGTTTTTTTAAGTAACGAGACCTGAAATTATAATTATTTTACTATTATTATTTAGTAAAGTCACAAATATCCAAACCAGAAAATATACCCTTGACGGGTAGGAAATTGCTTCTCAATGCTGCAGCGATTCGTTACCGAAAAATACAAAAATTAATCATCCGCTGAATCCCCCTTAACGAAAGCGTAATCAGCAAATTGACTGCAATTTCCTCTCCATTCAAACGGAATCAAATATCAAAATTTTCCCTCCCACAATATTCCACATTCGACCGTCCTTTCGGACTATCATTTGTCACCAGCTAAGCTTTCTATCGTGTCGAGTTTTTCAACGTGATCGTCAACGACCTCCGAAAATTCAAATCTAAATTCGGGGAGTGATGATATATACACGGTAGTGCGGTTTAAAAATAAATTCCCATTTCGTGAAAGTAGCTGGCCGGTTTAATTGTGTTTGTTTTTCAACAACTGAAAACTCGCGGCGGCGGAGCCGAGAATAGTTTCCCTGGAAAACTCTAAATGAGCTTCTGGCCTTTCTCCAAAAACACGAATTTATTTTGCGCGCCCGACGGTCATTTACTTGATTCATTATTCCGGACGCATCGAAACCGATAAACACGCGGTTGATAAATGTTAAAGCCATCCATGAATGAGTCCCTTGAATGTCAGCCAATTACGCTAGTCGTTCAGTTTCGCGTTGCGTAACGTTTTGCGCTCAGTTCTATGAAGGTTGCCGTTTCCATCCCGAAACATAAAGGATTGAATTTACGTAAGTGACGAATCATCGATCATCAATGCAAAATAGAAGAAACATCGTTTAAATCCTTGTTAACTATATTTCTAGTAAAACCTTGCATCATTTTGAAAAATTGTTACTAAAAATTCATCAAACGCTTGTTCCTTAAATAAATATGATAATAAATTGTCAACAATTATACATAAGAGTGCTCAAGGATATCATTGTTTACCTCTCCAGTAATCAAAGTGCGTCGTCAATTACATTCCAATTAACTGCCCAAGAATCGTTCATCGAACTTTTATCAACTATAATCAACCTCCAGTGCTCAACAACACTCTTCATCGGACCTAAGCAATCGCGCGTTGTAATCTAATTAGTTACAGGAATCGACTATCTATCATTCGTATCAATATCAATCAGATCTAGAAACAGTGACAAACAGATGATTCAGCGTGCTGAAATAAGAAATATGATCGGTCACAATCGTCGTCGACTCGAAACTCATCCTCTCTTACACACGTTTGGATCATCATCAATCATCGCTGATTGAACGAATCCCCTTAAAAAAAAAAATCACCCAAAATCGAGACTCAACAGCTCCCAATAGGGCACTATTTAGTCATGACGCAAACAAATCCTCGTCAGACCCAATTCACTTTCTCCCTCCCCTTACCCCCAGAGGTCACGAGGATCCTCAATAATAACTAAACTGCCTTGCGACCGATCGTCGACCTCGATTCGACGCCCTCCACACCTCCCGACAATCATCATCACACTTACTAGTCTCTCTTTGACGACGACTCGTAGCACTGTTCCCAGAAGAGTGGCTTCCTGGACGATCGTAGCCGCAGAGCGGACGCGGAAAGGGTACGTGGCAGCCCACCCGAATTTCCAGCGCCACCCCCGGCGCCCAATGACGGCGAGCTCATGCCAGCGCCGCACCTCTTCAGGCCACTGGTGGACTCGCCGAAGTCCATCAGCCCGCCGCTGGAGCCCGACATCGTTAGACCGGTCTGTTCCCCATTTTCCAGCACACTTCACTTGGACTCTACCCTTAACCCTTCATTTTCTAGCGCATATCTGATGTAGGACACCTGGACCCTTCTAGGTCCTGCGTACTGTCTAGGTGAATGTCAGTCTATCCAGGTCTACATGAGCCTAAATTTGCTGTAGCGATGAAAGGACACTGCCTTCTTTCCTCTGGGTCCTTATTCAATTGGAAACTCGAAATAATTGGGTACACTGTTTTCTTCTTGTGGAAGGTAATCTACCCACGTCTATGTGAGGCTAAAATTGCTGTAGCGATGAAAGGATGTTGCCCTCTTTCCTCTTGGCGTAGGAGCACTTAGGTTAGTTTAGGGGATCTAGGTCCTCATGGAGCTGGAAACTTGAGATGAGTACACTGCTTCCTTCTTGTGGAACTTAGTCTTTCCAGATTTACATGAGACCAAAATTGCTATAACGATGAGAAGACGCTGGCTTCTTTCCTCTCTGCGTAGGAGCACTTAGGTTAGTTTAGGGGATCTAGGTCCTCATGGAGCTGGAAACTTGAGACGAGTACACTGCTTCCTTCTTGTGGATGTTAGTCTACCGAGGTCGACATTAGGCTAAAATTACTGTACAGACGAAAGTACGTTGCCTTCTTTCCTCTCGGCGTGGGAGAACATAGACTAGTTTAAGCAATCTAGGTCTTCATTGAGCTGGAAACTCGAGACGATAGAGGACACTGCTTCCTTCTTATGGATGCAGCCTGTCTAGGCTAGTTTAATCCAGTTCTTCGTGGAGATGTAACTTAGCCGTTGGAGACCCGAGAAGTTCTCAGGTGGCATAAATTGGCTCGGCCGTCAAAGTCTAGGCGAGACGAGAAGTTAGAGGACCCTGGGCGAATTTATGGGGATCGAAGACTGTTCCGGCGATAGTTAGGTAAATCCAGACGGAAAACACTTTAGGTTCATAATTGTGATTCAGTAGGTGAAGTTCTGCACCCAGGCTGATCCTATTAATGATTGTCAGTGTCCTCCAATTTGTCTGCTGGCAGCTCTGACAGACAGCTGTATGATCGTTATCCTGAAGCGTATTGTCTCCGAGTTCTGACCACATCACCAAGATAGTTAGCGAACATTTATGATCCACGAACGATACTTCGTCGAGACACTAAAGACACTGAATACTGTCATCTTCTCTGAACTTGTAATTCCACGGTCACTGACGTTCATGACACACTGTTCGCTGGCAAAGTGACAAACATCTAGAAATTTTCGTCGGTTTAATAAATAGTAGGAGTATTTTACAAGGTTTGCTTATGTGACTGAAGTACACGGAGTATAGTGGATATACATAAGTCCCCTCCTTACTACAATCCAGGGAAGAATCAACGGTAACGAGAAGCAGATTCTTGTTTACGTGCGTGTCTTCCCATTAAAGCGATTGAATTTCAAAGGGACTAGTTATCCGGTTGTAATGCCTGTGTTGGAAGCAGCGGGATGGGTAAAAGGGGGTGAAACACAGGGTGGCTAAGAGAGGGTGAAGATCCGTGGGGGTAAGGTGGTGTTGAAGATCAAGTGGGGTTAAACTTCGGTTGGAGAATAAGAATACGGTAAAAAACTGGGGATGTAAGAACAGTGAAGAATTATACAGGGTGAACCACGAATCGTGATCAGTAGAGATTACTCTGTTATTAGAAGTCCGATCGAAATTGTGTTTATCGGGTATAGCACGGTTTCAAGAGAGCTTTAACGTGATTATAGCAAATTTTTTGTCAACTCTTTTTTTTCATGATTTTTCAAGATCACCTTCAATTTTTTGCAAATTCACCTATAATTTTTTTACGCCTATCTGTTAGAGGATTTCAAGACGAATTCGGTAAGTATCATAACATAACATGTGTTACTTTTTTCTTCATCTGGGTCGAGAAAAGATTAAAGAAATATTCGAACTGTAATATTACGAAGAGTATCGTATGCTACGCCATTGTACGCGTTCCGATGTTGAGCTCTTGCCTACTGTTTGTAAACATTTCGTTCTGTACATTGGAACACATCTAATGATGTCTACTGATCACGATTCGTGGTTCACCCTGTATATTATAAAAAAAGGTAAAAAAGGTGAGGTATAGAAAAAACAGTAAAAATGTGTAGATTGCAAAGAATGTGGGGAGGAAATAGAGGCATGATGCCAAAGGGGACAGAGAGTGATGATGAAGCTGCAAGGGGGAGTAGAAGCTGACAAAATGAAAGGGGATAAAGAACATTGATCAAGAGGGAGAAGTGAATGTATTCTTAAAGCGAAACCGTGTCCCGTCACCATCGGAATTTCAGATTGTCGCTAAAATTGCTCTCGTTTGGCAATCGGATTGAATAACACCTGCTGGTGCCGTTCGAACGGAAACAAGGTAATTTGGGGTCACCCAGGTGTCCCTAACTAAATTCCGTTCCATGTAAGAATAACCTCTCCCTCGGACGAGTTTTCGACCGATCTGCGCAGCCCCCACTACTGCCCACCGATTCGGACGCATGCGATTGCTTGTAGCTCGCTATCTCTGCCGATCATCTACCAATATATACTTTTTTAATCTATATATACTTTTCTGGGACCTTAATACAAAATTTGAAACCATCTGCGATTTAACATAATTTCGATTGTCTGAGTTAGATGGATATTGATTAGAAATAACCTACGGTCGCCCGAGTGTTGAGTCGAGAGTCTGTAGACGATAATGAAATGAATTATAATGAAATCTATGTTTTGTTTAAGAATTATGGGAGACTATTAGAGTCTGTTGCTAAGGTAACAATATTAGAATAGCACAATGTAGGATCAATTTTGCTGCGGGCCAGTAGATGAACTGGGACAAGTACCAACTTAACCAAATGAAACTAATTAGGCTAGACCTTCCTACGTGTTGGCATCGCGGTTGTTTGTCTTGAAATTTTAAACGGCACACTGACACTAAATTGGAACGTAAATTTTGGCGTTTCCTCAGCAGACAAAACCTTCGAGAACTATGGACCGAACCTCCAACAATCGAAAATATTTAAAACTTCCTGAAACAACCTGAAAATTAAAACACCAACTGAAGACCTCCAAGTTGACGACAGATAAATTTACTTGTCGAGTAGACGTTAAATAATTTTTTCCAGTAATTTTTTCATATTTTTCCGTCTCGCTGAATCCTCTGCAGTGTTCAACACCGTGTTTTTTTTTTTTATTCGATAATTCCACGTGTTATTATTCAGGTAATAATACCGAATGTTTTGGTAACTGGTTTCCACGGAATTATCGTACGAGAATTAACGAGAACGAGGGATCCTCAAGGAAAACGAGTATGCTAAGAGATCGTCTCGCGCGAAGTGCAACAGCGAGCTGTTGTCTGGCGGATTCCAGTGGTACGTATATCTCGGGAAGAATGGAACGAAGGAAAAAACGTGCACGGTTCATTGTCTTTGAATCGATGATTTCCAATTCTGTCGAGGGGACAGGAGACTCAATCATTTTGCTATAAATGGGCAATAACGATCAGACTTCTGAGTTCATTTTACATAAAGGTGTAGTAAAATATTGGGTTGTCGTAAACAAATCAATAAAAGATTATATTTCTTATACTCTTTCCATATCTCTTTTAAAAATTGTAAAATTTATGCAGCAATATTTTTTCTTTCCTAGGACAACAATTACGTTAAGATAAATAAATAATAAAAGGTATAATTTTAAATATCTTCAGAATCATGGAAGTAACAGATAAATATAGGAAAAAGTTGGAATAAGTATTAAGTTTCTTCTAGTTCTCAAGGTATTAAGAAAAATGGAAAAATTTGTTCTCCAACACCAGATTTATAGAAAAAAATACGTATAACAATTACGAGTAGTCTGTAAAGGAATCGAAATTTGAGTAAGATCCGAGATATAGAAACTGTGGGGATCAAACGTGATTGCATGTGATTACAAAATCACCTCGTAACACGTCTCTTTATGCACCGAAGGAAAACCGGAGAGAAGGCTGACCTTTCCAGCCACCGTGAACTGACGCAATCCAAGAGGAATCCTCTCCAACTCTTTTTGAAGCTGTTCCAGCTGGCCTATAAATACATTCGGATCACTTCCGGTCAATGGAAAGGTACACGACACTTTTAATTACCCCACACAATCTCTTTGTTCCACTTAACAATTTAATCAATTTGTTAACGATAATGATACTAGCATCCTTCGAAACGACATCTGTAATCGTTATCACGACAGAAGTTTTTAGTGTTCATATATTCAAATATTCAAGTATTCAACTATTCAACTATTCAAAGATTCAAAGATTGAAAGATTCAAAGATTCAAAGTTGCAAATATTCGAAGATTCAAAAATTCAAAGATTCATAGGTGCAAATGTTCGAACATTCAAACATTCAAACACTCAAACGTTCAAATTTTTAAATTTTCAAATATCCCAGCATTGAAATTTTTTAGTTTTCACACTATCCATTCGTCAAGTCTCCATTTCTCGGATCTTCTCTCCGTCAAACATTCGAATTTTCAAACTGAAGACTTTCTAAAATCTCGGTGATCGGTTATGAAAATTGCCGATGAATCTTTGTCTCGAGATTCTGTTTATTCCTGGCGATTCAATGTCGCGTGATAGCTCGAAAACACTTTATGTAATTATATAAAAGTCATGTCTACGCGGATATACGTCCGCCGGACGAGCCAAACGAATCTACACAAGTGTAGTGTTTACATAATAACCAGCGCGTCTATTAGTGTTTTAGGGTCAACCCGCGGCTCGGGTATTTGTTTCGTGTCGTCCGTGAATCACGTCTTTCAGGAAGTGTAATCGTTCGCCAGGTGTTGCGTAAATTAGCGCTAATTATCATATATTTAAATTAGTTACATCCGTCCAGAGACCACATTTCGGATGCAGACCCTTTTGTCTGCAGTCAGAGGATCACCTGACGTAAGACTGAATGTAACCTACAAAGTCTGAATATGGTATTTTTAACTCTCCTACAGGCCCCAAGTCAGTAATACATTCGAAGTAGTGACGAGGAAGAAGAATATCATCAGCTCAATAATCTGTTGCATACTAATCCTTCAATTGAACTTGGTCTAAGCCGAAGTCTAAGTTGAAAAGAGGTTCCAGACTATCCATCCTAGCTACCTCAGCGTTCCAGTTCCAAACCAAGCAAACTATTCGGTCAGATAAGCTGAAAAAATCACTTTCGTATCAGTTACACCACCGCGATAACACTGTATTACCTGTACATTATGATAAACACTACCCACGAGAGGATTATCTGAGCAGACAAAATTCGGACTCTGACGTCAAGCGATGCAAAGCGATCAAATTTGTCTCTCCACAAAAAACGAACTGCCTAAACATTTATCTTACTCTTTTTACGAACTTAACATCCAGTTTCTGTGATGATTTCTCGATCCAGTTTTTAGAGTATCAAGGACTCCGTAGTCTTCTTATCGGGGTAGCTAAATCTGGACTAATTTTGGGGTAGCCATGTCTGAGGTAACTTTGGGGTAGCTAAGTTTGGACTAACTTTGGGGTAGCTAAGTCTGAGGTAACTTTGGAGTGGCTATGTCTGGACTAACATTGGGGTTGAGGATTTCAGTGGAAAAATTCCTAAATTTTTAACGGCGCGACAAGAAAGCAAGCTTTGTAGTGGAAAATACAAGGGATTAGGGAAATTATCAGCTCGGGATCAGCGCGACTTTTTCCGGGAACCTCGATAATGTCCACGCGTAATTGCTTAATTCACTGTTTCATGAACTGAGCCGGACTGCTGGTGAATCGATCCGTGGGTGCGCGACTAGATACGGTCGCCAGCGCGAATGAGATGGAAGATCAGAAATTCTGGTGACGTTATTACCCAGACATTCAAGTGTTCTCGTGCTCCTGGTAAAACGGAATCTACGTACTTGGGAAACGTGCGCGTCTGATGAAGGAGGAATATAATAGCTATGAGACATACTGTCGCAGCAACTGACTTATTGCACAAGATCAGTAGAAATTGGCTGAAGTGTTGCAAAAATTTTATATAAGTAACTTTCAACTTAGCAGTGGCGAGGCAACGGAGACGATCAAACAAAGTGGCTCTTTGTGAATCGAACACCAGAATTAATGTAGATTTATTTTATAGGTATTTAACTAGACATATCACATAAATTCACAAAGATAAACTTTTGTACTTGGCGCAACTGAATGGAAATCACTTTTTTCAATAACTTTTGTATTTACCGAGTTTAGTAGCTTTTTTAATACTGGTTTTTAGGTTATGTTTGCTTCCCAGAGGAGCATGTCGAGTTTAGTGTCTCCTTTTACGACAGTTTTTAGGTTATGTTTGCTTCTCACAAAGGAATATCTCTAGTATGTATTTTTCAAAGATAAGCGTGGAATTAATTATCAACATCGCGAATTCTGAACAGAGAAAACGGAAGTTACATGCTCCTAAATAAACGTTGGATCACGTGTTACTCAAACAGATGCATCGAATTCTTTTAAACGCCACTTCAATTTAATTTCATTTCGGAGCTAATTGTCAATAATATTCCATAACAATCAGCAACGGTTATTATTATTAATCAGCATTAATGTTGCAAAAATAATCATAATTCGTAAGCAATACGCAACACGAATTCAATTTCGTTCAAGTCAGATCTACAGCCTCCATTCCCCTCCCCAGTAAGCCCCAATTAAACCTGAATTATTTCTACGTCCCGTACGATCCGAATCCTCACAAGATCACGTGTATTTAATTCCCAGCTACTATCCACGTCCACTCTCATTTCTCCCCCTTTTACTGTCCATCAACGACTTCTATCTACGACGACACTGGCACACATATTCCATGAGAATTCACGGCACAGTCACCCGTACCGCGAAGACGCGTTACCTTCCGCGAACTTTCTAGCCAGGCAACACTTAAATCTTGATTATCCTCTAATCGCTCGTAACGGGACCGAGCTCGAATCCATCGATCAATTTATTATTTCCGCGGAATGGTTACGAGGAAACCGTGTCCCATTCATCGTGGCAATTCCAAGAGCAGGGTTCTGATCGATTAGAGGCGAGGAGTCTGATTTCGTCACACCGCGCGAGAAACGAACGACGTACTGACTGGAAACACGATGACGAAACAACGGAACACGTCGCGATCCGAGCTCAAAGACGACGTCCACCAGCGATAAATTGCGCCCGATCACCAGAGCGATCTGATGCACGGTGAATACGATAGAGGACTCGGGGGGAGATTAGGGCTGTTCGAGTATCGAAACGAGTGCCCTTCCATCTGAAACGATAAGGAAGATACGATGAGCCTTTTTCGATGGGCCTCGAAACCAAATAATCGTGGCTACTTTGAGGAAAATATTCGATGTAGTCGAAATCGTGACACACTAGACGATTATTCGCATGAGAATGAGTCGAAAATGTGGAATGACATTTTTTCGGGCGAGGTCCCGTTTTCGGGAAAATCTACCGTATCGATCGTACTTAGGTTCACTAAGGCTTGTAAGTATTAGGATATCCGGTAGCACGAAAATGTGATCGTTCGTGCAGATTGTATATTTAAGGCCAATTTTATTATTTTATGGTAGGCATAAATGTTGTCCATTGAATTTTAATAGCCCCTGAAGAATATTTGTTTCAGACCGTCAGCAATTTCGTAACTGTTTGTAAAGTGTAGTGCAGATTCGATAAGTGTCGTAATACTTATGAGCAGGGGTGTACACTTATAAATCTTTAGTTTGACAAAATTCAAATATAGACAGTTTCTTAAATATCTCGTACACAATATATCTCGGAGGCTTTTAGAAATTTCCTTACGCATTGTAACATTTACCCGAGATTCGATAAGTGTATCAATACTTATGAGCAGGGGTGTACATCCACAGATCTCTGGTTTCAGGAAATCCAAGTCTCGACAGTTCCATAAATATCTCGTAAACAATATTTCGTTGAGACTTTTAGATATTTTTTAACGATTTGTAATATTTACTACGATTCGATAAGTGTATCAATACTTATGAGCAGGGGTGTACATCCACAGATCTCTGGTTTCAGGAAATCCAAGTCTAGACAGTTCCATAAATATCTCGTAAACAATATTTCGTTGAGACTTTTAGAAATTTTTTAACGATTTGTAATATTTACTACGATTCGATAAGTGTATCAATACTTATGAGCAGGGGTGTACATCCACAGATCTCTGGTTTCAGGAAATCCAAGTCTAGACAGTTCCATAAATATCTCGTAAACAATATTTCTTTGAGACTTTTAGATAATTTTTTAACGATTCGTAATATTTACTACGATTCGATAAGTGTATCAATTATTTATGAGTGGAAGAATACATCCATAGACCTCTAGTTTGACGGAATCCGAATACAGATAGTTTCATAAATTCTATCCTAATCAAGTTCTCAAAGATGGCGGATCAGACCGGAGGAATGGAATGGCCGCCAAGAGTTACTGCAATCACTTCAGGAATTCCAGTCTATTTACTCGCGCGCTCCTAAACCGACGAAATTGCCCGACAAATCGTGTCTCGCGGGCTGACGAAATCGTGAAACGGGAAACGCCGGCCGTCCTGATTGCAATTTCCGTTCAGTCGCATTAATTCCGACGAGCGACCAGGCTGCGACAATGAAGAAGATTTCGATCGTAGACAGCGAAGTGACGGATTCAGCCAGATTGGGGGATTTTTCATAATTTTCCTGACGGCTGAATGTTACCTCATTAACCACGAAAACGGACCTCCGCGACGATGAGACCATTCAGGATTAAAAAGTCGATTATTCTTTTTGAAACAACCGATCAGATAATGGCGTTATCATCGTTATTATTTGAAGGCTATCTTAGGCAGCTTTGGATAAGATTTTATGGAATTAAGTTAAATTTTGACGAAATCGATAAAAAATAACCGTCCTTGTTTTTTATAAAAGTTAATTTCTTTATAAAAGTTGCTAATTGCAAATAGACTTAAATTATTAAACAAGTTAATGCTCTAAAAATGTATGAAGCATCTTAAATAAAATTTTCTTCTAACCTCATTAGAAATAATACTAGTTAATAATGAAAAGTAATATTTTTCACAGTTTTAATTTCATTTTTTATTGAATGAATTAATCATTTTTTACTAAAATTCATGAAGATCGCTTGCTTTTATAACTGTTATACTAGATTCCCTCTTTAAAGAAAATGAAGTACATACATTTTTTAATATTCCTAAATTTGGCATTTTTCCAAGAAGATTTCGCGGTTCCCTGTCAGAATTTCGATCACGTTTAAATGATTTTCTTGAAAGGCCTGGAGTCAAAGGGGGTGCGGCAGCTCCCCGAGTGTTTGAGAACACAGATAGGGAGGTCGTGAACAGCTTATCGCGTGAGTTCTGTCACGTACCCCTGGATTTTGAGCAATCAATACGCCATGAACCCTCAGGACACGTCAGAGCTGAAATTTAAATTGAAATTTCTCCCTACTCAAAAGATTTTTCCAATATACCGTTTCACATATTTCCCACAAAATCAACAGTAACTCCCCAATAACGTTGCAAACGCACTGAAATAAAGTCGAAAGCAGAAAACAGGTCAAATTTCGAGTTTTTCGAGTATTTCCAAAATTTTGGAAAATATTTCATATTTCATATTTCAATATTTCATCGAAGATCAGTCATTCGACACTCGTCCCAGGGGAATTAATTTTGATTCCAGAGGGTAAGAAACCTCGCGAATAAGACCTAAAGCGCAATTATCGAAATTGCGTAGCAAAGTTCTCGACGTGGGATCAGACCAATTCCCGAGGGTTGGGGTTGCTCGCTTAATTTCTCGATCCTTTTCGTTCGAACGGAGTCCACTCTCGACCAATTTCGGATGCAGCATGCTGGCAAACGAACCGATCGACTCAGTGGCCCGATCCCTTTTTCCTTCACGGCACTTCGATGGTCGACAATAATCGAATTTCCGTCTTGTAGAGACTCGATCACCTCGAAAAATTCGTTGTTGAGTTAACTGTCTCAGAATTGATTTCGAGTGTCTTCGTTTAGATCTGTACACTACCAGTCAAAAATTTGGTCTCACTATTCTATTTCTAGCAAAATTCCATTTTCCCCCATTCGGAATTTATATTTTCAGACAGAAAAGAATGTAAATATACGAGAAACTAATTCTAAAATTGAATTATGTCCTGTTCGAGATATTGGTGTACACTATCAGTCAAAAATTTAGACTCACTATTCAATTTCTAGCGAAATTCCATTTTCCCCCATTCGGAATTTATATTTTCAGACAGAAAAGAATGTAAATATACGAGAAACTAATTCTAAAATTGAATTATGTCCTGTTCGAGATATTGGTGTACACTATCAGTCAAAAATTTAGACTCACTATTCAATTTCTAGCGAAATTCCATTTTCCCCCATTCGGAATTTATATTTTCAGACAGAAAAGAATGTAAATATACGAGAAACTAATTCTAAAATTGAATTATGTCCTGTTCGAGATATTGGTGTACACTACCAGTCAAAAATTTAGACTTACTATTCTATTTCTAGCAAAATTTCATTTCCCCCCATTCGGAATTAATATTTTCAGAAAGAGAGAAAAGTAAATTCCTGAGAAACTAATTCTAAAATTTAATATGTTCTGGTCGAGATACTGGTGTACACTACCAGTCAAAAATCTGGACTCACTATTCAATTTCTCGCGAAATTCCATTTCCCCCCATTCGGAATTAATATTTTCAGAAAGAAAGAAAAGTAAATTCCTGAGAAACTAATTCTAAAATTTAATATGTTCTGGTCGAGATGTTGGGGTACACTACCAGTCAAAAGTTTGGAGTCACTACTCTATTTTCAGTAAACGGAACAGAGCATGAGTATCGTTTTATCAATTTATATTGTGGTTTTGTAAAGCGAAATAAGATACTGATAAAGAAATTTTACGAGTTTCTTGATGATTCGTTAAATATTCAGAAAGAGAACCACATTTGTATATCAGGGTACATAAAACCGAACAGCGGTATACGCGTATAAAATTCCATAAATATTCAATGTTTTCCATGACACGAAAATTGCATATTTATGAGGCCGTGTTTGGTCTCGCGGAAAAATAGTATAAATTCCGCGGCTCATTCGAATTCGGTCTACAACGGTCGCGTCCAGTTCAAAAGTACATTAAAGCGACACCGACGACACACTCGAGTAACCATATATATGTATACATACATATTTCCGTTCGAACAGAGTCATTTCTAATAATTTTCCCCCATGGAGGCGTTCCTTGCAGAACACTCGGTCGGCGACGGAGTCAATAAACTCGAACTGTTATCTCGGATTTGAGCCTATCTGCAATTAAGTCTGCAAATACAGTCACGTTCGGAACGGTAACGCTTGGTCTTTTCTTTCTTTCGAAAAGGGAATCTCTCTTCTTCAATATTTACTTTAAATCATAAGCACCTGAACGAATTCGTTTTTATATGCTACTCATGACTACAGCCACAAAAAGATTGAAGTTAAATATGCAGGATAATCCATTCATTTTGGCTATCATGAAAAAATTTGAGAAATATTAATATTGATACATGCATTGAATCAGTATATTGACATCAACATCCTCGACAGTAGTCAAGGTAAGTAGAACACCCGGTAGATGGAAGTAAACAGATTTGTTTTTTGTGCAGTTAATGTCTGAAGTGACAAAAAAAAACTAAAAAAGACATGTTAAGTAACTAAATAAGTCCTTGTTTTACGGAAGTGAATGGCTACAACCACAATAAAGATAAAAGCGTTTCTGAAAGTATTATCCAAATGTTCCTGTTTGTATCGTATGTAAATAATATTGATTTATCGACAGTTGGTATAAATAAGTACAGAGTTTAACAGACTTTGGTATTATGCAAATCTGTAACGAGAGACGGCTGCTTCAACAGCTACCGTCAGAAGTCCAATGTGCTAGAGTGCCATCGTAAAATCACTGTCACCAAGTTATTTAATTAATTAAATTCAACTGATGTACGAGTCTTATTAGAATCATTGAAGACAATGAGGACCGATAAAGGGACGTTGCTGGAAGCACTGATAGGTTAGGAGTCATCACATAACACTGCCTACTTAAAATGACTCCCAAACAAAGAGAACTACTGATCTGATCCTTCACTGACACTTGAACAATACTTCCCACAGTCTCAATCAAAAGCAACATTAACGTATACATTCAACCTCAAGAATGATACATAAAGAGTACCCTAACCTCTAAACCGAACCCAAAACCATCCTCCAAACCCATACCCTAAACATCACCACATCCAGTCGCAACATTTCCAACCACAGACTCCCAACTCCACCACCACAAAGATAAACCATCTCCGCAATCATCTCACGAAAACAAATCCTAAAAACTACACGTCAACCGGTTTTACACAATAATATTCCTCCCGCGCATTATCACCAAACCCCAACACCCCCAAACGTCAATTTCCCAGCACATCACTCTTACTTTCACGTAAGTTCCTCAACCAGTCCCTTCCACCATACGATCCCTCCAGACACCGAAGGATCGTCAACCCTGGATATCATGCTCGGCCGGTATCACTGTCCCCCCAAACAAAGTCCCACCACTTGGAGGACCATCTCCGACACTCACGACCAACGACACTTCTGTTCGCAGGTTAGCCGGGATGTCACAGGACTAAGCCGATCTGTCAAGCCGAGGGGGGAGGCCGAGATCGATTCGAGCCCCGTCGTCTCGCCCACGCGAATACTCCGCGGAATGCGTAATTACCGAGGTCTGTCGTGTATGATGATCACGCGGGGCCACCGTTCGCCATCGACGGGCCATCGATCGTGGGAACGCGACGTCGGAACATACCGTGGGGGGGGGGGGGGGGAGTGTAGCCGACTGAAAGGGGACCAAGAGAAAGAATATAGAACGCGGTCAACGTGACGCGTAACCGGAAGCACGACGCACGCGGGGGACTACGCGTTGAGAAAGGTCGACGAGCCTCGCGTCGGTCGTCGGACACCTCGTGTTGAACGCGACGTCCAACTGGCCAGGGTGTTCTGGTTTCGCAGAGATTTCAGTGTGTGCCAGGCGGAGAGAGCGGCGGGGAGGGGGTCACAGGCACGATTTGCGCGGGAAACTTGCGCGTCGTCCAGTCTCCTCTCTCCCTTTTCCTCCCTACACCTCTCGTTTCAGTAGACTCATCTTTTTATGCTCCCATCCTCTGCTTCTAGCCTTCGTGTTCTTGTACTCCCTACGCGCGTTAGGTTACCTTTTAGCTTCTCTAGGTCCATTTGGTCAGTTCTACAGTTGGTAGCATTCGGCTAGTATAGGCTTCTCTTTCTTTTTATACCTGGCGTTGGAGAACTCTTCTTTTTATATTCTATTCCTTTGGGTCTAGCCTTCGTTCTCACGTACTCCCTATACGCACTTTTAGCTTGTTTAGGTCCATTTGGTCAGTTTTACAGTTGGTAGCATTCGACTAATATAGGCTTTCTTTCTCTTTTTATACCTGGCGTTAGAGGACTCTTCTTTTTATATCCCATTCTTTTGGGTCTAGCCTTCGTCCTCACGTACTCCCTATACGCACTTTTAGCTTGTTTAGGTCCATTTGGTCAGTTTTACAGTTGGTAGCATTCGGCTAGTATAGGCTTCTCTTTCTTTTTATACCTGGCGTTAGAGGACTCTTCTTTTTATATCCCATTCATTTGGGTCTAGCCTTCGTTCTCGCGTACTCCCTATACGCCCTTTTAGTTTGTCTCTATGCCTGCCTTTAACGGGTTCATCTTTTTATAACCCCATCTTCTGAGTCTAACCTTCACTCTCTAGTACACCATACCTCACCCTAGGCGACCTTTTAGCTTCTCTAGGCCCATTTGGTCAGTTTTACAGTTGGTAGCATTCGGCTAGTATAGGCTTCTCTTTCTTTTTATATCTGGCGTTAGAGGACTCTTCTTTTTATATTCTATACCTTTGGGTCTAGCCTTCGTTCTCACGTACTTCCTACGCGCCCTAAGTTACCTTTTAGTTTCTCTAGATCCATTTCACTAGTTTTACAGCTACTAGATTACTAGCATTTAATCTATGGTCGTTTACTCTTTTCCTATGCCTGCCTTTAACGGGTTCATCTTTTTATAACCCCATCTTCTGAGTCTAACCTTCACTCTCTAGTACACCATACCTCACCCTAGGCGACCTTTTAGCTTCTCTAGGCCCATTTGGTCAGTTTTACAGTTGGTAGCATTCGGCTAGTATAGGCTTCTCTTTCTTTTTATACCTGGCGTTAAAGGACTCTTCTTTTTATATCCCATTCTTTTGGGTCTAGCCTTCGTTCTCACGTACTTCCTACGCGCCCTAAGTTACCTTTAAGTTTCTCTAGATCCATTTGACTAGTTTTACAGCTACTAGATTACTAGCATTTAATCTATGGTCGTTTACTCTTTTCCTATGCCTGCCTTTAACGGGTTCATCTTTTTATAACCCCATCTTCTGAGTCTAACCTTCACTCTCTAGTACACCATACCTCACCCTAGGCGACCTTTTAGGTTCTCTACGCCCATTTGGTTAGTTTTACAGCTACCAGGTTTTAGCACTTGATTGGTCGTTCTCCTTCTTTCTATATCTAGCTTAAGCCCATTCATCTTTTTATATCCCCTCTCTCTGGACCCAATTTTTGTTCTCTTGTACCCTCGCGAGGAAACTCTGCTTCCGCTAGGGGAAAAAGCAGCGTAGAATAAAACTCTTCTGCCACTTGGTAAATTTATTCCAGGTAGTGAAATAAATGTTAAATCGAATGTTAATTTGGCATACATTCTAGTAATTCCAAATACCAAGTTGTAGGAGGCCCTTCCCCTATGTCACTCTTTTCCCTAGTGGAAGACGAGTTTGCTCGTGGGGGTACTCCCCACGCACCCTAGGTTACCTTTTAGCTTCTCTAGGTCCATTTGCATAGTTTGACTGGAGGTCCACCTTTCTTTCTCTTTTCATTCCTCGCTTTAACGGAGTTATCTTTCTATATCCTCTGGGTCGAGTCTTTGCTCTCTCGTACTGTCTGCGTACCGTATGTTATCTTTTAGCTTTTCTGGGTCTATTTGGTTAGTTCTACTCTCCTCATGCACTTTCGGTTCTCTGTTTCCGACTGATCTGATATGACCTATAATTCCCATGGGGCTTCGCTCTGTTCCTGACCTATTCTACTTATTCCATTCTGAACACGTACTGCTGCATTTTTCATGGAACCTCGGGCCCGTCAAGGATTAATGGCTTCACTGGGGATTTATTCGGATGATCCGACTGTTCGGTTTTCTTGTGAATTTTGTAATATTGACACCTAACGATTTCGGAATTTTTAAACCTTTACAAACACGAACTTTGGCCTTCCAAGTCTACTGGAATATATGAATTTCAGGATCGCCATTGGGCAAACTTTAAACAAAATTCATGACTAAATATTACAGTCGAATAAATTTTGTAATATACTCGTATTTACAACGAAGTCCGCCTGGATGAAATTCAGCTCGAAACAGTCTGTTTGAATTTTTTATGGTACGTGAAATATATTTCCGATCGATTTTAGTCAGTTCAATGTGAAATTCAATCTGAAAAAAATGGAATTTATGGGACCATTCACGATACGAAATTTTATTTTATTCTTAGTGAATTCATGTCACCATTTAATATATTTTCTCGTTCTTTTCTCGATAAGAATGGCGTAGGATGTTGGAGATAAGGACACCCATATTTTTTATTTCCTTGGACATGAATACTAAATTTCGTAAAACAAAGCAGCCGGCTGGATGAAACTGAGAATGCCAGACAGACGTAGTGATAGTGAACCGTCAATGAAAATTGAATTTAATATGAAACGACTCGAATGGTACGAGTATCTGTAATTACCACGAAATGCTTGAAGTGTTTAATAAACAGGACCGTAAATGCGTTCGATCGTGAGCCTAAAATAGCATTGGGCACTCGACACGTTCACATAAGAAGCTGGATCCTTAAGCCAATCCCATCAATCGTGTTGTAAACAAACATTTTTACCACTATTTTCCTCCATTAAAAGAATCCTCAACATCTTGCAAAAAATCTCAAAAATCACATTTCTACACTGAACACTGCCAACATTTATGCACCACGAGGCAAGCTCGACAGTTATCAATTACGAACAATTTTACCTTGCACAATTTCATTTTATCAAACGAACATATCACTGGATCACAAAAATTTCCGAAGTTTCACTGAAAATAAACTTCAATGTTATTAATCTTAAACAATTTCATGTCACACACGGTTTCATTTTCGGAGAAATTTTAATTCAACTGTTAATAATTTTCATGACTTGGTAATGTACAGCAATGATCGAGGATTGGCAACTCGTCACTACGACAGAAATGGTGGTACTACATGGACTGACACAACTCGTAAAATAGTAATTGCCAGACACACACACAGATAGCTCAACTAGTTCACATACCTATAGATATCGTTTCTATTCCTAAATGACTGTCTTGACGTAGAAACGGCGGTAGTTATTTTAATGAACGCTCCAATCACTCTTAATTCCCCGGATTCTTCAACAGTACCTAGGCGACCGCATCAGCGCGAATCATAAAACGACTGACTCGAAGAATTCGAGGTGATCGTGAATCAGGTTCGCTGCCAAGGACGACGTACATTTAATGTCCCGCGTACTCAACCGTTATGTTTTTATTAGTCACCTAACACGCAGATAATTTCGTAAATGCAGGTTCAATTTTGGTAGCTCAAGTGTTGTTCTCTTTTATTGGTCCTTGAAAATAATTGTCCGAGCAAAAGGTTGCATAATAAACAACGTGATATGTTGAATACAGTAGAAACTCTATTATACATGGTGTATCGCGGTATAAGTGAGGTGGATATGATTTGTCGTGGTAAAACGAATCAAAATCGTCAAATCAAATCATCGTCACGTTTTCCAGAAAATTCAGTTTCAAATTTCATGGATCGTCTGGCCATGAGTTACTCTTTCTACTTATTGCGTACAGTGGCGAGATACATCGGTTAAATAACGTTCAGAGAATGGAACAACAAAAATAATTTTTGTGGATATGAATTTTGAAAATTGATTTCCCAGTCAATGAACAATCATAAAAAATATTCTCTTCTAGGTTCGACTTATTTTCTAACGAAGAATTGTCACAGCCACGTGTCTAAAGTTTTTCCGGACACCCTGTATATAAATAGTATATAATTCGCGATAGAAGACCCCGTATTATTGTCAACAATTCCATTAAACTGTAGCAAGGCCCAGTGGAACGTAGTAATTAACTAGACTGACGAGTCTGATTGGTATCATTCCACGAGTCGGAAATTATAAAACTCCGTTGTAAATAAATAAATTTCCGAGTCGAAGGAGAGACATTACTTAAGTCTGCTTTATCCTATTGGGTGTTCTATCCACTCACTAGTAACAAATATATAGATATAAAAGAAAAATTATCGAAATTAATAATCAACCAGCCATAAGACTGGCTAATGTAACTGCCATGTTGAACTGAAGTAATTTATAAGTAAGGCTGACTGTGCTACAGTTTCTGCCTTAACGATTGCGTTCAGGAAAAGAATTCACATTAAATAGTTCATTGGAACAGGGAGTATAGTAAGTCTATCTATGATTAGATTAGGGTAGATGTTAGGGTATATATTAGGGTATGTTAATACATACCAATCCCCTAATGGGTATATGTTAGGGTATATGTATATTAGGGTATGTTAATACATACCAATACCCTAATGGGTAGATGTTAGGGTAGTTGTTAGGGTAGATGGTAGGGTATATATTAGGGTATGTTAATACATACCAACACCCTAATGGGTATATGTTAGGGTAGAAGTTAGGGTATATGTTACGGTAGACAGTAGGTCCAATTATGATAAAATAGCTATACGTTTTGGCCAGATCAAGGCTGAGCACAAGGTCTGGTCAGGTTAAGACTAGACGTTAGGTCTAGTTAAATTAAAATAGGAAGTCTGGCCAGGTCAAGGCTAGCCACAAGATCGAGGATAGATATAAGATCTGGGTTAGGTCAACGGCACGACACGAGATCTAGTTAGGTCAATTTTAGTTACAAGGCCTAGGTTGGCCAAAAGTAGACACAATATCTGAATTAGCGACGAGTTCTTGCCTAGCTCTGGTTTCTGTGTGTTGTCTAAATTGAAAGCAAGTTCTAAGCTAGGTCTGGGTGAGATATGATTGTCTGAGTTAGGTTTGGGCTAGATTAAGCATGGAAGTAAGGTCTGGGCTCGGTAAAGGATAGAGAGTAAAGTTAGGATATGTTCTGGGTTAGGTCAACGACAGACAGGAGATCTAGTTAGGTCAATGTTAGGTCCACTATGTCTATGTTAGGTCAAAATTCGCCACGATGTCTGAGTTAGATCTGAACCCCGTTTAAGGTCTAGTTGGATATAAGGTCTGGGTTACACAAACATTAAAAGTATCGTTTAGATTGGGTCAAGGACGGAAGTAAGGTCTGGAGTAGATCTGGGTTAGAAATAAGATCTGGGTTGAGCCAACGGATAGGCTACCGGCCTGTTCGGGTCAAGGCTGGACATGACGTCTGCTTGGAGGAAATCTACAAATTAGGTCTGAATCGTATCCAAAGTACACACTAGGTCTGGTCTAAATCAGATCAGTTTTCTTCCGCTACGCTATGGTAAACCGTGCCTGGCGGTTTCGATACCTATGTAACCTTCCGGTCAGCGTGAACCCACCCTGTGATCACAAATCAATTTCAATTATTCATTCGAGAGACGGAAATACTGAAGTCTCGATGGTTTGATTCTATGCAGGCCTAGTGCGCGCATAATCTCATTCACGACAGATGGAGCAAAGTGAACATAACCGCCGCGACCACGGTATCATCTATGTTTGCTCTACTCGAGATAAAAATATTTGCACGCGGTGCACTTCCACTCGGGTGCATTTACGTTGCATTCGTTGCACCGGGGGAAAATATTTACCACTGTGTGATCCGCCACCAGAGGATCTACGTTGGACAATCTATCTGAAATCCCAACATGCCCTTTATACAGGGTGTCCCATTCAAATCGACCCACTCGAATATCTTCAAAACTGGTGACGATATTAAAAAACATTTTAGACAAAAATTAAATGGTATCAGTGGACACACTTTCTGACGTGAAAAACTTTTCTCTATGTGCACCGATAGAGGTCTTTTTTTTTCATGGAATTGTATTTTTGAAAAACGAGTAGCATCAAACAGTGCATGAAAAAAATGTCAGATTCAATTAAAAAAAACAAAGCTTACCTTCATATGACCTTTACGTGTCCACGAAGAAAAAACTTAACTTTGGTCTGAAATGTTTTGGAATATCGTCAATAGTGACTTGATATACATGGGATACCATTAGAATCAATCTTTCTACTTTCGATTAATGGATTTTTCATTACGACGCTCGTAAGGAAAATTACACGAAATTTGTTTGTGGGTGTACAGTTTGCAACTATTAGCTACAGCAGCATACCTAAATTATGTGATAATGCGACTTACCTATACTGATCGGTAAATATCCTGAAAATAACAATTCATTTTTATTCGAAAACGTTCCACTATGGTCGGACATGCTGTTAATGATTTACGTGTATCACGCAATCAAGAAAAAAAAAAAAAAAGAAGAAAAAGAATTATAAATACACTCTATCGTGTCAATGCTGTTCCCTGTATCGATGTCCTTTAGTTTTTTCTCTGTCCGTTCTACGTTATTTTGCAAAAGAAGCTGGCCGAGAGAAGCGCGTTGTTTGCTCGTCTAATAATCACGGCGAGGAAAGGTAAACCGAGAAATAAAACGGAGAAAAAAAAATGTTCGATTTTTCAGTCGCCAGACAGGATTTTCCACAATATTTCTCCTCCCTTGGGTAAATGTTCCACGTCGTCGTACGGTGTTTATTGTTCGTGGGCCCGGTGGGTTAGAGAATCTTGGTGCAAAGTGTTGAAATTCGTGGAGATAACAGTGCTTTATATGTTCTTTACAGTGTGTTCGTGACGGTGGTGTGTATGTGGCTGAAGCTTCGATTGGATCGGCTCAATTTCGCCACGTGTCTTTCGCTACAATTGTTTCGATAAACATTTCCACCGACTGCCACTGAATTCGCTACGAGCTACTGTTTTTGCGAAAAAAAAAGAAAAAAAAAAAAATACTGCAACGATCGGATTAAAAAAAAAGGAACTTTTAATTGTCCCTCGGTATCCGTGGGAATTATTACGAAGCCTCTCACGTGCCAAACGGAGCAAAATGTATTCAACTTTTATCTTCTCAGCAATTAAATACTCGTTATTCAATGGCAAACCAGAAAATTCCAATAACGGGCTGAATTAATTTCATCTCAACCAAACGCCAATTCGCAATCACAGGAAGCAATTACTAAACCGCACAGATTGCCTTTCAAACAAACGCAAACAAACTTCAACCCGCGTGGGCGTTTCAAACTAGTTCAAACGCTAGAAGGCGATGGAAAATAATCCGAAAGAAACGTAAGCGTGTACTATAATCAATCCAAACATCCTCGAAGAAAAAGTGGCTGAATCCTCGCAACATCGAAGAGTCCCATGCATTTCAGAATCCGGTTTCTATGGAATAATGGCGCATAGGCGTTAACAAGATAGCAAATCGTATCGATTTCACAGCAATTAATTATCCTGGCGAGGGGTGTTGATTAGTCTTGTGAGTGTGTGGTAGGGTTGTATGTGAAGTAAAACGAGATTGATAATAGATAATATGGATCGAGTACATACGCTCGTTCAACAGGAAGCTCGGTCTCTTTGAACCTGCAACCCAAGGATCACATACATGATATCGTCACACCCCACACCCGTTGGTCACGTTTTAGAAACTAAACATCATTTCGGGTCGTACAGCGAGGCGTGAACAGGAGAAAAACCAGGCCGAAATTACGATTTCTTGTAGCCCAGAGCTATCAAACCTTAAGGAGCCCCCTTGGTTGAAAAACGAGGGGGTTAAGGGGGGCAAACAAAATTGCAAAAACTGAAATTTATTCTAAGTCCAGTAACATTAACGAACGTTTCATTATAAGGAACAATGCTTGGTTATATTTTCATAACATTGATTCGATTTATTTAAAAATTAGTGCAGTTTCTCATTATTTCAAAAGGGATACAGTAAGAAAGAAATTAATTCAATTATTTTTTCACATAAATGGAAGGCTTACACCGGGGCCCCCCCTGGAATGTGGGACTTGGGGTTCTAACCCCCTTAGTCCCCTCCCTTCTCACTTTCGGCGCTGAGAAAATCCTTAATTGAACGTAAGGAATAGATAACTATAATTTTTTAAAGTATAAGAGTAAATGTTAGTCGTGGTGTATATGATCGATATTCAGCGCCTCGCTGCACGAAAGACGTAAAACAATAAAACGTAGTAATACATTTTAAGCACCACGACCATCGATAGAAGCTACAGTCGTTCTCAAGCTACACATACAGAGAGAACGTGTCGCAGGCTGTTTTTGTACAGTTGTCCGATAAACATAATACTGACAAGACGGTGCTCGGCTCAGATGTTTAAACACAGTCATCGTAGACTTGTCAAGTGTGCGATTTGCAGCTCTGCGTGAACATCTCGGCGACAATGCGAAACAAATATCGATTCGTAACTACGTCCAATAATTACGAGGTAATTTGTTCAATTATGATTTGGAAATGATCATTAAAATTTAGGAATTTTTCTAGTAAAAGATACTGTAGCCAGATTCTAAGGAAATAATTTTTCAAACCCGCAGTAGTAATGTTGTGGTCATGGCCAGACACGTTTATCGACAGAACATCATCAAGCTTCTTTATCTACTGTCAGAATTTTTATGATTCCTACTTTACCTCCGCTAATAATATCGAAAATTACCTTCAAA
Organism: Dufourea novaeangliae; assembly: GCF_001272555.1. Lineage (NCBI taxonomy): Eukaryota > Metazoa > Arthropoda > Insecta > Hymenoptera > Halictidae > Dufourea > Dufourea novaeangliae. The sequence continues at coordinate 216,725 of NW_015373947.1, read as the reverse complement.
TCTACTTTATCGTCTAATGATATCGGGATCGTTCTACTTGACCGACAATCGGTAGTTCTGTCGGTAAGGAAGATTCAAACTGTTGGTAATGCAGGTGAGAAAGGAACGATTCCTCTCGAAAGTTGGAAACGTTTCGATAAATGAACGGTTTCAATGTAATTTCGGTCGGTTATTAAATATCTCACACGTCAACACGAAATCGCAGATGAGGAGATATTACACTCAGGCAATTATTTATTTTTTAATTACCGCTTTTAATTATTCATCAGCACGAACACATCGCGTTACGACATAGCAATTAACACCGGCCCGTATATGCAGGTTCATCAGGAGCCTCGCGACTAAAGGAATCTGTAATTTACGCCTACGTGAATTACGATGTACGCTCACGTAATTATAAACCATAGTTCGGTCTTGAATAACCACTAATCACGGATTCACACTGGCGTACATTGTACGAAACAATACAGCTTTCCAATAAAGCAATCAGGGTAAATATGTCATTATCCTCGTCCAATGTGTTCTGTCGTGCCAAGCGAAGGGTCACATTTGTATTCAAGAATAAATTATCGATTTGTTAATGTCAATGTTTATTTTTTTCATCGGTCAAGTACTTTCGACGTTCTTTCGAGTAGATTCTCTAAATGTCAATATGCGGCGAATCGAAGGCAAAAGAAACTTCTGTAACAGTTCAACGTTGATTCTGTGTCTGACCACAACCGACCGTTTCTACTGAAAGTTTCCCGCGCGAATCAATTCTGTGTGCAAGTCCCTGTCGAACAAATATTCTACACTTCGTCTGGTCGAAGCTCGAACAAACAACATTGTTTGTTCGAAGGTACTCTATCGTTCCCAAATAATTATTTACACGTTAGATCATTATCCGATTTTGGAAAAATTCTACTTCACAATTTCTTTGTACAGAGAAAAAAAAGTAGCCGAAAAGGACGACACTTTTTAGTGACGTCAATAGAGATTATCGAGCAAATTGAACACGATTTGGGCTCACCTTTCGCTGGCGATCGAACTGTTCCGTGACATCGATTTCGGCGACATCTCGAAATCGCTGTCACTGCGGTAAAGGAAGCTCTCTCTCCGTTGCGGCAGAGTCTGGAGAACGAGGCCGGCACTCGGCGAGGCGCCACCGCCGCCTCCGGCGCCTCCGTCCAGCGCTGAAGCGCCATTTTCTACGTCGAAACTGCGAACAAAAATACAAAATTAATGAAACACCTGTTCCTTTATTCTCCTTATTTCATTATGACCTTCTTACTTTTTTTTAATTAAATATCGATTGAATAAAGTACGTTCACATTACTTTTTGGACAAAATGAAATCAATAATTACACTGTTAATACCTATATAAAAGGGAATGAAAAATTGATAGACTTAATATTTGCGTTTACTATATAAAAGACAGATGTACCTAATTATATCTTTTTCATAAAAGGGAAATCCTCTCTGTAAAATGAATTCCTACTTCAATGTAAGAAAGTTTTTACGTAAATGTACTGATATAAAATCCATTACGTAATTAAAAAATGCTTGTTCGTATTTTATCCACTGTTTCCAACTGCATATTGAAAGATTTTATTAGCGTCTCACAAAGCCTCGAAGCTTTGGCGGCCATTTTGTATTATGAGGCTGTAAATAACCTGCCAAACGCGTTAGTCAAACTTCTTCGTTAAATTAACGACGGTGTCGTGTTACGCCGTTAAACAGGCCCAACTTCCCATAAATACATCTAATTATAACGCTTGGAATAACTGAACCCGTCAAAATGACGGATTTCAAATTTCTTGCCTCGCAATTGGAGAAATCACAAATGTATTTTCGTCGTAATTTATGGTGATGTGTGCTTTATTATGCATTTTACATTACACTATATTATATTGTTTTATATATTATACATATCAATACAGGGGGTCTCATTTAAGGTTAGCCCCCCGAATACCTCTTTTAATTCTGAGTACGCAAAAAATATTTTACGCATAATTTGAATGGTGTTAAGTGGTCAGTATTTTGTAGGCGTTGCTTCTTTTAATGTTTCTTTCTCGAAGTGTTCAAGGTCAACTATGTTTTTTTTTCATATAACCACACATTTGTTCCTATTGCAACACGTACCTCTTGAAAAAAATTCATTCAGATAAGTGTTATGATATGACCTTCAAATGACCTTGAACCCCGAAAGTGACGACTAACGATAACCATCAAGATTTTTCGAGAAATTCAAGATAAAATTTCTTTCTTCGAAAAGTGAAAAGTATCGAGAAATACAGAAACACTACTTCCAGCTGTTCCACTGTTTCCAAAAATGGAATCATGGACTCCGACCGTATGTGGCTTCCCTAGGGAATTTTTTTTAAAGGAGATAATGCTGATTTCTAGTTGAATTGCTAGTAAATATTTTTACAGAACAAGTCTAGTTATATTTCACGCGTGTCCTACATTAACGGAGACGAGAACAAATCTATATACATATTTTTGCCAGTTAACTTTTGCATTTGCAATATCATATTTCATTTAAATTAATTACCCGGAAAGTACAGAATGAAGTCAACCGAACGGGAAATTGTTTCGAGCCGAAATATAGAAACGGTCGTTACACATTGTCGAATATACGATGGTGCGTTCAATTAAAATTTATAAATAAATATCGTCGATCGGAACCTGGTGTGCTTTATTCAGGAGCCGTGGTGTCAGTTAAAGTGAAATTGCCGGGTGATATCATGCGCGTTCGCAAAAATATTCCGGATCTAAAACGTGTCGAGAATGTGAATGATAACTGGGAAAGTCGAATGTGATATATCCAGCAGCAAGTGGACGGTATTATCCTGACAATTTAAATATCAATTGCTATTAAAGTGTATTTTTCAACGAGAATAATTGAAACGTTGATTGACGTGAGAATTCTTATTAATGTGATGTAACGAGAGCCATCGTTAGTTTATGAAAAATGAAAACGAGATCTAATCACGTGTTTTCGTTAATTGAGAATGTAATTATAATATTCATCATTAATAATGTATTAATTATCTGCTACCTAATTCTTGTCTCCGGAGAGAACAGAAATTCGTTTATTTTGTTTATTAAATGAGTGAACAACAATTCGTTTAATTTTTTATTAAACATATGAACAGTAATTCGTTAAATTTTTTATTAAACAAATGAACAGTAATTCGTTTAATTTTTTAATAAACGAATGAACAGTATTTTGTGTATATTTGAATTGAATGTGGTTCCTCCGTTTCGAGTACCGATCAGAGAAAAGAGCAATCGCAGGTATTTGTGATCGAATTTCGCCTGAACTGTGCCCGAAATAATTACCTCTAGTATAATAGCCAAGATTACGATCCACGGGCTCGTTAGAATGGATCTAATTATTGGGGGGGGGGGGGCTTAATTAACATTCTTTCGTTCTTTCGTTCCCATGATAGTCTGCGGTGATCAGAAACCACGTTTCGTTCGACTGCTCCCGATAGTAATCATTACACATTATGTAAGACAACGATTAATGCTCTGACCTTGCCATTCAAATGGTTAAATAGTTCGTCATTGTGACGGTGAATGGGCCCACTGAATGAATGCCAACAAATGTTTCCACTTCGTTGTTCTCCAATTGTTATTCGAAATACACAAAAAATAAAATGAAAAATATTTATATGTGCAATAAAAGTGGGAAGGCGAGAGTGTCTGATCGTGACTAACCAATTCTACTTAAGCCACGAGGCACGTGTTGTATGAAGCCTGTTGAATGACTGACCGTGATTGGCTGTATCTACTGGACATCTTTAGTGTAAGTATACTATCCTTTGCGTGTGTAACCACTGTGTACTCAACCCCCTGCAAACTCAACCGTACAGAAAAGTATATGAATTTCAAGATACCTAATGAGTGCCCTGATTGATTAATTATCGTGGAAATACATGGAAACAGTATACAATGTGTATTATTGAATGGGAAATATAAATATAGAATGTGCAGCGGATGTCTGATCATTACTTGCATCATTTACTCGAATTCTATACTCATCTAGAACGGTCTGGTTTATTTTATTAAAGCGTGAACGAGTGTCTGACTACGGCAGGATAATTCTACTGAAGCTTTTTCAACAGTTACAGAATGAAGAATTTAATAATTATTTAATTAAAGAGCGATATAGTACTTTTTGGGTACATTTGACGCTTTAAATGTAATTTAATTCACACTCGAGTAACTATTTTAATTTTCAAAAGTTTTTCAAACCTGATTTTGCATATTTGGACAGCCCTGCGATATCGATCCTGTTACTTTTAACCATTCCCTAGTGCAGAACAATGGTCTTTATGTAATAACGTAACAGGCGCGGCGGCCACGAAACGGAAGTGCCTTTTAATCACTTCTTTATTATTGGTTCTGCTTGATGTCTAATATTAGCGATTCGGGCTTGGCTGTGTCTGATAAACACGACGATTGCACCTCGGTATCTACCTGGCAAATTTGCACTCAGAAATTAAACACTTGTTGATCCGTGCCCACCGTACGAAAACCGAGCATTCCCATACTCTTCTTATCCACGAACCAGGTAAGGCATTTTAAAAAAGCAACTGACGCTAGACCCTTCCATTTGACAATACAAAAACTATACTAACATTTCACACTACCATAAAATTAATTACATAAAAAGTAACACTTTCAATAAACCTCAATTAAATTCTCAGTAGAAATTCGACCAAATTATACCTATTATAAATTTCAATTTAATCTTGATTTTCGAAAACTACTTCGTGCACATTGTATCTCACGTATAATTAATTTCTATTATTTGATAATCACGTCTCGTACAATTCATTATAACAGCTATAGTTTAAATACCAAGTCGGGTCACAAGTGACCCAGCCACCGGGGGGACAACGATTAACAATAGGGGAATAAATAAGCGGTTCCAGTAACTTGTTCCCAACAGTTAAACGCAACGTTCCCAAGGCGAACTGTAAATCTCTTCCCCCACCCACATATCGTGAATCGTTTCCGTTGTGATTAGGGTAATTGCGCGTGGCTCGAGCATCGAAGCTCCTTTCTATCCGCGTTGGCTAATTAAAAAGAATCATCGCTCGGGTCATTATTTTGAGCTCAATCTCCTAATGGATTTCTCCCTCGAGCAGAAAAGGCAAAGGCTCGTTCTCGACCGACGAGTTAAGGGAAAGGGCGAGGGCTAACTGGTCGGCGAAACGCGACACGAAACATTATTTACATTAATCCTCGGCCCTGTGTCTGATCAGGGAATGGAATGATTCTACTTGGTGATTCTATTGGCAGGGGTCACTAGATAGAGCTCAAGTACCACTTTAACAAACGTTCGATTCTCCTCCTACTGTTAATAGGAAGTTGCTCACAATTCCTTTAAAAATTCCTCATGAAAACAGTAACAAAATTAATTAAATACCGAAAGTTCATAAATAATTTATATGCCTGAAAGAATTCCTAGTCTGAATCGCTGGTCGGAAAAGGTCAAGCTCCAGTTGTGAGACACTGTCACGTGCTCCCAACACATTTGATAGTGGGGGGCGTGGCCTTGGAGACGTTCATTGAGTCTCATTTACTTTATGGAAGTATTTAACAGATTCGTCTCTCGATGTATTTCATCTAACTTTCCACTCACGCTGACAAGGTAATAGCACATTAACGTGACGGTCACTCGTGTCTATGGAGACGTAAACGGAAAACTCGGTGACGGTCACCGGTGACCGTCATTGTGATCAAGATATCGATGTAGAATTAAAATCTAGAATTACACATTAAAATGTAGACACTGTAATTATCGTTCACGTCGCGCCGGTTACCGGTGACCGTCATTTTGGTCAATGCATCGATGCAGAATTAAATTATGTAGAATTACATGTACACCTAAATATTAAAATGTAGAAATTAAAATTTTCGTTCACGTCGCGCCGGTCACCGGTGACCGTCACGTTGGTCAATGCATCGATGCAGAATTAAAATGTAGAATTACATCTACACCTGAACATTAAAATGTAGAAATTAAAATTTTCGTTCGCGTCGCGCCGGTCACCGGTGACCGTCACGTTGGTCAATGCATCGATGCAGAATTAAAATGTAGAATTACATCTACACCTGAACATTAAAATGTAGAAATTAAAATTTTCGTTCGCGTCGCGCCGGTCACCGGTGACCGTCACGTTGGTCAATGCATCGATGCAGAATTAAAATGTAGAATTACATCTACACCTGAACATTAAAATGTAGAAATTAAAATTTTCGTTCGCGTCGCGCCGGTCACCGGTGACCGTCACGTTGGTCAATGCATCGATGCAGAATTAAAATGTAGAATTACATCTACACCTGAACATTAAAATGTAGGAATTAAAATTTTAGTTAGCGTTGCGTCGGTCACCGGTGACCGGCACGTGATACGAATTGAAGTGTCAAATCGGCTGAAATGGAAAGTCAGCTGAAATAGTAATAATCAATAAGTAGGATATTTAATAAGCTGGATTCATAGAATGGAAGATACGAAAGCTTTCGATACGAAGGGACTTACGGGACGGCCACGTAGACAAGCTTAGGGTGCGGCTTCGTTCTCGATAGCGTCGACACGCAGCCGCTGTGCCGTCTGAACGAAGTCAACGGAAGTGTCACTCTCATCGTTCCCGAATCTCTGCGTGCCAATCTGGAAGAGACCTCGTGCGGCACGAGAATAGCGTAGTCGTTCATGTCGACGTCAAAACCTCCCACGGAGGCAATTTTCCATCTATATTTCTTTCCGACCAACACACACACTGGCCTTTCACATCATCTCGCGTTGTCCCTTCAAAACCAACCCTTCTTTCTTTACAAATCGTGATTTTCACGAGAAAATATTGGAACATCAGTGAAGCTCGTGTTGCTTTGATGGCAGTATAAAAAGGTTCGTTAGGGGTTCTGAGCTTCTGTTTGCCCTTTTGACGATATTTGCACCAACAATCTGGAGTCACATAATTTCGTATGCAATATTCCTATTGAATACGTTACTATTTTCGAGGTTTTATTCATTTTTTAGTCGACGGTATTTAATAAGAAATATTTAACTCTTGGGCCGACATTGGCCAAACGTATTTTATTTAATTAAACGAATATCGAATGTTATTAAAAATTGTTAAATTCCTAATTTTTTAATATTCTTTCAATAATTATTAAAAAATTAACCGCTAAATTAACCGAGTACTAAGATTTTAATTTTCGTCTCATTCACTTTATCAAAAATTGTTCAACTCTAACATTGACAAATCAACTTTTGATAGATTTATTAAAAATTTAACACAGTACTCCCTCCCTAAAGACCATTTTGTAAACAACCAGTGTAATCATTTCGTCACTCCAACGACATCATAAGCTCAATTGCGACAGTATTTTCTACCAAAAAGAAGAATCGTGTCCACCGTTCGCTATAGGCGCGTCTGCGGTCCCGTTCGACGAGCCTATAGCAAGGCGAAGCAATTGCCGTTTAAATTACAGCGATTTCCCTTCGATAATCTGTTTTTATTAAATAATAAGAGTATTCCACTGATGGAAGCTCGACTAATTGCCATAGATGATTTCCATCGCCCAAGGAATAACCGCGGAGGAAATTTGAAGGAAGGAAGCCGAGAGGAAACGAACATCGTCAAGCCATTCCCGCTCGAAATTACGACGCGTTGTCCTCGAGGCTCCTATCTGAAATGGTAATATTAACGGCGAATTCATAGGTATCCGTCGTAAAAAATTATTTATCGATCGTCGTAAACGTTGCACGCCTTGATAACGTTATCAATTCGACGTTATCCCTGTGAACTTATTCCGTCACGACGTGCTGGATACTCAAAATTAGATTTCTGGGGATTTCTTTGAGGAAATCGTGTGGAAATGTATACGTGAGAGGAAAATAAAGATTGAGAAGGAAATTGTAGGTGAATGAATACAGGGGATCGAGAGAAATGGTTTTTTCATTTGAAATTCAAATTCTGACCAGTGATATTTCCCTGTGAACAAATAAGCCCAACAAGTTACCAAATGAGATTCTTTGCCTTGAACTTCGTCCCGAGAACAATTTCACGCGGCGGCGACGTTCTCCGAACCTTTTTCCTCACTTCGACCATCTTCTTTGTGAAAATCATATTTTCCTGCCTGGATCAATCTTTCGTTGAATATTTTCATTACTTTTAATGATTCTATTTTCGAAGAATCGTTATATAAATTTTTCAAAAAATTCTCAGTTCTGGACGATGCATAATGTACGTGTTTTCCGATCTTCCTGTTCTGTCACCATCGAACGGTGCATCGTAAAGGATGTTGGAAAAGGATCTCGCGGAAACTGGGACACGATTTTTCAAATGTGAGGTGTCCTTTTTTAGAAAACAAAAAAAATATGCATCTCCGACGATCGATATCAATGCTCCGACGCAAGGGAGCGTCTTCTTCGTTCGTCGGCTATTTTTTATCGTATCCAGTTATCGAAACCGTGCCCTGAATGATACATACACGCGTTTATCGTGAACGTACCGACCCGAGAAACGAGTTTTTCCCAACCACGATTCTCACGATGGCAAACGAGGACACCGGTGGTGTGTATATTTTTTTCCTTTTTTCTTTTTTAGTAGTAAATTCACACCTCGAGTCTCCGTAGGAAGAAAGTTTGAATGGAATTATGGGAACAATCGGGCTTCCCTTATTCTTTTCCTTGGGGCTGCTGATTAATCTGAAACTTGGCGGGAAGCTTTCAGCCAAGAAATGTATATCCATCCTTTTGATAACGGTTATAATTATGAAAATTCCGTCAGAAGTATAGAAGAATAAATAAATGAGGATAAAATGGAATTAAACCTTAGCGTGGCCACTGTGCTTTAAGCCTCGTATCCACTTGGAAAAAGGTGCTTTGGTATTATTCACTTTAAACCTCGTAACCACTTGGAAAAAGGCATCTTCGATATGATCTATTTTAAGCTTCGTATCCACTTGAAAAAAGGTGCTTTTGGCATTGTCTATTTTAAATCTCGTATCCACTTGGAAAAAGGATTTCATGTGGTCTACTTTAAACCTCGAATCTACTTGAAATATGTGTTTTCGGTATGTTCTAGTTCAAGCTTCGTATCCACTTGAAAAAAGGGATTTCAGTATGGTCTACTTTAAGTCTCGAATCTACTTGAAAAAGGTGTTTTCAGTATGGATTACTTTAAGCCACGTATCCATTAGGAAGATCTGTTCTCATACTATTGTTATGATTAAAATTATTTTACAGACATGACATTGCATGCAAATTGAAAGAAGAAGTTCCGATTTACTCCTTCACAGGAATTTAGTAAGAAAGAAAAATACTGTCAAAAATGTAACAATATGTAAATCTATACAATACTGTACTATTATAATTTATACACTAAGTATAATACACAGTTACTATTAGTAACCCTATTTGCAAACTTATCGTACATTATAATGTATTAGATATGTTATTGTAGTGATTTGTAAATCTAGAATAATATTAATATATCCTTCACAATTTTAATTCCGTATAATTCATCTTCCTTAGACTTCTCAGAGTTCATAAACTTGAAATACATAATAATAATGTTTTATACTAAAAACAGCAAGCAACCCTGCCACCAATCTATCAAACCACGTCGAAAAGGAAGTAAGTTCCTCGCTAAAATTGGCCAGAAGTTCCCTAAGGAACATATTAGACGCTGCGTGGTCATTTTTAATACATGATATCTCGCCCCCTCAGTGGATTCCCGAGAGGGAGCCAGGTCTAGTCGACGAGAAAACCCCCCGTGGCTTCAGTGCGGGGTAAGACGTAAGATTTCCATGGAAATGGAAAAAGTTCCAGGTGGTCGGTGAAACTTCGGTCCGGATAAAGAGCATCTGCGTGGCTCCAAAGTAAATTTGGAACGGCATAATGGGGGGAGACCGTGAAAGATTAACAGCTCGAACCCTTGACGGTCGAATGGAAGCCGCGTGTATATGGTGCACGGTTGTAGTAAAATTAGAAGCGCCGTTCCGACCACGCATTACCAGCTGGAGCAATGGATGAAAAGGGAGAGAGCCCAACGTGCCCCACCTCGACGGACGACTGTGAATAACATCCGGCGTTTAAGGCGATAGATCGTTTCCTTCGGATACAGTAGAACGTCGATTATTGTTTACTGATTTCGTGTTCTCATAACGGGAACAGAGATCAAATGTGTCGTGTATTAATATGGAAATCTGTTAAAAGTGATCCAGTTAAATGGAACACTCAGTATAGAAAAGTACAATTAATTATTAACTGTTCTTGAATTAGTGATTATCTGACTGTGAATGTTAATGTTAAGCAATTTATAGTTGTCAACCGAAATCTTATGGATTTATCCAATAAATTAAATATCTTTATAATAATGTGTAATTGTTAGTTAAGCAACAATTATATATTATTATAGAAATATTTAATTTATTGGATAAATCCATAAGATTTGTAGTCTAGTGATTAATCAAGTATTTTATTCTAATGACATGTAGATCAGTTTTTTCCTCTCTACAGGTACATCGCTTGGGACTGGAAACGAGCTTATAAAAAGCAGTGGACACGATTCTCCAATTGTTTCACCTATTACGTAGCAGCTCAATTTTTTCTTGGTCCGGTTTTCACATATATGTTTCATAAACAAAAAACGACTATGTAATTTTTAACGAATTAAATTTAAATAATAATTCCACATGCTAGAATATTGTAACATATTTGAAAAAGAATGAATTACTAAATGGATACGAGCGACAATTCTGTAACTGATCTTACTAAGAATAGAATCGTGCACAAACGGCAATTGTTCGTCACGAATTGTTCGCATATAAATACATGAAAATAGAGATTCCATAAATTGTCGTGCCATGGAGGATCGGGAATAATACCTCGAATAGGGGACCATCTGTCATTCCATCCTAATTGTTACCTCTGCTGCCACGTTACACGAAAATACCTTTCACGTGAAAAGGAAAATAAACGTCCAATTAGATCTAGCAACGAGTGACCTGCCACACTTTTTTTCCACCCAATTTATTATTTCTTTCTGAAATGATTTCCGTGCCTTTTTTTTTATCAAATACACGAGAATTTTTGAATCTATATTAAGGAGATCACTCAAATAGTTTAGTCGTACAATGAAATATTACTTAATATATTTATTTAAAAATTATTCATTGGCAATTCTCGGATATTCATATATACAAATAGATTGGATGCTTTCAAAGAACTATTTATTCGCTATACTAACAGTGGAAATTCTGTGAAAGTTTTATTTCAGACGTAGCGCTCGTTTATCGCTGTAAATTGTAGACTTGAGAGAACGTTTACTGGTATCGTTCTGGTGGGCTAATAATTTGAATAAATCGTCACGATCCGAATATTATCGTCTAATTAACCTATTACGGCTCTGTGGATTCGATATTCTATTATTTGCCCAGCTTTTGCATGCAAAATTTAATAATTCCACGAAACCAATGTACTCCATTCAAATTTTCCAGATAATTATAAATAATATTTGCAATCTATAGAATGTTCTACTAGAAAAAAACAGAGCTTTATAAATAAAATACTCAAATTCAATAATTCCAATAAATTCAGAATAATGAATAATTATAAATAATATGCTCGTAGTTGGTCAAATGTATGAATTAAAAGAAATGACAAGGTATTATTTAGTCCCTTTTCAGGTATGTACCTATTGTTCGACTGCTTCCTCTACAAAACGACTGAAAAAATTGCCTTTCCCGGTTGACGTGTGTTTCGAAATAATTGTGACAACTTGTCTCCGGTGTCGGCGCGTCTGGGAATCGAAAATTACGACAGAAACATGATCGATAATTTCTACGGTTGATACGTCCTAGCACGATACACGTCGATCAGCCGGGCAATGTTTGCATAGATACGGAAATCTATCAGACTCGCTATCGACACACGTCAAATCTCGATAATAAGGAAATTCTCTGTCTCCGAAAATACTGAAAATTCATTGTTCATAAGCTGCACGCGCGATAATTGTTTATACAACGACGCATTAATTCAGATGACGATTATTCGTTTACATATCTCAATGTGCTACGTCATTTTACTTCGTGGAAAAATATAACTGTAAACTTCCTGTGGATGGTGGTCGGGTCACCAGAGACTCAAAATTTAAAAAATTCCCTCAGACACCAGTAATCAGATTTCACGAGTAACACTAAAATATATTTACAGCCGATGAAGAATGTTCATTTTACAAGGATGATTCGGACAAAAATATTTAGTTTAAGCAAACCAAATCGCTGATTTTCTAAGAAATACGATTCCTCATCAGTCAGTTATTCATTTCAGTTGCTCTCAAAGAGGCAATCCTTAAAATTCCAAATCAACGAAAAACATGAAATTATTCACGTAACAACGAAGCGAATATTGTTTCAAACACATGGATCACAATTGACCCATCCACCAGCTTCTACAGTCTCCACACGAAGGATTAATACAGCACACGGTGTACCAGAAAAACGGTCCTTCCTCCACGGTCTAATCAAACTTATGACCCGAGTAAAGAAATATACTTTCCAACTGTATCTCAGAGGGAGGATGATCGTCGAAAGGGCAAAACGAAGCACTTAATTACCCACGAACCTCGAGTAATCAGACCTACAAGTAATATCCCAGAGTTCCCGACCGTTAAGGAACCTCTGGTAGACTCTCAAAAAATTCCAAACCAAACAAAAAAAAAAACTCTACAAAAAGTCCTCTTGATCACTCGGTAAAAGTCACTAAATATTGTCGAATCACTGAACCGATTCACTGCACATCCAAACACACTGACGCTGGTCACTCGGATAGGGGAAAGCTAGACTCTTAACGGTTCGTGTGATTTTTCGTTATTGTGAAAAACGTTGGCGAGCGGGGGAACGTGTAATGGACAACAAACTGACACAACCGAGGACATTCCGGCACGGTGTTGTACGCGAAATTGGGGCCGATGGAAGGGGCGTATTATGCTGGTAAACAGTAGGTTTACGAGCAATCCGTAGGCTCGGTCCTGGCCCGTGTCCTATACCAAGGACACCGGCACATCGCTAACACCACCGAACGGAGAACGATCCTCCTAGGTCGCGTGCCGGTTCTCGACTGGCGGCGACTGTACCCGAGGCTGTTGCTTATACGCGCGACCGGCGGCCACAGGTGTGCGTACCTGCGTGTACCGTCGATGACTGTGTCGAAGGGGGCAGTTTTTGGGGTACTGGAGATTGTTAGTGGGTGGTTGGAAATATTGTGTCTAGTCGTGTATGGTAATTAAAGAATGTAATTAAATAAGAATCGAAGACAAAAAGTTGTGGAATATTCTGCAGTAATATGTGAAGAATATGACTGCATGATAATTGAAGTATATTGCTGAATTATAGGTAATTGAACAATGTAGTTGGAGAATATAATTGAAGAATATAGTTAGAATTAGAGAATATTTTTTTAAAAATAATTGGAGAGTATAGTTGCATGATAGATAAGTGAAGAACATACTGAAAGAATGTAATTGGAGAATATTTTGTAACAATTGAGGAATATAATTAAAGAATATAGTTAGAATTAGAGAATACTTTTTTAACAATAGTTGAAGAATATTGTTGAATGATAGGTAATTGAACAACGTAATGGAAGAATGTACTTGGAGAATATTTTTTAACAATAATTGAAGAATATAATTAGTACTAGAGGATATCTTTTAACAATAATCGAATAATATAGTTAAATGATAAGTAATTGAACAACATACTGAAGGAATGTAATTGGAGAATATTTTTTAACAATAATCGAGGAATATAATTGAAGAATATAGTTAGAATTAGAGGATATTTTTAAACAATAACTGAAGAATATAGTTGAATGATACGTAATTGAACAACATAATGGAAGAATGTACTTGGACAATATTTTGTAATAATAATTGAAGAATCTAGTTGTATAAGAAATACTCGCTGTTTTTCTTTTCAAAGTGAGACATTATCAGTCACTCCCAACTCTGAAAGTGTACCATTAATCCAGCACATTCCACAGTCATTATAAAGTTATAAAAATTCACTCGGTATTAAACTTTTTCATTTCGAACGAAATTTATTCATGACTCCGCCGAATAGTAAATGCTCCACCGGCACGAAATAAAGATTTCGAAATCTGACGAAGCAACTGCTCCTCTAGAACAGCGAAAGAAGCAGAAAAGCTGAGAACTGGCAACCCATCTTGGAGAGGACCTGTTTTTATGGTGGAACTTTTCTAACGAGACCATTCGTTACTCGCCTTATGGCGTAGGCAATGCCATCGAAGAAGATGTGTATCTTCCAGCGCGAAAGGAAAGAAAAATGACCTTGAACAATCATTTTAACACTCGCAATCCTATGACCGGGTCATCGGTGACACGCCCAAAAGACACAATTTATTGAACAGAACAATTTATGTACGCATGTCTGTGAAATCTTGCGATGGGTCACGATTGACTCAGCCGTCGGCTGTGCCGTCCTTTGAGAAAAAAAAAGAATTAACTTTCGACAACCTTTGGATGGAAATTCGCGGAACAATGAAATCTCTGACGTCAAGAGCCTTTCTGTGACGAGGGATAACGTGTAATTCACCCGTCCCACACAGTTGATACAGTTGACATAAATTGGCTGAAGTCATAAACTTAAATGCATCAATGAGGAGTCGCTACGATTCACGTTAACTGGCCGCTGTCAACGTATGATTCATGAATATTTATGAAATATAAGGTCATGGGTTCCCAACACAACCACATCCATAGAACAGGCCTCATAAAAATTCTTAACAACATTTTCATTTCGTTTCATTTGTAGGATCCTTAATAGATCCAACAACAATTCTGTACATCATACGATTATAAAATTTCACACAGATTTGAAAATAAAAATCATAAAAATCTTTTTCCTGAAATTATATTATTAATCAATTATTATACCGTCATATTTCTTTTATATGTAATATGTTATTCTTGCTCGTTCTGACATTTTGAACAACAGAATCAAATTTACGTGTACCATGGTTACGTAACACGAAGTAATTAAGCTAGTCCTCGTTCGTGGCCATCGTGCTTCCTGAATTAAAAGAAAACAGTTTCTCCGAGCACCGTGGCTCAACCATTCTCATAATTCTTACGTTATTGACTAATAATGAAAGGTTTCTAGCAGCCAAAGCACGTTGTGCAATGGAATTTCGTAATAGCAGAGAGACGAAGATATTCCGTGGCGTGCAATTAGGCAACCGTGACGGGGCCATTTTCTTCGCCGTCGTTCGGTTCCCTGGACCGAATCAACTTCAATCGCGGCGGGAACACGGTAGGTACGAGAAATCGATCGAAATATTTCACCTGGAATCGAAGATCTATCGATTCTAATTTCTCGAGCAGCTCAGCCGTTTCTTATCCATTTCCAATCGAGGCTTGACGAAGCGCACCGTCCATCGGTGCATATTTCAATTCAGCTTCAAATGAAAAATTGTAGAACAGGTGAAAAATATTCAGATATATAAATTAAAACATTCCCTGTGAAATTAAATTCGAATATTATTAATCGGATATTTAATCGGGAAATGTAATTGTGAGCGCCTCAGCAATTGTATAAATTGGTTCTCCAAATTCTTTTAAAATCCATTCGCTTAATTGAAGGCGGAGTTTATCGTTAAGGTAAACTTCGAAATCATTATTCCCGGAAATTCAATTTACCTTGGTAGCTTTCGCATCGAACGCAACAATTTCTGAATCGTCCCGAACCGGTTATAAAGCGGATTATAATACGACGGAGCTTTGGCAACAACAATTTTAATTAAATCCGCCGGTTCTGATTCCGGGGTACCAAAACGGATGGAACTTCGATATGATAACTTCGCAAGGAAAACAACAGACTAGAAGGTATTTGGTTTCTGCAAAGGTTTGGTGAACATTTGAAACTTAAATATCTGAATCCCCAAACAGCTGAATCTTTTAGCATTTAAACCTTTCTTCTTCAACATTAAAATGTTTCATATTTAAGCATTTAAACGTTCGGGCATTTAAGCCTTTTAGTATTTAAAGCTTTGTACATTTGAACCCTTAAACGTTTCAATATCCCAATCATCAAACCCTAGACCCTTTAAGCTTTAGAATTTTGGGGCTGGTGACTTTTTAATCTTTGAACTATGTCTCTGAGTCTAAGTCTCTGAGTCCCTAAGTCTCTAAGTCTCCAAGTCTTTAAATCTCTAAGTCTCTAAGCCTCTAAGCCTCTAAGCCTCTAAGCCTCTAAGCCTCTAAGCCTCTAAGCCTCTAAGCCTCTAAGCCTCTAAGCCTCTAAGCCTCTGAGTCTCTGAGTCTCTGAGTCTCTATGTCTCCAAGCATCTAAGTCTCTAAGTCTTCAAGTCTTTAAATCTCTAAGTCTCTAAGCCTCTAAGCCTCTAAGCCTCTAAGCCTCTGAGTCTCTGAGTCTCTATGTCTCCAAGCATCTAAGTCTCTAAGTCTTCAAGTCTTCAAGTCTTTATATCTCTATGTCTCTAAGCCTCTGAGTCTCTGAGGCTCTGAGTCTCCGAGTCTCCGAGTCTCTGAGTCTCTGAGCCTCTGATTCTCTGAGTCTCTAAGTCTCTAAGCATCTAAGTTTCTGAATCTCTGAGTCACCGAGTCACTGATTCTCTGAATCTCTGAGTCATTGAGTCTCTAAGTCTTTGAGTCTCTGAATCTCTGAAACTTTGAACATGTAAACATCTGAAAATAAGAAGAGATCAGTTTGCTAACGGGTCAATCATCGCAGCCTAATGTCAACGACTGAAAACCGCAAAGCCCCGAGGGCATTTCCTCGGTAGCTAAAAATCGATGGCAGCGCCGTTTACAACAGGTTAACCTAACTACCCGAAATAACGAGACGTTACGACCGTCGTAAATCCCGACGGTGGCTTTAAATCCAAACTTTCCCGTAAATCTTCCCTGCCACTCGTTCTGTAAACCGTCAAGTTCACTATTCGAGCGACGTACACCGATATAAAACTCTAGTTACCAGGCAACAGCTCCCCATTCTCCCCTATTTGAACATCTATTACCAGAAGCTGTCTTTACAGCTTTTCTATAAAAATTATGGTGGAACATTGCAGTTAATGAATTACTATTTTTTTCTTTTTTTCTTTCGGTTATTCTTGTTCGACTTAGTTACACCGATTTAATAATTTTCAATTGAACGAATCCTCGAGCATTCACAATCGCTGCAAGAACTAACTACGCGGTTGTTACTATCTTCTGTTTACCTTGCACTCGGAATAGATCTGTTTTACAATCGTGATAATATCTCGAATTTAGTATACTGTTTGCAACACTTCTCAACAACGATTTTCTCGTTTTCCAGGTTACAATCTCAAGGCGATCATCCAATAAAACCGCTCAGCTGGATACGAAAGCCAAACAGAAGGACGAAACTACACGAGGACACGAAAAGGAAGAAAGTTTAGTCTTTCGAAGTTAATCTCCTAACTATAGCGAAATTTCAGAAATCCTGAAACAATCTTGAGACACTAAAAAAATTCGAAAAATCAGATACAATTCTTTCTGGATACCCTGTAGATCGTGCAAAACAAACAGACGTGGAGGGGGTAACGGTGGCATAAATAAAATTTGCCGGAGCATATAGTACCGAAATAGAAATGAAACACGATGTAGTGGAATATAAATAGATACAAAATGATGGATTCGAGCCGTATAATTGAGAATTTCATGTGGACTCGAAGTACGAACCGCGTGAGTGTTACAAACGACGACAATTCGATTAGGAATCGGGGGGATCGCTGGTCCGTGGTTGCTGTGAATATAATTTCCCATTAGCCAGGGGCTGAATGGAAACCTCGATTATGCTCTAAAATTAGGTCGCCAATGATGCGACTAGACGAAGGATTTATTACAATGCAGACGGTATTGTCGGTGCCGCGTTAATGAGAAAATGTACATATACTATCGAATATCCGTCGAAAGCCTGGTCATCGTGTAATAAACAATTCCTAGGTCAATTATTTACAGAAAGAGAAAACGTAAAAGTTTGATTACTATACAGGAAACAGAGTTTCAGTTAGGCCAATAGTTATTATTTTCCACCGAAGCTAGGGAAATCTTATGGGCCGCCATGATTGGTCATGTGACCTCTCGCGGATGCGCGTTGCGATCGAGATCTAGGTTGGCCAAACTACACTCAACAGAAAAATATGTTTACAATGAGAAATATACAGGCTGTAACAAAAATGTTGGAGGACCCGGAAATGGGAGACTCGTGAGGTGATTTGAAACAAGTTTTTCCTTAACAAAAATGTTGTCCGAGGCTTTGTTAAGGAGATATTAACGAAAAACCCCGACCAATCAGAGCGCGAGTCTGGCGGCTGAGTTCCCGTGGTAACGTTGGCTACGCGCTACGATTGGTAACCAACGTTACGGCGGGAACTCGGCCGGCAGACTCGCGCTCTGATTGGTCGGGGTTTTTCGTTAATATCTCGTTAACAAAGCCTCGGATAACATTTTTGTTAAGGAAAAACTTGTTTCAAATCACCTCACGAGTCTCCCATTTCCGGGTCCTCCAACATTTTCGTTACACCCTGTAGAAATGAACCATAGATCGTGGAACAATATGACTGGATTAGAAAATGAGGATGTAATTGCAAATCACAGATGCATAGTTCCATAAATATAGATTCTTTAGCACCATTTTTAAATTTTCCTCCAATCGTTTGTACATTTTTTATATATTGTCCCTAAAATCCTTGTACAGCTTTTCGATACCTATGAAGGGATTCTACCCAAAGTGGTAATCAAGACTTTGTGGCGCAACGTTGGCAATATTGATTCGGAATAGTTAGCGGGATTTTTATTCTGGATTTTTCAGAAACGGTGAGGAACACCGACTATCCTCAAAAGGTCGGGGTGAAAGCTCGGTATCGATCACGAGAAGTTGGCGTGCCACGCGGTTGTTAAGGGTGTTTATCACCTACGTGCTCTTCAGGGTCGTCAGATTTGTGTCAAGAACTCCCTTCTTCCACTCGCGCGATATGCATGTACTACAACCCGTAAAAGAAACTCATCGAACGTACGCGGAAGAATTTACGAGGCTGCAAACGGGGATATTCCGGGAGTAAAAGCCGCCTGGGCGTTCCTCTTCGAGCGGCGATCCTCAAGGATGGGCAACAGCGAGCAATCCAAGGCCTCGAATTTTTTCGTTGCGGGAACCCCATTTCCGTGAAACAGTTATTAACATCCCCCGTCCTCCATATTTTCAGTCCAAAACGTGATATTAGATAATTGTTTAAATTGTTCCTTTTAACTTTTGTCACCCCTTAAAAATGGCGCGATATTCAAATATCAATATTTAAAGTGAAATAAAAACCTTAATAATATTCATGTATTGTTAGGAAATAACTTTGGTGTAATTTAAAGTTTATAAATTATTATTTAAAAGAGTGTCTTTGTATAAATATCTATGAAAAATTATTTTCTCCATTTCCAAATTAATTACAACATTTCCAATCAATCTTCTCAGTTCCTGAATGAATTTTATAGAGAATTAAATATTGATTTTTATTAATTGAGGATTATAACATCAAGCTCGACTGCGATGAAGAAGCACGACAGCGATGTCGTCCAAGAATAACTCGGTATCCAGATGGTAACGAATTTTCGTCAGACGGTTGGTAAGCTGTACAGCAACCGGGCTCTGCGCATCGATTACATTAGCATTAGGGGTTGTAAGTGGATCGGATTTAATAAACCCTGCTGTGTATAATCTTAAAGGGGTATTACGCTGGCAAGGCTCATTTCCACGATGTTAGCTCATAAGGGAGCAAGATTATTACCAGCAATGTTTATCAGAATCATCTAAATTTGATCCCGCCATAAGCACAAAAGATAACATGAAATTCAGAAATAATTAATTTCATTGAAACACAATTTTATCTTTGACCCCCCATTTTTAGAATTCTCTTCGACCACTGTCAAGTCTACCTAAAAATTTCTACTCTCCGGCAATAAACCTTCAAACATTTATGTAATTTATTTACAATTCACAAACTTCTGAAATTTGCAAATAAATTGTTTGTTGTACTTTTCTGTCTAACCGTACAAACGGATCAGTAATTAGAAAAACTACAATAAGTGGTTTACCTGTTTAATAACTTTTCTTAAATTTTTATTCTGGTATTGAGTGGATTTATAAATTATTAAAATTGTTAGGAACATTTTGCTGAATCTAATAACTAATTTAATTTAATTATTCGATTCAGCAAAATGTTCCTAACAATTTTAATTATTTATAAATTCACTCAACACCAGAGTAAAATTTAAGTAATGTTATTAAACAGGTAAAACACTTATTGTAGTTTTTCTAATTACTGATCCGAAGACTTGCCAATCGAAACATGTCAACCCTATTTCAAGATACTTAAGATTATTAAAAAACATCTGAAAAAAATGCTTCAATAAAATATAAAATCACTTTGTATTGACCCCGTCGTGGTTCTAAAGCTTGTACAATCTTTTGCACTCGTGACGCCAGTGATTTATTGCGCTCGCAACAATAAACTTCTTCTCGAGCCACTTTAAAAGCTAATTAACGGGCCCCTGACTCACCTCTTGTTACGATCGACGTAATAACGTCGTGAGTGGCGTCGAAGACGATGTCGACGTCTCTCGATATACGATAGACTAATCGCTGTCTCTCTAGAGTTCCGCCTCGAATCGTTCCGATCTCGGTTATCCGGCGCGAGTGATTCCCTCCTCGAGTCCTCCGGCTGATTCTTCTGCTCCTTCGACCTGACTATCGTCCAGATGAAGAACAACACGGCGATCATAGTCTTGTCTTCGATGATCGCCTCCGTTCCATTCCTCCGTCGATCGATGCATCGATCACTGAGCACTATTAGACTCGAGGTTCAGTTCGACACCACCTTAATCCCGGATTAATTCTCACTTTACTTTAGTCCGCTGATCTACTCGGAGATCGATCAGCCTCCATCACTTGGATCGAAGGATCAATAGTTGATATATATATATTTTTTAAACATTCATTCAGCAATGTTTTTTGCTTTATTTTACCCTCCCCAATAATACGTAGTCTATTTAACCTCTTCTAGACGATACTGGGTCATTATTGACCCAACATGTGGGGACAATACTCGTGAATGTGTGTACTAAATTGATCTAGTTTGTGGAAATAATATGTAAATAGACATAAATATTTTCTTAGGAATGATTGAACCTCAGGATAATGTGTATCTGTATACTGGGTGTCTCAGATAAAAAGGAACTTGTATGTCAGTAATCGTTCCACGATGGGACATTTGGTTGACGTTGTCACAAATGAATGTCTTCAAAGGAATAATTGTTTAAAAGAAGAAAAAATGAAGACTCGAAGGAATTATAGAGGGACCTATCGTCAACATGGGAGTGGACGCGTGTCCTCCGCAGTTTCCGGTGTTCTTCAATTAAAAAAGAAACGGCGAGAATCCCCCCCGCCGCCGATACGCGTTTCCGTCTGTTGACGGTTCGAGAACAATAAATATTGTTCGTGAATCACGTTGAATGGCTCTTGTCCTAAATCCCGCGAATAATAGATCGCCGTTCCGCGTCGCCGCGAGTTATCAAGTTGTCGATGATTTCTGTGGGAATACGAGAGTGGCCTGATTTCCCTTGCCAACTTGCTTTTTCCCATTTATTCCCGATGATTACAGTTACGAGAAGCATGATGGAGTTATCTGAAGCGTTTGCCAGAACTTTCAAGTGCAGCATGGCGACAGATATGTATTGGGAAAGAATGGCATTCGTGTCGTCGTATCGACAGAAAATTGTTAGTGGTTCGCAGATCTCGATGAAACGAAGAGAAAACCCCTGTCGAGTTTTTCTGTCGAATCAGTATTTGTGGTTGAGAAGTTCCTCTATTTCGGGAGCTGGTACGGTCACCATAGTGAGTCGCCAGAGATCCAAGACATGCCAAAGAAGCTACAGAATTTAGAAACATTAGAGACACTAGAGGAGTTACAGACGTCTGAAGCGCTAAAGGCGCTAGAGGTGGCAGAGACGCTAGAGGCCTTAGAGAAGAAGCTACAAACGCTAGAAGCGCTAGAAGGGCTAGAGGAGCTAGAGGTGATAGAAACGCTACAGGAACTAGAAACGCTAGAAGCCTTAGAGAAGAAGGTACAGATGCTAGAAGCGCTAGAACGGCTAGATGAGCTAGAGGTGATAGAAACGCTAGAGGCCTTAGAGAAGAAGCTACAGATGCTAGAAGCGCTAAAAGGGCTAGAGGAGCTAAAGGTGATAGAAATGCTACAGGAACTAGAAACGCTAGAGGCCTTAGAGAAGAAGCTACAGATGCTAGAAGCATTACAAGAGCTAGAGGATTTAGAGGAGCTAGAGGAGCTAGGGAGGCTAGAGGAGTTAGAGATGCTAGAGGCGCTAGATGTGTTAGACTTGACGCAAGAGATGCTGGCGATGCTAAAGATGATATAGTAGCTACAGACACTAGGGACTCTAGAGACTATAAAGACCCTAACTACGTCTGGAACACACAATGAAACCCCTTTTCTTTGTGAACATTTCTCTTCGATGTTGTAGATGATGCCATTAAGGTACAAACAGTAACTGTTACTGGTCATTCATAAACGTCTAATAAACAAATATAGTAGTCAACGAAATATACAGGTTAAAAAGTACATGCTCCTCGTCACTGGAATGGCATCCCTGGTTTTTTAACAAGCCATCCCCGTTGATAATGACAGACATTCGGTGAGCCACGATCCTTGAGTTTCCGCTTTGAAAGGCGGTTCCGTTCAATTTTCCCGCAATTCCACGCGGGCTTTGTCGCGTCTCGCGGAGAAAAGAAAGGAAGAAAAAAAATATTAATCCCACCGACCGGAGTGCTTCACAAATATTAATACTTTCGCGATCCCAGAGCGCACTGACGGAGGTTCTCTCGTTTCTTCGCGAGCCTCGCGAAAGGATGACGTCACGGGGCCGCCGCGATACTTCCAGTCAATATTTAGCGATCGAGTCACGGTTCCACGGAGCTGAACAAAGAATCCCGACCGGCGACGGCGGTTAATTGCGCCTCGTCCTGCAAATAACGCAGCAACTTTATCGGACAATCGTGACTGGGATTTCGTTCGAAGACAAAAGGACGACAGTGCTTGGTGGACCGACGGTGAATTGACCGAGGCGAGTCTTGACATCTTTTTCAAGAGAGAGAAGGCCTAATTGGGAGACGGAATTGATTCTTGATTTGTCGGTACAGGGT
Organism: Dufourea novaeangliae; assembly: GCF_001272555.1. NCBI lineage: Eukaryota > Metazoa > Arthropoda > Insecta > Hymenoptera > Halictidae > Dufourea > Dufourea novaeangliae. Next base: position 193,448 of record NW_015373947.1, on the reverse strand, counting down.
GTTCCATGAAGTGTGGTCAGAAGTTGAGAAATAATTTTTCCTGAACCTAGGAGTCAGATAATAATTTATATTTTTATGAATCTTGAAACAACAAGTGACTCTTGATATGGAGATACAGGTTACTTCAACAAAAATGGACATGGATTAGTATAACCTCTTTGAAATTGAAAATTATGTAAGTATTTCTTAATATCTTAGTCTCTGTAGAGAGTAAGACTGTAAATTTATGTAAAATTATGTATGAATTACAGGTCGTTTCAAATTATGGATGCAACTTTAATTGAACCTTTCATTTACAAGAATTATTGCTTAATTCCTTCGACTGACTAATCGACTTAAAAGTCTGGAAATAATCTTGATTTATGCTTGTATGATATTTAAATTGATTATTTCTCAATACCATTTATCCAAGAAGGAATATTCACCCTAAATCAAGATTACTTTTCGGTCTAGTAATACTGGGTGTTCCAAAACAAGTGGGCAAAACTCCATTAATTCTGAAGGTTAGAAAAAGTATAAATCTACGGTTAAGATTGCTGGATCCAGAGACACCGAATTTTATCAGGGACTGAGAATCGATAACAAGCCAGTGAGTCGAGAAATCGCGTGGATCCCGATAACAGCGCAGTCACTCGGGCCAGAGACATTGTTCCACGAAGCGGCAAGGATCGAGGTACTTGTTGAGTCCGCCGCGGCTGGGAATTTCAATTTTCGTAATGGATTCCATCGATTCTACCCAAGGCGTAATACGTTCCCATTGCGATTTCATTGAAAAATCCCCGACCCCTTTGCGCTGGAAGTTGAGCCACATCCCTCGATGGTGAATTAAGGCAGTTCATCCCTATTCCACCCCCTGCCCATCCCCCTCCAATTACCGAAGTCAATGGCGAACGTCAAAGAGGTGAAAAAGGTGGAGAAAATTCTCTGGAACAATAGAACCTCCATTATGCGAACTAGTCTCGTAATTCGACCTTTCATACTATATTTTCTATATTTCTTACTAGGTTTTTCTGTTGAAATTGTTTATTATAAAAATTGTTACTCTTTCATTTTTTTTCACAGTATTCGACTATATGCACAGTTTGTATAATAATATTCAGTTCAATTTTAATGTAGGTCTACTTTCAGAGACTTATTCCACTTCAATAAGTAAAAGTAATTAATAAAATAATTTTGTTGAATCTTCAGAAGAGGCCGCTGATAATACAAATTCCTATTTTTCCAACGAAATTTCGAAATAATAAATTTATTAAAATAACGATTCTCGTAAATTTTCAGTCTGCGGTATCCCGAACGTCATTCAGTTTGTAATCTGCAACCCAGATAATTACAAAAATCGTTTTTCGATGGAGAAAAAGAGCGAAGAGGGGGAGGCGTGTTTCAAAATTTCATCCTGAGCCTCGTGTCGCGTTAATTGCGTACCAATCGGAAACACTTTTTTTTTCACCAGGCGACTTAATTAAAAATTCTCGCGTTACCCGCCGCTAAACAAAACTGATTCAACATTCGCGGCCGCGTCACTTTGCATTGCTAATACGCTGGGATACATCGTCGCGAAACGACAGCTGAAACTTTAATTTCGCCGGGATTAATTGAACGAAGGCAGGGAGTAATAAATGCGCTCGATAAATATAACGAGGTACCAGGAATTTGATATAAACAATTTAAATAATTTGACAATTTCATTTTTCTTGTCAATTGTATATATTGGTAAATATTGTACCGGACAGAATAGTTTTTAAATAAATAACAGTATTTCCAGGTTGATAACAATATAAACTAACATTTTCAATGAAAAAACGTGTTACAAATATTTACTGTACTAAATAAAGTTATCAATTTTTTTGCTGTAAACCTTCTTTGAATATTATTTAGAACATTTTCTTTTTTAAACAATCGAAATTCGTTTAATGGAGATTGCACAAATTCATAATTTAATTCAGACTCAAAATTTGATTTTGTATAAAGAAATTTATGATCCCAACGCCATTATCGTCACTGAATTTAAGTTATATTTCGTTGAAGTTGTGATCTCATTTTGTTTGAATTTTTCTGGTTATAAACGTCTTGCGAGCAGAACGTTGGATGGCCTTAACCGGTCAATTAACACGAGCACAATAAGTATTCGATAAAATGGCGGCTGTGTGAAATGTCAATAAAGACGATGAATTTACTGGACACGTTGTCGACTTACGGGTCCGAGGACACTTTAAGAAGGTTAATCGAAAAGATTGCAAGTAATAGCTTCACGCAGATTCGAAACTAAAATGAACTATTTATTATTTTATATTAAAAATTGAACAGTAGAGTTTATTTCTTTGCAAAGATTGTATACTACAATGAAAACAGATAAAATATTGTTTATCCTTCATTTGTACTAGTCACGATGTGGTGATAATATTTTTGCAGTGTCATACTTTACGAAAATAAATTTAAATATTATAATATTAATTTTACAATTGAAATTGTGTTAACGGAATAGTTGGATCGTGAATAAATGGGAAAGGTTCTGACGAATTGGTTTGCTATGTCTAGAAAGAAATGAAAAGACTGAGTAACTAATAATAATAGAGCTGAGTGATGGATAAATAAATTTATAAAAACAGAAAACAATCATTTCTTCGTGACACGTGTTCAACACGCTGTTACATAGTTCCTCGGTTTAGGGAGCCAACCGACAATTAAATTAACCGAACAACATGTTTCTAAAAAATGTACAAAAAATGTCCTACTAATATTCTGAATACTATCGCTCCAATTTTCAAAGTATGTCAAATATCCACAGCCTCGATGAGAATCACCTGTTAGCGTCATCAATCCCCTTCAACGTCACACTATCCAGAATACCAACGCCACAATCCGTGTTCTTTATTCTCCGTTTCACCGAGACTCGCTTATCGAACTTACAAAAATATTTTCACACCCAAAAAAAACCCATTGAACTACAAAAACTTTTAGTACCAAATAATTGATAAATAATTTTCTATAGCAAATTAAACAATTTAAACAATCACTACTTCAATAAATCGTAACGAATACCCGATTTCTGGGAGCAATTTCAGACATATCCGATGGCTGGGTCAATTGTGATCCATGACAAATTTTCACAAAACCATATTCACTTTATTTGTCGCATAGAACGTTCAGTTGAGCGTGTTCATCGCCGGGTCGTCGGTGACCCGGCCACCGGACCACGAGGAATAAATCACCAATAATTAGTGACACCCTATGGAAACAGCCTTATTGAGATCGAGGGATTTGTTTGCCTCGGTGGGTTGAACACAGAGGCGACGAGAACGATCGAGGAAGAAAAAAGCGGGGGGATAGTGATTCACGACCGAGCCAGCACGTGAATCGAGACGGACTAAGGCTCGCGGGCACGCGTTTACGGTCACGCGACGGGGCGGAGAAGGGTCGGTATTGGGCGTCCCGACGCGATCCACGGCGCGCAAGTGCACGCGCCTCTTGTTGCACGCTCGCACGCGGAACGACGTTCTTCTGTTACTGAATCTCGTGTCCCTTACGTAATCGGTGCGAACGTGTGTGTTGCAACCGATTCACGTGAATTACTCCAAAGATTGTTCAACCAAATACGTAGTAAAAAGTATTAGATTTTTTTTTATTCCATTTTACAAAATAAATACTGTAATTTAATATAATTGTGTTATTGTCTAATGCTATTGTTTACTGTAAAATACTTTAAAGATTGTTTAACTAAATGCACAGTAAGAAATATTAGACTTTATTATTCCATTTTGTAAAATAAATGCTATAGTTTAGTGTAAATTGTTAATGTATAGATTCACTGAATATGTTTTAATGTAGATAATGTGAATCATACGTATTCGATAGAACCATCCAACATTCTGCTAAATAAATGCTGTAATTAAATATCAAGTGTTCGAGTGTGTGACTTTGAATATGTTGATCCACGTGATACGTTTGTATGTAAATTACGAATGGTGTGTAATACGATAATACCTGTTCTCATATCGTACAATAAATAAACCGAATTAGTATTCATAGTCGGTTTGCGTCATTAATAATTTACGAGTAGTACTATTTTATTTATGTTATTAATATTTTACTAATATTAATAATTTATCAATATTAATATATGTTGTTATTATTTTGAAAGTTCTATAACCGATGTTATTACAAAAATTATTTCAACACATTTAGAATAAGATTTGTCGTATTTAAGAAATTCAAGAAATTCTTCTGTATAGTATTTTGGAGACCAATTTACCACATTTGAGAGACAAAAAGACACTAGAGTACCTACAGAAGTCTCCATAGGTGAGTTGTTACTCATTCAAAAACTGTTTATTTTCAAAATGCATAATTTTTATAGACAATTGTGGAAACTGTTTCTGGACTATTTTCTCAATATCTGACAATATTTTTAAACTAATATTAATATAAACTAAAATTTTTAAGTGGCCACTTTTAGATAGATGTTTGTTCAGAACATAAACTCAGTGATTTTCAATCGATAATACGCTCAAAAGAGTATAGAATAAAGGGGAAAAAAATGTAAAGTTGTTTCTTAAGAATTAAAAAGCTATTAAAATTTAATAAATTATTCGTCAACGAGCTACCTGCGTAACCAGTTACAATCGGCCCCGCACTGATGGATCAACACGTTGCGCACACGGAACATGGTGATTTATTACTCTTTTCACTTTATCGCCTATGCAAATGTGTTCGCGCATTTCTAAAATTACTTCGAAATTACCGCGGACGAAAAAAGTGAAATAAGCTCCGCAGTCAATATTGAAATAAATTAACTTTATCAATCATTGCAAAAATTTTTCCTACCACTAACGATCGCTCGTGAAATTAATACACAGAAACCACATTCAAAATTCATTAACAAATTTTTATAAACATTTTGTAATTTAAAACATTTTTTTAAAATTTCTGTTAATCATTTTATAATTGTCAAAGTTTTTAAAGTTTCTATTAATCATTTTAAACACGTTATCACATACAGATATCACTGTCACAATACACCTGCAATTATTTTAGTAGCCAAAGTAAATGGAACGTCTCGTGAGTCACAACGACAGTATATTCGTGACAATCGCGTCCACGGTACGTCGATCGATCACAACCGAGTTTATTTTCGGGGGAAAATTGATAAGAGAATGGATATAACGCAGGGTAAAAGGAGCATCTGTTACCCGTGAATGAATTTTTTCGGGGATTTTCGTGAAGGATCGGTGAATTTTTTCACGCTCGAACGATTCACAATGAACATTGCTTCCGATCCCTGGCACCAGGACTGGATCAATTTGCGTTTCGAGCTGCTGCAGTCACAAGGACAAACTAAGAGAACGGCCGTGGCGGAACTGCTGAAAATCCGTCAGCAGAAGCGAGAAGGAAAGAAATCGATTGCCTTGCGATATCTTCGCGCGCTTTAAATGCGAGCCGACCATCGCCGTAGCTAGGATCTCGGGGGCCCGATCTGTAAACGTCTTCAATCGATTTCTAACAATTGGGCGTACAACCAAATAAAACTGATTACAATAGAAACTTTAACAAAAAAGCTGGACCACTTTTACATTTTTATTAATTTAATAGATTTTTTTTTTATTCAGTTTTTTTTTCAAATAATTTAATTTATAGAAACCACTAATAAACAATTGAAAAGTTCGGTGACCTTTTTAGTCATTTTGCATTGTAAAAAGTATGAACTTTTTTATCAAAAAAGTTTTCCGTGGTCCCTACGGTACCCATAGAGGTGTGCTGAATAACTTTCAGACTGAATGGTCAAATAGTCTTTTTGCAATCACCTACGCCAGCACTACGTAATTTTTTCAAGGCGCACACACAAAACTATACTAGGGTATATTTAAATTAAATAATTTTTAGTTAACAACCACCACGAAGATTAACACATAGTCATTGTCTAATAATTTACAATAAAATAAATTTTATTCCACTTGAAATTTCATAAAACAATCCATATCTTGCAAGTTTCTGTATATCTCGATTTCTATCTGTTATAATTATTAACAATTCGCATTGTAAAAGGGATGATATAATGTTCAACATCTTCTTTCCACCGAAGATGTGATTGTTATAAACATTATAATATTATAATATTAAACTTATTGTTGAATAATTGTAACAGTTATTGTCAAGAACAATATCAATCAAACGTCGATCAAAGAATTCCTAGTGTTCTACAAATTTTTATGAATCCCTTGTTTAAAACGCTATCAAGGCCATTTTCATTAAATAATATTTAGTTGACAATCGTCATAAACATTAAGACATAGTCATTGTTTAATAGTTTGCAATAAAGTAAAATTTATTACATGTAAAAGTTCATTACACGGTTCGTATTTTGAAAGTTTCTGTAGATTTCGATTTATATTTGTTATAAACAATAACAATTTGCATTACGAGACAGCTAACAGAATGTTTAACAATATTCCTCAGAGAGGTAATTATTATAACAATTACCTTATTAGAAATAATAAATTAATCGAGAAATAATTTTTGGCGCGTTCGAGTTTCCAGTGCACTCAATGTTCGCGCACCTGTCCGCGCACCAGTGCGCATAAGCTCGAGCCTATAAATACGAGCGCGCAATGAAAAATCCTCAGTTCACTCGCGTCCGCGGACCTCGTCGAGGTCTTTCGATTGCTGACCACTGGTGGACACTGATCAAGGGGTCCTCTCTATTATCCGAACTCGACGAGTTCTTCCCACGATTGCTGACCACTGGTGGACACTGGTCAAGGGGGATTCAAGGGGTCCTCTCTATTATCCGAACTCGACTCAGGGGTTCGTTTTTTTTAATTTTTTTTTTATTGTGATTTATTTTAATTAATTGGGTTTTATTTTAATTTATTATAATTAGGTACTTGTGTTTTATTTTGATTTATTTTAATTATATGTATTTATTTTAATTTATTTTAATTATAGGTGTTTTATTTTGATTTATTTTAATTGTATGTGTTTTATTTTGATTTATTATAATTAATTGCGTTTAATATAATTCATTTTAATTAACTATGTTTTATTTTGATTTATTCTAATTAATTGTGCTTTAGTTTGATTTATTTTAATTCAATAAACTCAAGAAAGAAGCCATCCGCCGAGGGACTTAGATATTTATAATATAAGCGTATTTAGATATCAAAGTTAGTTGTACAATTATTGTGAAAGGCAGATAGATGGAACTTGTGTTTCCATCTATCTTCCTTGGGTCTCCACATGCAGCAACCTCCACGTTTGTGAGACCTGGTAATCGGTGTTATCCTCGATTTACAAAAATGCAAATCGAGGATAATGCCGAGCGAATGGCTGCAAACCCATTGTAAAATAATTGTAATGCATACCGAGTAGTTATTACTTTAACTGTCGTTGTTCTCCACTTAGCATCAGAGACTCTCTGAAACATATTCTCTTTCACCGAATATGCGCCCCTTTTGTCTGTAATAACTGCTCGGTACACAGCTAAATGTGTTAGTTGTAAGATAAATAAGCAGCAAAAAAATTTGGATAATGTAATTATTTTCCTCTGGAAAGAGGGAAGGGGGCAAAATCCAATTTTTTCAAGCCGATCCATTTGTTCTTATGAATTTGGTTTTTTTTCATGTTCTCGATGTTTTTAGTAGGTCCAGTGAATTCCAAATTAAATAACAACCTTTTTTTCTAACACAATATTTTTGTAAACAGTCTACTGAGTTATATTATGTAATCTACTATTTTTGTACTTTTAAAAGAAAATTCAGGTCTGAAGTGGTCAAAATAAGTTGAGTGTATGTTGCTATAGTGCATACTCACGTTATGGGAATAGAGTATAGGAAGTGATGGGGTGGGGGAACGAGAACACGTGGGACACTCGAGCTGAATGATGTTTCTATAGTGTGTGCTAACGGTATACTGAATCTATGGATACAGAGTATAGGATGTAATAGAGGCAAAGTGGGGAGAACATGTCGATAGAGTGGGGGAATATCCCTCAACTCCTGACTGACCTATTTTGGTAAAATCTTCGCATGTAGATACAACTTTTAATTCTTTGGTATTGAATCGTTAACTTACGTGAGATACTATGCTCGGTAATTGAATATTGTATTTTTTTTCATTCAGCAGCAACTTACCTGTAACAGAAAAAATAAAAATAATTATTAATACGTTGTCTAAGAACATGTAAATATTTTAACGAAAAGTGGCCCGTGCGTACAATACAGAGTGATTAAAAAATGGTAGCTTATATGAGTGCTTATACAGAGTAATGAAAAAGTATCGAACCAAATTAATTGAAATTTTATTTATATATGAGATTTGCTCTTTCAATACAAAAAATATAGTTTAAAATATTTTATCATAATTTTAATCGTTCTGTAACTCAATGGAAAGCTGTTCTTATAAAAGCAATATTCACAGTTCCATTACTGAGGAGTAATCTATAAGTCACCTAAATAGTTTCACTAGAATAATAAACAGTCAATAAAAACAATTCCTTATAATTTATTTAAACATCTTCAATCTTTCAGAATAGTGGCAAATTGATTTGTATTAATTCTGAAGATTATGTCGATTCATCGTGTTTAATTTTTCAGGTTTCGTATGAGATATCATGTGAGAACCGGTGTAGTAATAATTTTTAAAAAATGTGACGTTTTCAATGCAGGCATTTGCAACCAGTGGGTGGCATTGCTATGAAATATTCATGCGTACATATAAGTAATCGAGGGAGCGATCGTTCGCGTAATAGTCACGCTCATTATACAAGCTTTACGTCACGAATTATCATCGCGTTACCATTCTATTATATTTCGCGTGCCACGCTGTATCTTTCGGCTGTTATCTGAAAGTATTTCCCACTAGTCGAATAACATTTTAATGAGAAAAAAACTGTGTTACTCAATGAGAAACTGGTTGAAAGAATGATCGTTACCAAGATTAAATTGTCGCTATTTTGGCAACAATTAACAAAATTCTCCAATTAAACATTTCAATTTTAATTCTTTTATCTACTCTGTACATTATTACAAGCAATAATGATAACTAATTGCGAACAACAACCACCAGTTTACAATGAACGGAGGGAATATTGAAATTTCATGATAATCAGACACTTGGTTAGAAACTCACGTCAACACAAACAATGAAGTCCATTATTCCAGGGCATTTATTATTCAAGCATTATTACGGATTTAATTAAACGTCAATTTCATACGTAATAACTTTTCCATATTTTTTTCGATAAGTTCCAGGTATTTGTAATATGCTTCATTATAATTTCCAATTTGTAAAATTATGTTCGATTTTTTTATTTGCAAAATTTCACAAATTTTACATTGAAATTGGGAAGGTATTTGCTAATAAAATAATTTTTCTAGGAAATTATTAGGATGACTACCTGGCAGAGACTTCTGCCAAGATTTCAGAAAATTATTACCCTTCTCCCTTCCCCTTTTTTGGCAATATCAAACCTTCTGGAACCCGGACAATTTTATCTCTGCAATATGCCAATTTCGCGGTTCAATAAATTTGCAATATTTTCGATTTCGCGTACAAAAAACACCGATCGGAATTTTTCAAAATTATTCCAAAATCGATACTCCTTCTGATCGCTTCTTCCCCTTTAATTCAATTCTTCAACCTCAATAATTTCAATTCCAGCTTAGAAAGACTCCGAGGAAAAGTTTTCAGCTTCCCTTCGACCAACCATAAATGAATTCTTCCAGCGACTGATTTTCCTCCAATATTATTTCACGTCGATCCCGATCCAACGACACAGTTTCCTCTCAAAATTTCTGTTTCACCTCGATCCACCCAAGACTTGCAAAACTCAGTTGAATTTAAACAATATTTTATTGCAGTTATTCTTGCAAACATCATATTCTCCCGACTCACCCTGTATAATTCCACCTTAAGAGTGGATCTAAAAGTATGTTCCACAATTTTCTTTGTATCAAAATAAGTATCATCCCAAATTTAAAAAATTGTGAATGATTATTTCTTTTTGACACAACGTACAATTTCACTTGCAAAGGGAATTTAAAAATACGTTCGATCATTTGATTTACATTAAAATAAATATCATCGCGAATTTAAAAAAATGTTGAAAGTTTATCCTTATGTGCGTTTTTGGACAACCTTACAATTTCACTTTCAAAAGGGGTTTAAAAATACCTTCGATGATTTGATTCACATCGAAATAAATATCGTCGATTTAAACCAATTTTGCAAATTTATTCTTTCTTTTTTTTATACACCCTGTATAATTTATTTTGGAATATTTTCTCTGCTCTCAGTATTCGTATCAAAAGTCTCGAGCAATTTACCGCGTGTATAGCCTCGGGCAAGTAGAGGCATTCATGGATCTGACAACGCAGCATTCTAATAAAGTTTCCGGAGACCTCACCCCATGATCTTCGCTGGTTATCGGGTACCTACTCCGTAAACAGGAGTGAGCACAATGGTGGCCCCATACCCCCATGGAAAATCAATTCACCAGGCTGCGCCCGACCTACATTCGTCGCACGCAAAACGATAAATTATGCGTTCCGGCTACGAGAGAAACGTTGCAGTTTTCTTTGAGGAGATCGTAGATGAAAAACGGATCGTTCAATAAAAAGAAACGACGTGAAAAGTGAATATTACTTTCAATAAGATTGACATATTTAGCGATTGACCTCTTTTAATACAATGTATTGTATTATAGTATGGTAAAGAATGATAGGACCACGGCAAGCCTGGATTAAAATTTTTGGGGCCCGGGGGTATCAAACTTTCTAGGGCCACCTTGGTTGAAAACGGAGGGGAGCAAGAAATTTTTGTAATAAGGCATATAGGAAAATACATAATTATTCTACCAATGCAAGTTATTCTAACTAAAATTAAATAATATTTAATCACAATGAAATTAAAGGTTTAAAAGGAGGCCTCCCTACAAAGTTAGGCCCAGGGCTCCCTTACCCCCCCGCCCTTCCGATCAAGTATACAATAAAACATATATTATCATAGTCACTATTGAAATAATCTACCATTTTTCTTTCTAAAGTGGTATAGTAGTTTTGGTCTACAATATATATTAGTGTATAGTAAGTAAAATTAAGTAGTGCATTAACGTAATATCGTTTAAAATATGTATTTATCATATATTATTATTCTGTAAGTTGAAAGTGACGTATTCAGTCGGTTGACCCTAAAAATTTTCGATATTACCCTTCAGGAGGGAGTTCAAATAAAAGCGTGTCGTATGGTCGGACGAAACATAAATTATTCATAAGGAAACCTAGAAGAGCGACGATGGGTGTCTTTTGTGAAGCTGCTCACGAATTTAATACTCCTCTGATAAGGGAAGTATTTTCAATATTACCGGGACGATAAGGCAGAGGAAGTCGCAGGTTGATAAAGCAGATTCCGGCAATGGTGTTATCTACCGACCGAGTCTGGGGATTATTTACAATCATCTCTTTGATCTGCAGCTATGAATTAAAATATACATTCATTGTCTCGAAACCTGACTATCATACTTTAAAAAATCAGGGATTATCCATAATTCTTACAAGGGTATGGCGATTTTTTTGAATACTTCTCCAGAAAAATCCCTAGGTAAAAGTAAACATTTAGTACATCAATATGTTTCTCACACATTTCATAATAATAAAATTAGACAGACATCAGTCGGAATATCACTAAATCGGGCGAGCTAAAAACAATCAAATTGGATGATCAATCGATTTATCCAAAATCAAGACCTAATTTTTGTTGCTGAAAAAAAATAATAATTTCAATAACGAGGAGACATTTAATCTTTCAAGTAGAAGATCATCAAATACAAGAAAAAAATCAGCTCTTCGTTAAAAGAAGTCAGGGAATCCAGAAGGAGTCACAGAAAGATCACCGAGGCAACAAAGAAACAAAAAAGTCCCTAGATCGTAGATCGTTGAACGGATCAGGCTCAACGAGAACCTTTCCCCAATTTCCGAGTCCAATTTCCCCTTCAGAAACGGTTGCACGTTAATTCCGATCGAGTTAACCGGATTGTTTCCGTGGCACGAAAAACCTTAAGAAATTATATTCTTTTCAGCAATACACCCCCCACCCCCCTTGTCCGCGTTAACGTGCCGTCGCTCCATTTTTCTAATCGTGCACGGGATACTGTGTCAGAGGGACGAGAGAAGTCGTTGCAAGGCTGACGGGACGGAAAGGAAAAAAAAAACGAGCGACGAGGGCTCGAGGAGTGGAGTGGAGGGGGGGGGTTAAGTGGTCGCAGGAAACAGGGAGGGGTGCAGGGGCGCTGCAGAGATTCTCTGATACGCACCTGGCCACGCGCATTTGAGGGCATCAGTGACGTCAAACCTCGGGGGTGGAGGTTCTTGATTACGTCACTGGCCCAGGCAGCCTCTACCGCCACAACATCGATCTCCCCCCCCCCCCCCCTACAATCCGAGTGGCCTACCCTTAAGCGTGACAAATTCTGGATCGTCTGGTTTTTAGTGAAATGTTCTTATCGAAGGAAGAGTGTAGTTTTTTATTTTAGTCGGAAATTTAGAGATACTCGCCCTGCGTTTGAAAGGTTTAGAATATTCTTCAGGGGGATGACGTCAGTATTAAAATGTTTCGAAATCTTTTAGGTAAAAAGTTAAGCGATAAAGTTGCTGCCGAAAATTAAAGGGTAAATGTGGTGGGTGCTTTATAATACAGGTTTGTGTTTCGTTCTATTGCATTTTGTTGCTTTCCTTGTTGAGGAACGAGACCCGAGGCTGAAGAGGGGAGGGATTCAGCCTCGCCAGGCTGTCGGACAGAATATCGGTCGTCTGACGTGACTTTGATGGAAGTTTAAAAACTCAAAATACAAACAATTTCGCTTCGCAATTACTGAACCGGTATTCAGTTATACAGGGTGTTTCAATTCATCTTGAGTATATAGAAAATATTTTAGGAGAGCAACTCTTTATACGAATAGAAGGTGTATTTAATAGTCAATAACTAATATAAATCTATATGTAACGGTAGTAAAATTAATATAGAAGTTGCTTCATATCTTCTGTCCACTTTTCAAAACATCTATTTATACATATACTTTTCCGTACAAGCTTCGTGACAGTAAAAGTGGAACGAACTAATTAAAGAAAACCGTAAAAAATATTGAATATTATTTTCTCATATACAGGTCGTTTCATATTTACGAATCGGTTATACAAAGCATGTATTACCATCAATTGCAATCCTTATTTTTCCTATAATAGTCAAGCTAAATTAAACTACCTGAACAAAAAGTGTCAAAAGATTTAATGTAATTTAAGCAAAGTGTCGGTAAATTGTTATTTGTTATATTATTCTTGAAAGGATATTATTAGGAATATTTTTAATGCGTTAAGGCGTCAAGATATAGGGTGGAAGAAAAATGATGGAATATTAAAAGTATTTTAACGATGTTATGTCGTCAAGATATGGGGTGGAAGAGATACGATGGAACATTAAAAAAATTTCAAAGATATTAAGAGGACCAGAGATGGGGTGGATGATAAATAACAATCGACCGATTCGAAACCCAACAGTTCGGGAATGTATCTTTCATTTTGTCCACGAAACTACTCCTACAAGTTTTCCACACACAGACACGCACGAAATGGTACGTTCCTCGTGTTCGTCGACGAACTACGGAACTTCCTTCCGCGAACACCCGAAACGCAGAAGCTGCCCCGGCCTCGCCCGTTAATTATTAGAACTTGCAGAAGTTTCTACGCGAGCTGTCGAGCATTCATCTTGGGGTAGCTCCTCCGCGGCGAATCCTTTCGCTGCCACCCTCGAATGGAATTCACCGCTGGCGAAAACGGCATCGCGTGGTCTTTTCACGTTGATAATGGCACCTCGGAGAGTCTGTTGGAAGAGTAACTGGCCGAGAAAATAACATAATTTTGTCGGGAGAATTTATCTGTGTCAGAGGGGTGTAACCTTCAAGCCGTTCTCGTATGGAAGAAAGCGTTTCCAAGGGACAGAATTTAAGGAATTGTGAACATGTCTGACCATTTACGGTCCTGAACTACTTGCTAACAATTTGTCCTTGTCAGTACATTAATAAATATTTTAGAAGCAATAAAAAAGATATAATTGTACATTTATATAAATTTATATATCTCAACTTCTTGGAATCACTTGAACGTCTGATTATAGCAGTCTCCATCTACTTAGAAAGTACTTTTCAATTCTCTGTCAAATTAATGCTAATTGAAGGGAGAATGTGGAACGAATTACTAATTCATTGGGAAGAGACAATACTCACTTGACTTATATATATTGTCTGATCCATTTACTATGCAATTTAAAATTAATTTTTAAGTGACTCTTTAGATTACGTTCCTCGAAACAGTTTCCTCGACCTTATATCCTCTTGTTATATTATGTATATATAGTCTTGATTTGTTAAAAAATAATTTCTTCTTTTTAATAAATTAAAAAATTATGCTCTAAGTAGAACAAGACCATCTTTGATCAGACATCCAAGTAATATTTGTCCGTCACTACGAAATATAATAAAACCTGTGTTTTCTTGTTTTTATGTAAATATGTAGACTAGATATTTGATGACAATAGAGTACTGCTCCCAATTTCCTTGAATTCCTTGTCCCAGTATCCCCAAACCTCCAACCACTTCCATCTGCCGCGGCTAAAGAGAAATTCAAGAACGTCCTCACCTTCACTAATCCCGTTGCTTAATTAATTTTACCGCAAGCATGTCAAGAGACGAACTCAACGTGCCACAGAGGTGCCAAAGGGACACTACATCGGCACCGTAAAAGACTACGAACAATAATTTCCCCAACACTTCATTTTCATCCACTCCCCCTAGTCCATCGATTTTTCATTACCATACTATTGATGTGCAAATCAAGCCTGGATGATCTACAGGCACCACAGAACTCGGATTTCATTATACCGAATGAACGATCGGAATTTATTAACAGTGAATTCTGGGCTTACAGAGATCCGTCGACTGATATGGTTACAAATGAAATGAATTGATCGTTCAAGGTTATTGAATTTGACAATTCCCACTCTACAAGTCTGCTACCATAGTCCCTCTCTATTCAGATATCCCTAACGCCTAAACTACTACAGTAATATTAAAAACATTTAAACTCACCCAGACGATTTTTTGAAAAATGTTATCAATGAAATTATGCAACCAAGTATTCTTCATAAATACATTTATCTCCAATTTAGGTATTATCAGAGAACTAATCTCCAGGCGTTCAAAACCTCTACAATTCGTAAATCAATTCTAAACCGTCCAAAATGTAGACCTAGTTAGGTTATGTTCACTAGAAGCGTAGAATGTCTATTCCCCCGTCGATTGCAATATTTTGTTAGCCAATTAATGGAGCAAAATAACATCTAAATGTAACATGAAATATTTTAGCTAATATCAAATACTACGTAAACTTACTTTAAAAGCGTCGGAATGCACACGCCTGGTTAGGTTATGTTCGATCAACGAGGGTGGAATAGGAATTCCTCGTGCATTTCGAATCAGTCAGCGTCTCGCGTGCCGGAAATACGACCGTCGATTTCTTTACCGTGCCGAACGGAATATCGAGAACATATTTCCACGCTTGTCATGCGAGGGAGGGCAGGCGTCGACAGGCGTGTTCGCGCCCGAACGTCTCGCGTGCCACCAAGAATCACGACGATGTCACGTGTTACCTGGTCAGGGGTGTCGGAAAGGTAAACGCTTTGAACCGCGTCGGGGGCGGGCTCGCGTGTCAACAGCCGAAGCGGAAATTGAGGAAGATGTCGGTGGGCGTCGGGCGTGAAACGAACGGATAAATGCACTTTTCTCGGTGTTCTCCAATGGGAACGCGTGCCGAAGCAGTTTTCAACGGCGAATGAACCCTGTCGTATCGAATTTTCGTGTCCGTTTTACTGTGAAGAATACTTATTGGCTAGAGCTCAATAGAACGTGGTAGCAAAAAGAAAAATTTGTTCTTTGAAAAGTCGCGTTAACTGCGCGGTAATGACTCTACGTTAACTGTCCACGCGTTATTCCCATCACTCGGGGGATTGTCTTCTCTAGAAGCAGTAGTTATTTAGTACCATAAATGTATCATTTATTACCATTTCAAGTGTATAATTATATAATTAACACTAGGTTTACGGGCACTTATCGTGTAGGTATCTCCACGGCACGCATCAACGAACCCGCAGATTTTCTTTAAAAAACAACTTATTTTATATAATACACAATTTATGATCTCTGAAATTAATGCATAGCTATAGAGATAGGTATACCAGATAGAGAATTTCGAGGTTAGAAAGCATTCGAAATGCGTCAAAATGACGCGTCCCGTAAACCTAGTGTTAATGCTGAGCCCAAAATGATTAAACATGTCGTTCGACTACCTCAACTCTTAGATTTTCTTTCTTCCTCATTCGGTGTACTTTTCTGCGCTAGGCAGAATTGCCTAGGCTCGGTTCGCAATTTACGAGGGATTGAAATGGTGACCGTCCACGCTAACTGAGCGCATACAGTGTCGAGTTTTGCGCAGGTAAGACGACTTCACTGTATGTGTTATTTTTTGAGGATTTTTGACTCTACTTGGATATGAAAAAAATGAACAAATTAAAGTTTTATGAGAAATGATTGTTTGAGCGTATCACATTTTCTAGAGTTAAATGTAGAGCATTTGACTGCAATATTGTTCAAAATAGTTTACAAAAATAGTTAATGAGCATTGGTAATTTTTGTAGAAAAGATTTACTATAGCTGAATGAATGTGAATGCGTTTTGGTTTTTTGAATAGAAGTGAATGAAAAAAAAAATGAATTCAATAATTCTACTAATATCCAGTTAAATAAATTTTGTAGAATCAAAATTGAATCCTAATATTTATTAACTTTCTTATATAAAACAGTCACGCAACAATTCACCAGAGAGAACTCCGAATGTTCGTGTTAATCTGGAAAGTATATTTCAAAAATCTGAAGGTTCTTTCACCATTGAGGGAACGAAGCTTTTATGACAACGATTGATTTTTCAGGCGGGACGTACGAGCTGACTGGTAATTTTCGTTGAAAGGAAGTAAATTTTAAGGAAAAGAAAACCGTGAGCGCCGGGGTTACGTGAATGGGTCAGAGGTGAATTCGATTACAGCAAGTTCGTCAGCGTTTGAAAAAGTTTCACCGGGCGATTTTCTTTTATAGAGATGATTAATTGGGGTGGGATGGGGCTTTACTATCGTCGGAAGAACTTCAAATATTTCTTTTTAATAGTTCACAAACCCTAAATGATTAATGACCGCCGCACAAAAGTGCTTAACAAGCAAGAATAATAATTAAACTATGGATTTCATGCACTTGCGATATTAAACACGACCATCTATCTTTCGAAATAGTGTATAACCAAACAACAGGAACAAAATATAAATAATGTAAAGCATCTCGAAAATATGAATTAAAATATTAGTAACAATAACTAGGAGTCATTCGTATATTTATTAAGAACTTTCTTATTGAACTGCTATGTCAAGTAAATAACTTTCTATTCATTATTCCACCCTTCCACATTAAAATTCAAAAAAATTTCATTACATTCAAATTCTTCCCAACTTCCTTAAACTTCCTCAATCTTCATTCAACCTCTTTAAACTTCATCAAGCTATCACCTGAAATATATACTTTCACTTCCCATCCATTATCGATAAACCCACATATTAACAAAATTTAAATAACAAAGATTAAACAACATCATACACTGTCAACCACGAATCAACTACATCAAACATTCATTTGAAGTAACCTTTCCATCATACCAACTTACCACCTAATGTCACCATAAGTGACTTTAAGTAATAACATCATCCGTTATCGATCGTTAAGAATCCACCAGTGTATTCACTCAATTACGAAATTCATCCTACACCATCCCCCGTATGAACGCATTACCGAGCTACCATTCGCAGGATTAACATCTATCCCGTGGTCTCACTAACCTACTTGAGGGATGAACACGTGGTCCGCAGGGGCAGCAACCGCTGCTCGATCGTTTCCGTCTACGTGCACACCAATCCTGACCCATTATCCGTGCCCGACCGTTCCAACGCCACAGGCCCGTGTGATCTAGACAACGATTGGGTCTCTGGATCTAAACGGCACCCTCGGTAAACAAATTCTTCCCATCACGAAAACATTTCCCAGGGAATGAATGTATTTACCCTCCACTATTGTGGAAATTCAACTATCGACCGCTGGGTCACCTTCGTACTTCCAATTTTTCCTCGATTCTCCGCTCGATCCTCGACATATTTTAATCTTTAATTACGAAACATTTCACCTAGATTCCTCTCCCCGCACCCTCTGTCAATCGAGACATGTATCTGGAGCAAAAATTCCAAGGGGTAGCAATTAAAGATGGTATTAGTGTGCTTCTAGGCTTTGCAGTTGCTTTCAGGAAAATTGTGGGATTACAACGAAATCCTCCCAATTCGAAGGACTGTGTGTCCTCACGACAATCCTCAGACCGAGGTGTGACCAAGATGGATTTCCGAAAGGTCACGAGGAAGTGTCTCTACTTCAGTGTCGGAACCTCTCGATCAATTTGCCTCGAAACGTGACCGTAGTACCCGTCGATCCTGCACTTCTCCCTCGAACACCGCAGCATTGTTAATTACTAATTTTTTTGGTTAAAATCGATGAGGTGATTTTTTGCTCACTGGACATCGAGGCTCGATCATTATTTGGATTCGAAACATTTCATCCCTCTTGCTGTAGTTCCTCTTTAACGCTTGGCGCAATTATCGTTCACCTGTATCACTAGTTCAACTTGTTTGACATTACATGATAAATACTGTGACTGGTTCAGGATTATTTTCACCATAAAAATAACACTTCACACAATTGGTGTACGGAATAAGGTCACTGTGTGTATCTGTCAAGAGGAGACACCATTCACCTCCACCCCTAGCACTGGAACATTCGAATTCAGCCGGTGGTCAGCAACATCGTGAAATTTCTGAACGTCTGTATGCACGACAAGGACCACGACTGCGTTGTTCCACGCGGTGAACCTGGGACACGAATTGAATTACCCCACTCCCGTTGGAAAAAAAACACCCCTCCCCCGTTCACAGACACGTGGATGCACACACTATTGGATTCCGTTCGGATCGTGGCCGAAATTCAAAGATAAACAAAATGGTCGCGTTGAACTGGACGCGTTCCGGTTCGACCGAGACAACAAGGAAATGCAAGAAGGAGACAGGAATTTACCAGCCAGGAGCCAGAGGATGATGTCCCCCATTCCAGTGGGGTTGCTTTCGGGAGGGTAAAGGATACGGTTGCACCTGGGTAAATAGGGATGAATTCGAACGCGAGTTGACGGGGTGGAGGGTGGCGGATACGTGACGAGAGCTCCAACGTGGCCGCGGAAAATGTAAACTTCTTCGGGGATGTACTCTCCTGAGGGGTGGCGCGGGGGGTGGTTGAAAAGGGGGATGGGAGGAGGGATCGAGCCACGTTGGAGCAAGACGACGAGAACCGTTCCTCTCGCGGTTCTATCGACGCGAGCGCCTCCTTCGCTGAGGCTTCGGCGCCGAAAACGACGACGCCGGGACCTCTGGTGGGGATAGCGTCCACTGACGGTAAGAGGGACGCGGGACGAAGGACGCTGCGTGGAGTGGAATTGTTTTCGTGGGGCGGTGGGAAGGGCGCTGTGCGGTTGTCGGTCTTCGTCCTCTTTTTCCACCCTTGTACCCGATGTTTTCGACGTTGTCGCGCGTTTCCATTTTCTTTTTGGGTCGAACCGGGCAGAGGAATTAACTGGACTAATGTCTAAACAGGTGACTTAGCTGGATTTTTACTGGATGGGAAGCAGGTCTGGGTTAGGCCTAGCTAGGTCCAGGATTCATATTAGATAAATGTGAGATCTTATCTGGTTAGGTCTTAGTTAGGTCAAAGGTGAGGAGACGAAGGATCGGTTGCCCCGACGATCATATTCCATAGATACTCATTTAGGTAGGGAAGGGACGATCCTAGTGACTCTCCGCCCCCCGGCGAGTACTTCCTCGCCTCCATGTGGCCCGGGCCTAAAAAAGTTGGTCGGGTTGGAAAACTGGGGGAAATAATAGCCCCGGGTAATGCCCACCGCAGCCCCCCTGCTAACGTGGCGGGGGCTGTGTGATAGCCACCGGCGTCATGAGCCACGGCTGGGCCTTGGGGGGGAAATCGCACTTCCCCCCTCCCGGGAGACCGTTTGTACCTACTACTACTACTACTAGGTCAAAGGTAGTTGGCCTAATGCCGACCTATCACGTGTGATAGTCTAGCCAGTGCTGGAGATGGGTCCAGGGTTCATGTTAGATAAATATGGGATCTTATCCGGTTAGGCCTTAGTTAGGTCGAAGGTACTAGGACTAACGCAGGCCTATTACGTGTGAGGGTCTAGCCTCTGATGGAGCTAGGTCCAGGGTTCATATTAGATAAATATGGGATCTATTCTGGTTAGGCCTTAGTTAGGTCGAAGGTACTAGGACTAACGCAGGCCTATTACGTGTGAGGGTCTAGCCTCTGATGGAGCTAGGTCCAGGGTTCATATTAGATAAATATGGGATCTATTCTGGTTAGGTCTTAGTTAGGTTAAAAGTAATTGGACTAACGCAGGCCTATTACGTGTGAGGGTCTAGCCTCTGATGGAGCTAGGTCCAGGGTTCATATTAGATAAATATGGGATCTTATCTGGTTAGGTCTTAGTTAGGTTAAAAGTAATTGGACTAACACAGGCCTATTACGTGTGAGGGTTTAGAAAGTGATAGAGCTAGGTCCAGGGTTCATATTAGATAAATATGGGATCTATTCTGGTTAGGTCTTAGGTGTCCTAAGTGAGACCTATCACGTGTGAGGGTCTAGCCTCTGATGGAGCTAGGTCCAGGGTTCATATTAGATAAATATGGGATCTTATCCGGTTAGGTCTTAGTTAGGTCGAAGGTACTAGGACTAACGCAGGCCTATTACGTGTGAGGGTCTAGCAACTGATGGAGCTAGGTCCAGGGTTCATATTAGATAAATATGGGATCTTATTTGACCTAATGATTAATTGCGGATAGTCTCTCGAGCAAGGGAATTTCTATATCCCCTCCAAGGCCACAGGCACGGCTCATTAGCGCACTAGCTTTCGCAAATCCCCGCAATTGAGGCTACTTATTTGACCTACCCGAGACCTATCGCGTGTGATGGTCTAGCAGGTCATGGAGCTGGGTCCAGGGTTCATGTTAGGAAGGTCCTGGATCTGATCTGGTTAGGTCTTAGGTAGCTGATTGGTGGATCCTTGGCTAGGTCTCATCTAAGTTGGTGGCAATTGGGCTAGATTAACCAGGAGGTTCAGAGTTTAAGTTGATGCTGTATTTGCATCTGGACTAGACAATTTTTGGGGTTTCTCTGCTGGAAAGTGATTTGAAAAAAGAATAGCTTATATTGTAATTTGGTCATCTATGTGTTTTTGGAGCCCATCTGGAGACACTCGTTCCTGTCTGGTGTTACCTTACAGGTTATTTATCTCTGAAGAAGAATTGTTGAATTACTCTTTTCAACATATCCTTCACAAACTGTAACGGACTAACAGCTGAAGGCAAAGCTTTCTGAACTTTTCTATTCTGAAGATATTCCTTGTTTTATATAGAATAAACTTGAGAATTGATACATAACTATTACAATCGTCATTTTGCCTGAATTTTGTTTATTTATTTTATTATTTTCATTATTAATAGTCCAGACTAATGGAAGTTACGAAAGCTCGTGGAGAAATTGAGTTCGGAGTATTTATCAGGAAATAGAGTTAGAGGAACTGTTACAGAAGTTAGGTACTGGAGAACTGGTGAGCGACTCAATTTCCCTTGTTTGTCCCTGTTCTGTTTGCAATTCAGAGATATCGTAACATTCAACGAAATTTTGTTATCCATCAAACACACGTTTCCACTTGAATAAATATTTATCGAAGGGATACATTGTTAGGTTTAAACATTAACTTGAGTGATTACTCAACAGTGTGGTTTGCGTTATCAGAATTCTGTGGCCAATGTTTCCAGGTGACAAAGTTTTAATCATTGTTCGGAGGAAGTACACCTCGTTGACACATCCACGACACTCGAAATCAATCAAAAGTTGGATAGGGTGCAGCGGCAATACCGTGACCCTACTGGGTTCGAACAGATACCATATCCTTCTAGTTAAAAAATAATTAAAAGCCCAGGTTTAAAGAATTTACTATAAAAGGCAATCAACCTGCTCAGAGTGCTAAATGCAAAAATTATTCAACAATATTTTTTCGGGTTTACAAATACCTTTGAAATTCTTTTAAAAAACATTTTCAAAACCGACTCTTCAGCCTGTCTCAAATTAAGCAAATGTTACCTTAGTGTATATTGGTCTATAATGACTAAAAATGGAGCAGGTGCGAAATATGAAGGAATGAGGTAGCAAGCGAAGGTGAAAAGCGGCAGATATTATTTTCGCGATAGGAACGGAACCATGACCCGCGTAACAAACACACAGTCGCGGTTATAAACACCGTAGACAGCGAAGGTAGCGGATTACCTACGGCCTACGTCAACGATTTCCATGCAATATTGACCCCACGCACGCCACTATTAGCATCACGGAAGAAACGGGCCGAGAGTGCGCCTGAGAAAAAGCTAAAGGTTAACAATTCTGCTAAAACTGATGAAGCAATGCCAGCACACAATTGCTCTGAATTTCTGCCTCGCCTTCCGTTCTCTGTGCCAGATATTCTCGGTAATATTCATTAATGCGTTCCAAACGACGTCACGTATACAGGGTGTTCCGGTTTGAAACTGACGAACTTCCCTGGTACAATTGAAAAGTCATTCCGAATAAGAAAATACATAAATACACAATGTATCTATTAATATTCACAAAAAAGTAACGAATGATAATTTTAAGCAATATATTGTGAATGTAATACTTTAAAAGTGATAAATGAGTAGTGAATAAATTCTTCGAATATTGTTAACTTGCTAAAACCACACGTTCCGAATGTCTGATAGAACAGGATCTGGTTCTACTTCGGTAACGAACATACAAGCCTTATTCTACATGTCTGACCACACGTTGACCTTATTCTACTTGCATGACCATACGCTGACATTATCCTACGTGATTGATCATGTACCTAGACTATTTGGATGACCATATACGCGGCTCTTCCACTTGTCTGACCGTGAACAATGACATTATTCTACTCGTATGACCACATACAGGACTCACACTACTTGTCTGACCACATACGAGATTTATACTACTTGCATGACTACATACACTGCTATTTCACTTGTCTGAGCTTTTGTGCGCTCTCTTCCACCCGTCTGACCATAATAAATAGTGAATTTAGTCTACTCGTCTGACTACATATGGACTTACACTACTTGTCTGACAAGTGGCGTACTTACACTACTTTTCTGACCACATACAAGCTTTACATCACTTGTACAATCAAATACGTAAAAATTTCACTTGTGGGACCTCATACGGACCCTCTTCAACTTGTCGCAGTATACACAATGACAGTTACTTGACAAACCATATTATGTACTCGAATCTTATTTAACCCCCAGACGCAAAAACGAAGGGTGTATGTTTATGGAACCGTAGCTCATCAACGAGTGATCAGATGTTGATGCCGTTTATTTTGTTTCAAAGTGTACATTTCGAGGAAGGTTAATGACCATGTTTGGTCAAAATCGGTTTACTAGTTTTTGGTCTACAACGTTTCAATGATTATAACGTGTCTGAAAATGAAGATTTCTGATTCCATCGTGAGGGAGGGTTTTTAACTTTTTAATTTAATATTTACTTATGTCATAACAACTCTCAGTAGCAACTTTCATCAATTCTTTTAGAACCTTTGGATTTTTTCTGACCTACTAACGTTTACAACCTTTCAATACTGCTATATTATTCCAACTTTTTTTTAACATAATTGCGTAATTTTATTCATTCGGATTCGTTTTAAGTGACAGAAGCATATTATGAAAGATTGTTTGTTAATCCGAGTGTTTTTTATATGTAACTTTCGGGATAAATACGAGGATTTAAGTTGCTCTAAATCAGATACGTCTCGTTAAATACGGTCGTAAGGTCCGATTGAATCTATATATTCACGAAGTCTTGCCACGGTTCCGCGTCACTGGCGAGACACTCGAGAAGGAGCTTTTAACCTCGAGAAACTTTTTAGCTCTCGCGAATTGCGTCCGAGATGTCCCAGAAACTTCTCTCGAGTGTCGACGAACGAGCCGCCGCAGCCTGAAGCTACACCGTGTAACAACGAGACCGAACCATCTTTTAACGTGATCCAATAAAAATCGAGCCCGGAATTGCTGCCAGAAAAAGTTCATGCTTTTCCTAATTCGCGATCGATGCCGATTAAAACCCGGCAGACAGCGCCGTAAGGCATAATGATTCACGAATTCTGTAAATACTGCTTCTACTTATCGAATTTAAGAATAATTTGAAGAATTAAAATAGTTTCTTGTTAAGAGAAATATTGGATATTTTAAGTGAATGAAAATTTAATGAGACTTCCGTGTCTAACGGTGATGGATCGTGATTTTAACTATGTTGTTGGAATTCTTCATAGTAAACAATTAGTGGGGCTTAATCGGTCTTGTTTGAACTTTAAATTGACAGTTTAACGAAGTTTCAAAATTAACGCCCTCGGTTTGAAATAGTTCATCACCGTGATCGAACGCATCTATCCCACACCATGAAACCTCGTAATTCAATGCGTTCTATTGATTTTCGAGGGAAAGCATGCCAACAGGCATAGAAATACTATACCCATCTAGCGGTGAAATAGTGGAACACATACAATGTTAACTTTTACCATACAGTCACGCACCTGGTGATTCAATGTTTATATCAATGTTTTCGTACTCTCTATTGAAGTAGTTTGTAACATATACCATGCAGCAACAGCGTCGGTTGATGCGTGTATCAATTAATATTAATGTTTTTAGCGAATAAAGTAGATAACGGTCATGGTGGCGCCATCTGTGTTGCATCTTCATAACACAGAGGTCACCAAAGTCACAAGCTTTGTGAGGCTAGTGATTTTCCTTGATGGTAAAGCAGTTTCCTCACAATGAACTTATCGACAGTAGAGTCATCAAGCACCGAAAAACGTTTGGAAGCTGTAGTACAGAGACTTGGCGACGATGGCGCCACTCTAAACATACGTAATTCCTCTCATTCTCAGTCTGACCATTTCATTTAAATATCCCTAGAATATTTCACACATCGTCTAACAAAGTATTTTGTTCTTAAAAAAATATACTAATCATAAGTACCAAATTTGTATTTGTACTCAGAGCAAACATCAAATAAATGCAAATACTTCTTACTAATATAAAATGAATTCTATTTCCTAGTTTTTAAATAATAAATCAACAATATCCCCACGCACTTCTACCTTTCCTGAAACTGACTGTGGAGTTAATTAACGAAATTCTCCGTTGTTGGCGGATGCCTCTCGCCGGTAACTGAATCCTATCAGTTTCGAATTCAAGTTCCACCTGAAACGGGTGGTACCGACAGCGGGGCTAAAAGCTACTTAGCGCGTCCGAAAACGATATCTCAGGCCCGAACACCGAGTAGTTAGTGGCACGGCTGAACATACTCGGCAAACAGAGCGTCCCTAATCGAATTATCGGCAAAACAACCGGTCATATTTTACGACATGGTGTACATACGCGAGCCTGTTTCCTGGACAAATTAGCGTTAAACGAGAATTTGGTCAGATAAATGAAAGTATAGTGATATTGTACAATCCTCATTAATTGTACCACAATTATTCAACAAAAATATTTTTTTATAAACGTACAATGTTCTTCACAATTAACTGAAACAATGAACTAACTGCGCCAATAATCGTATTAAATGTGGAATTTTCTATTTGTTAAATAACTTTGTAATAGACAATCGTCTTGAATTACGTCTAGAACTGTTGGGACCGGGGAAGCCTGACCTTTAAAATAGCTTTTCGTTCACGTCGATACGAGGTTCCATTATCGAGATATCGTCGTTCAGACGTAAACCAATTTCATGATGTCTTTATATTCCTTCTTGCTCCCACCAATTGGTCTGCCCCCCCCCCCCCTGAGTAGGATCGTGGCGATGTATGAGTCAGCGTCTTTTTGCTACTCACTTTTTTACGATCACTATGACTACTTACGCAGACTTCCGGGTCACACGTGGGTCATGGCGCTTCCGGGCTTCCGGTCGCTCCGTGCGTCAACTTCGAGAGCCTGTATCTCAGGAACGGATCGAGCTATCAACCTCGAATAAAATGCATTTTCAAGAGCACGTCTGTCCATATCTCAGGGGATCATTTACACTCAATCGACTAACAGTGAAAATATCATGAACCTTCTGGGAAAATTTTCAACTCAAATTTAATACTATTGTACAGTACTATATTTCCACTAATTATTCGTTTCATTCTGTTTCACTGCATTCCTTCATCAAATTCGTGATTTGCCTAGGAAAAACATCTAGAAAATATGAAACTTATATTTGAGGTTATAAAATAACAATACGACGCGAAATAAATAATAATTAATTCATTTGTGAAATGTGTATTGAAAAGATGAAACTTCATTCTTAACAAATTAAATCAACGTTAATTTAAATTGTTTACGATTTGCAATGACAATATCTCGACGCAATTCCCTGAATACACGTTGGATTGAAATTGACTGCACAAGCTTTGAACACGCGACGAATTACGTACGCGCCGGTAACCCGTAATTAAAATTCTGATGAAACGCCGGGAACCAATGATAATTAACGTAATCATTCCCCGTGTCTCTCATACCGTAATTTCTGGCTAACATAACATGAATTACCATCATCAGAGCGATAATTAATTAACATTCCGTTCGTCACGGAAATTACGAGTGGATAATTAATTATCTAATTATATAATCACATACAACCTGACATCATATCGACACCGTAATGTCGATTTTTCCTGTTACCAGGAAATGTTTAGAATAAAAAATCGCCTGCCTTTCGTAAAATAAGTGCCACAGGGCACAGAGTACAGAGTTAATTAATGAAACTAGCGCTCTCCTTTTTTCTTTTCGTTCTCCTTTTTTTTTTTTTGCCTCCAGGCACAATTACACGGACGCCAGTCAGCGAGATGTAATAATTTCATTTGACGAATTAACCTGGCAAAAGTTCAGCAGATAGCGCGGGTTTTGATTAAAAAAAAGAAATGGCGGCTTCGATCGTGTCGTGAAAGACCAGCAAGGACGTGACAATAAAAAATGACGGAAGACGTTAAATAATGCAGTAGAACCTACTGTGAATAAATTGTAACAAATTAATAACAATTGTGACAAAGAAATTGTAACAATTCCGTGTTTCTCATTTTTTCAGATCTAGGTCACGTTCGTTGCAAAAATTGAGTTCTGGACAGACAAAAAAATAGCTATTATTTCTTCTACTATAATAAAGGTAAGTATCATGGAAATAATAATTTTTCTTTGAAAATCATTCTGATGTTTAAATTACTCTCAGCCGTGGTCTAATTGCTCAAAAACTCCCCATAAACGCCATTTCGTTAATACAATCGAGCTCGGCGATGTCTAACTTTCGAAAATTAATTTTCCGTTCCATGTAGCGCGGAATTAGTCATAAAATTTGCACACCGTGTAATAGAATCAATCAGCTTTACTTGAAGTTCGATTCGACCCCGTGCAACGAAAATTGATTATTTTATGCCAGGAGGGACGAGAATGAACAACTGAAACAGTTTTTGTTAAAATAAACAAGTATGAAAATTTTTCTTTTTTTTTTTCGAATAAATCGAAATGAAAATTGCCCACATGAATGGGAACACAAAAATTGCATCCGAAACAAAAATTAACACTTTAAGTTGTTAAACTTTAGTCAAGCCCGATACGAGTAGACATTCGATCAATGGAACGTGCCTTATTGGTCAGACAACTGAACCCTAATTCAAAGAATTCATGTAAAAGTAATATCTATATAGAAAACTTTGAAAACATCACGAGTTTCAAACTTTCTAATTTTTTTCTTAATTGATAGATGCAGGTTCATTTTACATTAAAAAATATTCCCGTCTATGAATGTATCCCATCAATTCATTGGTTTTAATAATGTACTCGTAATCCACATATTACCCTGTAATTCTTGCGCGTCACAAGAAAGTATGTAAGTTAAATGGACGGTAGGGTGAAAAACGTGAAAAAACTTCTCCGTTGGATAAATGACCTCCTCAGTTACCTTAGACAAGCAAACGTTCTGGTACTGGGACATGCAGAGATTAACCCTTGGAACTTAAACATTCCTGACGTCGATACATGGGTCCATTTAGACCCTACCTCATACTTTCCCCTAAACGTGTTTTATCAGACCAAAATCTCAATCAAGTACAGTCTCAATAATTAAAAAAATCTTGAACATATTAGGGTCCAAATAGACTCAGGCACCGTCTACAGGGAATTAAACAATCGTGTATTATTCCAAGTCACAGTGCAAGAGAGACTAAGTGGTGCAAGAATGGTGCGAAATTTCAAAATGCTTGCAACACGACGAACTTACTTTAAAAACGATCACGTTCCTCTTCCTTGCATTAGGAACATCAGATAAATCGTGATTTTTCACATTCTCCATTCTGAACGCTAAGAGAATTACTCGGTCTCCAATGCATGATGACCCAATCAATCGAATTGTCGCTAAGAAAAGGACACGGACACCCTGTAAGCTACTTGGTGCTCGATAAAGAGTGACCCCAGTTGCGTACAGAGCAACCCGTAGCCAACCAGATCCGTCGATCCCTCCAGATTCCGACACCGATTATCCCCAGTAACTCTATCAGTGCAACTACTCACTCTAAGAACACCTCGGAATCGCTTCTGGGCAACACCAACCTCGGCAGAACGATCGCCTTCTTGCGCCTGGTCTTGAGAGTCTGCGAGGCGAACTGGAACTCCGAGGTCTGGATCGGCGAATGAGGGCTCAAGATCGTGATCTTCCTATCGCTGCCACCTGGACTGGTCAAAGAGAACACATTGGACGGCGGTGGCAGGCTCAGGTGCTGGGGTATCTTCCTCTCCAGGCCAGTATTAGCGAACAATCCTCTTCTTACTTCAGCATTTAGGCTCTCTTCTCGATGGAGATTATCGCTGCTCTTGGACTCCACAGTGACGATCCGCCTGACATCTCTGGTAGACGAGGTCAGGAAGCTCCTGTAGTGGCTCTTGGAGCTGGTCATGTGCGACTCGGAGCTAAGAGACAGCGATTCCAGGGATTTAGAGTCGTCGCTGTAGCGTTCATCAGCGCTGAGGAAATTCCTGGAGGTTCTCAGACTCTCCATCGACCTGGCAGCTATCTGACCTCCAGTGCTAGCTGTCAGTAGGTGTTGTTGCTGGATCTGCTGCTGGCTGTGATGCTGCTGTCTCTGAAGCTTGATCAGGCTTTTGATCTCGGGTTCGTACTCCTCCTGACTGGACGACGATTGGGAACTTCGATTGAATAGGCCGATACGAGTGCCAGTATACCTGGACACTCTTGACTGTTCGTTGACGCTAAGATTGGTCCTGATCACCTGGCGACGGTTCATCAGCAGGGCTTCAGCCTCCTCTGGGACGTCCAGGGAGATGGAACGGTCCACCTTGCCTGATATTCTGTTCCCTTTCTCGTCCGTGACTATAGGCTCTGGGGTCTCTCCGTCCTTGGGTAAGTTCTCCACCTCGTTCTCCGAGGCGCATTCCATGGTGTCGGAGTCCTCCGTGGAGTTTCTATGACGAGCGTCGAGCTTAGTGCACTTGGACGTGAACTTCGAGACGGTCCCGAGTGTCCTGGTCTTTGACTCCTTGTGCGATAACTTGTTGACCAGAGTTACCGACTCCCTTTTCTCGTCAGTGTCGTCGTCGTCCATCTTTTAGCAGTTTCTTAACCCCGGAGTATATTCCTTGGAAAATTTAGTTTCCTGGGGGTGGATCGATAGGCTGAAGGTCTTCAGGCGGAAGAGGAGGGTGAACTCATTCGTGGCCCGAGCCTTCGCGAACTTCTCTCTGCCCCCGGCCCCCTGTCAAGGATAATCGAATCCCGATTCCTTCTGCATATTCGGAGTCATCCGGGCGCGAATAACTTCCGCCGCAAATCGGGTACGCTATCTGATCCAGGGACACGTTGCTGGGCTGCAAAGAGTTAACGCTACGGTCTGACAGTGCACTTTGATTATCGTCGCGAACACGTTGGCTCTTGGAGTACCCACGATCACCAGTCATTCGTTACAACGACAACAAAAGGTGTATAGATCTGGACTGAACTATGGCTTGTCGGTTTTGGAAATCACTATCTATTCCCCAGCTTTGGAAACTAAACGTCAAAAACAGCTTAGTCTGCCTATGCCAGAGTCAGTTTGGACCAAGGCTTCCTGAACTATGTTTCGAATTTAATTTGAGACGAATGATGCACGGGGGTTAAAATGACCCAGATTACGGCCCCCTTCAACTAGAATTGCATTAAGCTTGAGTTGAGCCTGGGTCAAATCAGGTCTGGTATCTTTTAGTTCTGGGACAAATGTTTCCAGGATCTTATTCTCCAAGTTTGGTGACTAAAGATCAAAAGTATCTTATTCTGCCTTTGCCTGGGTCAGTTTGGATTAAGGCTTTCTGAACTATATTTCGAAATTAATTTGAGACGTCACGGCCTCCTTCAATTTGGATTACGTTAGGCTGGCGTTGAGCCTAGGTCAAATCAGGTTTGGTATCTTTTAGTTCTGGGACAAATGTTCCGAGGGTCCTATTCCCCAACTTTGGTAACTAAAGATCAAGAGTACCTTATTCTGCCTATATCTGGGTCCATGGATCAAGGTTTCCTAAATTATATTTCGAACTCCATATAGGAAGAATGGTGCACAGGGATCGAAAATGACCCACGTAAGGGCCACCTTCAACTTGGGTTGCGTTAGACCTGACTCCAGCGTAGGTTGAGTTGAGCCTGGGTCAAGTTAGAGTTCTGGGACAAATGTTTCCAGGGTACTAGTTACTGTAATCGGATAACAGAGCAGATTAGATATAGTCTTAGGCGCAAAATCAATTTCCTAGATTGTTGGAGACGATCTCCGCGATCAGCCCGATCGTTCAGAGGGATATTAGAATCTCGTCGTAGGACTGCAGCAATCCCGTTAATCGGCTTCCACGATACATTCATGGAATCGATATATTAACAGCGATCGGATCGACGATTGTCGCGCGTTCGGCTCGCAATTTTTCACGGGCTAATGGAGCTGGAACGTCGCCCAGTTTCGGAGACACAAAATTCGAATCTCGGGTTCCTCGAGGAATTAATTCTGGCGTCGGAAGAATTCCATCTGGGCTGTTTTTTTTTTACGATTCCATCGTCGAAGATGGGTGTATCTGCTTTGTGTTGAAATTGAATCGTTTGGCTGTTTCCTTGTGTCAAGAGGGTAATACGATGAAGACATGGGAAGAAGTAAAATTTTATTGAAGATCAGACTATTACTGGTATTTCAAATGATTCCCTTTACCCTGCGACTTCAACAAGGTTCCTATGGTTGCGTCAACAAATTCTGAATCCCTAATTCTAACATCAAATTTTTTCCAAAAATAAATTACACTATACTTTGTTATATTTTTGCTATAGTCACTGCTTCGGTTGCAAAGCTTGGTACGCAAATTAGGTCAGGATGTAACGGGTCTGCATTAATTAACGACGATAACCGGCATGATTAAAATAGTCTCTCTCTCTCTTTCTTCCTATGCAAGCTGAATTTGCATTTTTATGGCGAACGAGCGAATTGTTCTTCGGTTAATTACAAGTATCCCTTCGACGTGGCTGAGAATGAAGTTTTCAGAGCCTACCAGCCGAATATTACCAACGGAAATATTTCGCACAATTTTACGACAAAACCGTCCGTTGCCGGACTTTCCGCGAATTGGATGGATTGAATTTTATACTACAGCTCGTGGTACGAGCTGAATTTCACCGACCAAGGACGAACGATACCGCGTCGGTTTTTATTTTACTTTCACCCCCGCCCAACCTAAAAGAAATAACAGAATGAAACTGGATTTCATGTGAAACAGAATTTTAATTTACAGCTACCATTTCTCTTTTTCATTAATTAGTAATACTATACCCTGGATGAATTACAATTTTCTCTTGATGATAATAATAATTATATACACCCTCGTCGTGTGCATAATGAAATATTACAATATGACGTACAAAATGTACAAAAAAAGAATACAAATAAAAAGTTCCAATTGCTCCTAATTATCAGGATCTTTCTACTAGTTCTATTGTCTGAGAATTTATCAATATAACTTTTAAAAAAGCCCTGTATACTAATTGATTATTTATTCTTCGAAATGTTTGTGGATACAACACCCTAGATCATTCTTGACACGAAGTATGGAATTAATTGAAGGATACGTGTATACCTTAATGCTACGTATAGAAGATAATAAATGATCCATTGATCCACGCAAAGGAACGAATTGTCTGGCCCGAATTAGATCAGCTAATTCTACGTGTTCCGAGTGCGAGTCTAACATCGGCCAACAATGGTCCCTTTGAGAACAAACGAAGACAATAGGGGCGTCGACGTCTGCTCGTAGGAATGCTACGTCGCTTTGAGCCACAAAGTGAGGTCTAATTATAACACGGACCCGCGAGGCATGGATCTGCATTGAGTATTATGGGAGAACCCCACATCTTGGTGCGTTTATGCCAGTTTCGGTGTGAACACTTCCGAGACTTGCGTGGAATTTTCTGGCGAGGACAAAAGTCAATCTGCCGAATGCACGAATTAATGTTTAGCTATTTTGTTATTAAGATAAGAACAAATGGTTATTCGATAATTGAATTACTGTTGACTCATGACTTCCATCCCCAGGAAAACATCAGTAATTCAGTGGAAAATGATTCTGAAAAATTTTGTTAACCCCCCTCAGTGTCTTCCCAATTCCATGAACAACTTGAGAAGAATTGTTATGTCCAGAGGAAATCACGTTGATTGGAAGACCAATAACAATCTCCACTGTGAGTAATTTTTTAATAACTGTAGATGGTTAATTTTGAAATTAGTAACATATTGACTATCAGACTAATTTATATAAAATTGTGTTAAATTAAAAATACAATAATTCTTAATTTACAGTAAATCCTCGATGAGTGTTCGAAGGCTCTTCAGCACTGACAAAGAGAGGTCTCCAGGTGTAACGCTGACTTTTTAATAAGATTTATCACAGTGATAGACCTCAGAATTCTGAAGTCAATGATATTTGTTTCAGACGCATATGACCATTAATTTATGAAATATTTAATGTTGAGTGCCGAGGAGCCTTCGAACACTCATCCAGGATTTACTGGTCATTTTCGGAACCTCCTCGAATCCTACACGTCCCAATAAACAATTTGCTATAATCATTCTCTTCAACCTGAAAAATTATTTACCTAATCAGAGATTTATTCTTACACCATAAAAATTAATTTTTAACTTCACATGAGTGATACAGTGCTCGGTGCATCTGAGATCCGATAAGCTAATACACAAAGACGAAAAATCTGGGAATTACCCCTTTCCTCCTACAAAATAAAACTACGATAAAAACAATGCATCATTGCGTTTATTTCTTCACTTTCACCGCCATCATTCCAAAACAATAAACCGCTGGTCGGACGGTGTCGCTAGTAATTCACGGGCCATTGAAGCAACAAATTCAATTACAATGTAAGCTTCCAGTTGCATCGTAAACCTCCAGTGGCATTATGCCAAAATGTCAAAAATATTTCGGGCCAGCCCGGTGATATTAATTGCCGCGTGCGACAGCATGCATAAATCACTCGGACCGTACGATTTATAAGCTTGTTTTACACCGTATCCCGCTGCTTCTTCGTCTGCTCTACCCAGTGTTAAAGGCCGACTCGGACGTAGCGTGGTTCGGCGAGTCTGTTCTCCAGGCCCTTCCACTTCTCCACGTATAACTTATAAAATACAAGATATAAAAGAAAAATGTTTCAAACAAAAGTTTAATGGTATAATATGCGCTATAAACATGTGTTAACGAAATTTTGAAAAAGGTGTTTTAAAATTTTCTTTTGAAGAAAAAATTTTTTTTTCACAATTTTGTTAATGTAGGGTTATAGCGCTTATTATACCACTAAACTTTCGTTCGAAACATTTCTTTCCATCTTTTGTACTTCAAGAGTAACGCTAGAAAAAATGGAAGAGTTTATTTGATTTTGAGGTTAGTTTTCCACGCTTAAACAGCGATTAGACACGAATGAGAGATGTCAGTATTCTTGTTTTGAATCACTCTATGAACTCGCAAAGTTATATTCCAATCCGCGAGTCACCGTTCGCGGTGTTCCCTTCTGACAAGGGAAGGCACGGAAGTGTCCCCCTCCGATTTTGATGAAACTTCGTATGTCTGTTAAGCAATCAAAAATAAGGGATACGTATATTTTTTTATCGACTGAGACGCGGCTTCAAGGGATGAAACCACCCCTCGAAGTTTCAACCCGAAAGTACTATCTCGAAAACCAAAGGAAATACATGAAAACCTCTAATGACCGAGGTTTGCGGTTTTTTATATAGAATAATATCGTCCTAACAAATTGTCTAAAATATAATTTGTTTATAATAAACAGATTTTGCTTTCATTCTACCCGTCACAATTTTATGAATAAATGTCGACAAATCGCGTTCTGCTAACGTTGAAACTGAAGGGAATTAATGAAGGCACACGAAGTAACTGATTGTTAAGTGAACGCCATATTAATAGTCAAGACGTTTTAAGAAAGCCGTAAATTTCAAGAAGGCAGTGCCAGGGGAACGTGCCAGAATTCGACGGAATTTTTTTCGTTCGTGTATAACAGGGTCTCGTGGGGCCGACCTTTACCGATTTAACGCTCTAAGGAGTAAGAAGACATGCTTATGTCCGCCATTTAACTGCGCCGATGATTTATCGTCGACTTACGGGCACCAGAAATGGTTACACGATCTCCACCAAATGGGTTTTGACATACATATACCGATGTTCAAGTCTAACAGCACAAGATGTAACATATGCGAAACAGAAAATCTTGAACTTCCGACAAACAAGATTCAAATTCATTTTCAAAAAATAAAAGCAAAAGCTACGTTAAGAGGATACAGCTCCGATGACCTTGACCTTGACCTTGACCTTCACGAAGTTTCAGTTATCAAATGTTTATTAAAAAGTTATTGAGAGTACAATGATACATTTTTCTTGAACTGTGGCTAACCAATTCTGAAGCATTATACTGATCGGAGTTGATTTGAGTAACTGGTAGGAATCACTGGTATATGTTGCAAATCTTTTTTTGTTAATAACGTTTTACTAAAAAAAGAGTAATGGCTAAAACTTCTCGAGGATTACTCAGAAGAGTGTCCTTAACAACGTTTGTCAAGATCAAGAAAAGCTGCATCCCCTAACCGTAAATTTCACCAAAAAAAAAAAATAATAATCAACCTAGAATTTCTTCAAATTACATTTTCTGTTCTGTTAAAGAAATTTTTAAAAATTCCATAAATATAAAAGTTGCTAGCCCTTTCAAAAAGTTTCAGAAAACAGAAATCTGAGAGACTAGATCGATTCAGTAACATTTCACTCGATTCGAGGGTAGCAAATCACGTAACCAGAAGTTACATTAATGATAATAACAATCCAACTCTCCCTCTCTCTCTCACTGAATAAAGTTTCCCGTTTATCAGATCGAAAGTCACGAGGCTCCCTCGTATTGGAAAGCTGTGAAAACGGAATCACAAGCCCTGGAGATCGCATGATCCATTGCATTCAAATATAGGCACCCGCCGCTCGCAGTTTACCCATCGATTCCCTCTTCAGAAGGGCGAGCTTTCACGAAAATTAAGGGGAAATTTCTTGCTGCGACGATAACATCAAAACTGGACAGGAGATTCCGTCCCCGATAAACAGCCCCTCGTAATTAACCGAACTCGCCTACAGAAAATCTCCCACGATCAAAAGTAAACGTAACTTCGTCATTCGGAACACCTGGAATTCTCACCTGTGCTTCGTGAAACGAAATTAAACCGAGGCCAGGTCAATGATAGGTCAAGGGTTGACTCTAATTTAGGCCCAAGACTTTTGAACGACTATGAAACGGTTACAAAAATTTTCTTTTCTTTTATGAAGAATCCAAGATCGAATTTTAAAAAAAAGCTTCATACAATTTGGATGTATTTAAGTTTTTAAACAAATTTTTCCTAATGTATCAGAATCTTTGAACATCATTAAATAGGGAAAATAGAGAAAAAAACTATAATTCGAATTTCCCCTGTACTACCTTCCTGGTCGAAATACAGGATTGAAAATTGGCAAAGATTGTTTTTTCAATAAACTACCGAATGATTCGGACACTTTTGAGCCTCTCATCTGGCTAGTTAGCCTTTCAGTTTTCTGGGACTTTCGCAGCAACGCTGGTTTCTTTATCACAGGCGTTTCCGGTTCCTGTTCGATGCCCGTTTCCAGATGATTTAATGGTTTCATAGGCCAGGTCAGAACACCAGCTGGTTTACCCAGATTGTCGGAGTTCGAGGTCAGCCAGAAGCTCCGCCAACTGGAATCGTCCCGATAGTACATACACACGCGGCCCCCCGTGACTGCAGCCGCGGCTGCATACATCGATCAAACCTTCGGAAATTTGTTTGCATGCACCGCTTAATCATTGATGTTTAATAATTTACGCCAGCCTGAACAGGATACCTCGGAAAACTTATGTTAGCGGAACGGTTCGATGTCGAGAACGTCGAGTACCTTATCCTTGAACAACCCTAAATTTCTACTTGAAGGAACTGCTAGTGTAGTGAACAGATTGTGGATATTTATGCGAACGTAAATTTCAGAGAACTTTGGGGTTTGATGAATAGATGTTCTTGGAAAGGTTCTATGAATTAGAATATGAACTAATTTTAAGCGGTCAATTCTAGTGTTGAGCTTTGGGGTTTCGAGTGTTGGATGTCTAGAAGTTTTTATTGTAACAATTATTGTTGATACATATATAGTTAGCTTTACTGGTAAAGCTCTATTTAATTACTGCAATTATTTCAGGTTCAACGGAATGAAAAGGTTCACCCTTTATGTGTACAACCAGGACGCCATTAGGATGATGACTTGGTACCAGTTATCCCATTAACAAGAGTGGATTGCTTATTTTCAGTGGTAACAACATAGAAACAGACTGGTAATTGTAGACTCGCGGGCCATTGGTTAATGCAAGACAGTGTCGAAACCAGCGACATCTTTCGAAGTTTCGTTCTGCGAAAGTATAGTAAATGGATACTGTCATTAATCATCGAACGATTCATTTATTATTAATGAAAAGAAAATGATACTGAAGATATTCTACGAAGCTTACATACTTTATACCCGAAATTTAATTTTAGCCATTCGAGCACAGTCGAACTCGAATCCTAGTGCTACAAAGAGGACGAAACATAATTTCCACTAGGTACTTCAAACATGGTCAAACCTATTCAAACCATCTCAAACCAACACAAATGGACAATTTCACACTGAGTGTTCAGATTTAATCCGAACGAAACGTGTTAATCTACATAGATTAGGACCAAACAGGACTCCCACTATGTACTTCAAACAAGGCCAAACCTAGTCAAACCATCTTAGACCAACAGAAATGGACAACGTAACACTAAATGTTCACATCTAATCCGAACCAAATGTGTTAATTGAAATAGATTAGGACCAAACATAATTTCTACTAGGTACTTCAAACAATGGTAAACATAAATCCCACTAGGTACTTCAAACATGGTCAAACCTATTCAAACCATCTCCAACCAACACAACTGGACAATTTTACACTGAGTGTTCACATTTAAACCGAACGAAACGTGTTAATCTACATAGATTAGGACCAAACAGGACTCCCACTATGTACCTCAAACAAGGCCAAACCTAGTCAAACCATCTTAGACCAACAGAAATGGACAACGTAACACTAAATGTTCACATCTAATCCGAACCGAATGTGTTAATTGAAATAGATTAGGACCAAAGGACCAAAAGTCCATTAGGACCAAACAAAACTAGGTACTTCAAACGAGGTCAAACCTATTCAAACCATCTCCAACCAACACAACTGGACAATTTTACACTAAACGTTCACATTTAATTCCAACGAAACGTGTTAATCCTAACAGATTTCAGCTGTTCTGAATGCCGTAGTACCGATGTGGACACGTTTGAAATCGTGAAATATCATTGTCATGGAAATGACTATCGAGGCACAGTGAAGTTATGTCGGTGAAATATGCGTGAATTACGTGCTATATTCCACAGCCTGGTGGTCCCCTTTCTCCGTAACCTTTGGTATTGTTTGTCGAGACAATTCTCGACTGGATCGTCGCGCAACGGGTGCGCCAAAACGCGTTAAATCGATCCATCAAAAATCATCGAGGCGTGCGCGGCTTTTGATGGCCGTGTGACGCAGATATTTCGCGAAACAATGCGTTAATTATGAAAATCACCGAGTCGGGAACCAGCACACGGCTCGTCATCACGCCTAGGGGAAATTGTCCCGATCCCATCCTCCTCTCGAGTTTCGAGAGAACAAAACGAAAGGTCCTGACCCACTGATATCTGATCCCCCTCCACACACTTTTCGACTGTTTCGTCGGAGGCGTGTGTTACGACTGGAACGTGAAATTCGAGCAGTGAGAATAGGAAAAGGTGAATCCTTTCGGGAGGGTTTCGAATTGCTCTGGCTGATATTTGGAACGATCGGTCAGACGTTTAACATTCGGAAAATTCCCTTCCACGGTTCTGAGTGGTTGACGGTGATAGTGAAGTTCAGTCAAAGATAAGTCAACTAATTAATTAACCCATGTCACTTCCTTTTGTATGAATATAATGTGTAATTTTAATTAGATAATTCTACCAGTGAAGGAAAAATTTAGGTATTTATTTAAATGGTTATTTAATTTCTGCTGTTGCTGTTGGGTCATTCCAGGTGAGATCGGACACTTTTTGGATTTTTTTAAAACTTGGATGTGTTGTAGTTTTTAGTGTTATATAAACGTATAAAATACTCAAAATTGTTGATATTCAGAATTTTGAAATATAGTGACAACCGTTTGTCAATAAATCACAACTGTTGAATTAACGAACTGATCGAAATGAGCTTTGAAAAATTATTTCAGTCACCACGAAGTTTCTTTTAAACA
The DNA here is from genome assembly GCF_001272555.1 of Dufourea novaeangliae. Lineage (NCBI taxonomy): Eukaryota > Metazoa > Arthropoda > Insecta > Hymenoptera > Halictidae > Dufourea > Dufourea novaeangliae. The sequence continues at coordinate 154,171 of NW_015373947.1, read as the reverse complement.
TTCGTTTCGCAATTGTTTCAGAGGAACAGAATTTTGAAGTCTCAGTTATGTATACACTTTGATTTTGTTGTTTATATTTCGGTGGAAAGAGGATTTTCGGGAATAAGGGATTGAGGGTCATGAATAAGGGTATTTCACGGAAGAACTATCGCAATCGTGGCGTAAGCAGTTGCAAGATTCAAGCTAGAGTCACCGAACACGGTCGTTTGTTAGCGTTACCGGAGGATTCTGGTGACAGGTTCCCTAAACTCCTTGGAGACCCTAAGAAAAGGTTCAAGGACCCTACTGTTCCCTCGAGCTACACCCTCGATCGCATCGTCAACTTCCATAAACTTATATTAAAAAATATTGCATCACATAGCCTTATATTATAGAAAACACATATCACCAGTGGCTTCCTTATTGTAAATATTTATCAAACATTTTCTTAAATATAATTTTTTTTAGAAAGTCTAATTATGATACTTAAGAATTTTCTTTTCAGTGTTTATACTACTTCCAAGGACCTTTCTATTTGTTTTTACATAATTTCGTCAGAATGATTGATTATCTGTTTGCCAATGGAAAAAAAAAACTGTCGCAAAATGGAGAAGGAATAAATACAGTAGGACAAAGCAAGAATTTTATGATAAGGCTCCTCGAAATACGAAGCTCCTTCCGAATAGCCATTTTATTTTTTCCTGTATCCTTTTCATCCACCCGTAATCCTGCCGTAGCAAGGTTTCCAGGAAAAGCCTCCTCAAAAGGAAATTGCTACTACGAAGAACTCGGAGGAATAAGAGAAACGAGGAGACATTTATGAAAATTGCTTTGTAAATCAATATTCATGTTTATATATATTATTATATATATAGAACATATCCATTCAAATTGGGCACAGTTTTGACTTACCAATGATAATAAAATGGTGAAATATCGAATTGGTCGAAAAACAACGTCGGAAAATAATACCTGGAAACGATGCAAATCGTTTTCAACGATGGATTTCGATATTTTCCATATCTCACGATCAACAATCGCCGTTATTGTGTAACGTAGATTACTTTCAATTGGAGTGGATATTTGGTCGTTATCAATCACGATAGGCACACAAGAGCGTTTATCATCAGCCAGACGATATCTTCATCATCAAATTCCGTCATAAAATCTCCATCATGAGACATGCAGGTAGGGAATATTCTATTTATTAAATAATAAAGCTTAAATCGTTCGAAAATTCATCTTCTCGTCACTCATATTCGAAACAGGACCAATTTAAAAAAAAAATTCAACGCAAACGTAATGATTTTTCTTTGAAATCACACGTTGAAGTGTAATACTTTATAAGTATAGAGTAGTTCTTTATAGTGAAAAACAAAAAGGAATTATTTGGGGCAGAAATTTGACATTACTTTTTATCTGATCCTAATAGTTCTGCTACGAAGTCTAGTTCAAAATTTTCTCTTCCTAGTCTTTTAAAAAAATTTCCAAAGAAACAATTTCAAACATTTCCTTAAAAGTTCTACACTTTATGAAAAGTGGAATATTGTCTTATAACGTCTTAATGTACCGAGGAATTACATTGTGATTCGAGGACTTCACTTTGCAAGAAATACGTTGCAAGTTCTTGCGTATACTGTACGGGGAGATACTGTCAAAGTTTCTCAGTTTTCTCTCAGACAAACTCCCAGAAGTACGTCCTTACATATCACTGTTGTGAAAAATTTTAGGTTGAGTGTTTCGTGAGAAATTACATTTTTAAAAATCACCCCTTTTTTATTTACCTTTTTTTTGGCGAACAATATTATTCTTCGAAGGGTCAATGTTTATTTCTGACGTCAGAGGAATTCCGATATCAATAAGTTTTGATTTAATATTAACGTATTTCACAGATTTATGCTGTTTGAGGGATCCCCTTGAAACGCAGACGAAGAGACGACTTTTAAGCGCCTGTTAATTAACTGCAAGCTTCCGCTATATTAAACTTGAAATTAGTAGTGAGATTGAAGCAACTCGTGAAAGTTCGTTCCGGAGTACTTCAAGGTGCCGTGATTTTGCTTTATTTTCAATGCTTCGGGCAGCAATATGAAAACGAAACATACAAATAATTACTACAGAGATTAATAATTGCATCACGTATATGATTCCTTTTCAATAATCTACACAATATCAAGATATACCAAATTGAATGGTGGTATTCAAAAGGATCCAATGTTAATTCCTAACTATTCCAAACCAGGTCACATTCAAGTTTCACTCTTTCAAGCAAATTAAAATTTCAATTTCACGGCTTCAAACTTGATCACAATTCAAACAAGTTCCAATTTTAATTCTACTACTTCAAACCAGGTCATATTGAAATTCCCCTACTTCAAACAGGTTCCAATTTTAATTTCACTATTTCAAACCAGTTGACGTTCAAATTTCACTATTTCAAACAAGTTGAAATTTTAATTCCACTGTTTCTAACCAGGCCACATTCAAATTCCACTATTTCAAACCAGATCAAATCTGGTCAAACTACCTCGAGTAAACTGAAATAACCAACTTAACAATAAATTGACAAGCCTAATCTGCAAGCAATATTTATTATCCTATCTGAAATAGTGGCTTTTTTTCTTGTCTGAAATAGTAGAATATTGGAATTAATTGAAATGGTGTAAATATGTATTTTATAACTATTTAAATGGCTTCATTCATTTTTGTGCGACGTCCTAACATGCAAGTTAGCGCAGAGTGACACATTTTCATGTTAATCTTCCAAAACGTTGACTCCCAGCAGCGTTCTTATCGGTATCCGAAGGAAAAAGAGGATGGGACAAGCGCGCACGGCATAATAAATCGCTTCCAACAACGGATGGAAACTTTTCTTTTATCGTAACCGTGAATCGCCGTGAATTCCCAAGGGACACGTTCGGATGCAGATGTCTACGACCCGGCAGAAATTGCATTTCCTTCGAGCAGAGAGTACGTATTCCTCTAACTTTCCCTGTACCGGCTGCATCTCTCGCACTATCGAAACATTTCGCCCGATTAAACGAAAAATAAATTTAGACACCGCAATACATTCAACTGATTAACCGTCCGGAATTTTGTAAAATTATTGATTCTTCAAAATAATCCACAAAGTTGTCTTCTAAAAATTATCTAGTCCTTCCATAGAATGATCCATACGTCACTATACTATTTGCAAAATTTAAAAAGCCTGATCAATATAAATATTTTATAAATACGAGTAATTAACAGGGAAAAAATGTATTAAATTTCTGAATGGCAAAGTGACTTATGGGCCAGTCTGTAGACAAGTAGACTTATAATTATAGTCAGAAAGAGGATAACTGAAAGTTCAGGTCCACCCCCGCCCCACCATCTGCCCCTAGCCCCGCCCCAAACACTACGTCATCCAATCAACGCCAGTAGGCGTGTCCTATAACACCCACACTGTAATGAAACTATACTCATTGTACATAATGATTAAGTCCAAGCTTCCTAAAGCCCCCAAACAAGATTCTCGACCGTTTTCAACGCTACTCAAATTGCATGGAACTTCCAAATTCTCGAGCAGCCTAAATGTCAACCGGCATGTATACTTGGTTTCATGGAAATTACCTAGTTTCTGGGAGAGCAGTCGATTTTTAATCGTAATTAAAAAAAGAGTAACTAGAAGGTTAAAGCCATTTCTGTTCACTGAGTGCCTCTAGCCCCGCCCCATACACTACGTCATCCAATCAACGCCAGTGGGCGTGTCCTATAATACCCACACTGTAATTAAACTATTCTCATTCTACATAATGATTAAGTCCAAGCTTCCTAAAACCCCCAAACAAAGTTCTCGACCGTTTTCAACGCTACTCGAATTGCATGGAACTTCCAAATTCTCGAGCAGCCTAATTGTCAACCAGCATGCACCTATATTTGGCTTCGTGAAAATTCGTTTGCAAAAGCATCCACGGGGAAGAGGGATCACGCGAAGGCCTCCAACAGAGGGATGATCCCCGGCCGTGTGTGGAGGATCCGGGAACGGAAACGGCACCGGATGAAATGGCACAGAGGAACGCGGTCGCGGTTGACGCAGCGTCAGCACCGTGGAGGTCGGGAAACGAGGCCAGAAAGCTCGAAGGACTGAGCGAATGATGCGGCCTCGGGGGCTACAATTTGAAATTCATACTTCCGCCCCTTCCCTTCTCAAGAGAGGAAGGGGGAGGTGAACGTGCAACGTGACTGTTTGTCGCGCCGTTATTTACCACTTCAAGAGAGAGAGAGAGAGAGAGAGGAAAAGGTCAAGCTGGCCTACGGCACGATTCAATTATCGAGCGTAGGATGACTCTTGAATTCGATCGAGTCAGACCAGAGAGATGTGGGCTGGTCTAGCGATTCTGAACTGGAATTAATAATACTATACAAATTTTAAACGCTACTCGATTTTCGAGTTGTAATTCAAGTTGGATATTTTTTTCTTTTGAAATTTTAAGGAGTAACACAAGATCTCAGTGGTAACAGAGAAGATTGAAGCTCCTGGGAGGAAGGCAGAGACCTCGAGATCCCTCGGGAAATCTCATCACAAGTCTGACCCATCGAGTTAACAGACTTCGTGTTTGTACAACATTATCATTGTCAACATCAGGCAATTCCGTAAACGGTGAAAGAATGAATCTATCCTACGAGCCTGGAATATACCTAGAATGAGGTGGATACTTTATTTTCTGAAAGATTACCTATCTTGCTGAAGCTTGTAGTCGAGACTGAACTGAAATTACCGGTTCAATTTATTCAAGAGCAGGCTAGACCGGGTTCACGGACGAAGTTACATAAGCACGACCCTCGCGCGACCATACTTTCTTTAGGAATAACAATGTGAATCACGTGTGTTAGACTTGATGACAATCTTGAATCTGATTCTACATACACTTCCATGAGATTACCTAATACAAAAGCCGTTCGTTTTCAAAATTGCTTGACTCCGCAACAATTGTCAAAGAATTTTATTTTGAATATAGAAAAGTTAAGCAGATTAAAAATTGGAAAAAATTCCAAAATTGGAGTTAGTGAGTTTGGCCTGTGAACAGCTCACGTCAAGTTAATTTTTGTGAATACATGTTATGAAATCATTTGACTATAAAATTGAGAATATTATAGTAGAGGACCACTACCTCTACAAGCACGTTTTGTTATAGTCAGACCTTTATCCCTACCACATGAATAATTCAGTAGGCGGCGCTTGGCTGAGTCTGACCAATAGTGATAGGATATGAAACTATCCAATGATACGATCCCAAAGTCGCGACCTCCGCTCGATATAGTCACGTCACTAAATTATTGAAACTATAGAGAAGAAATATTGTATATCCATACTTATACTTTCAATCTTCAGGTAAGTGTATACTGTTACCTAATCTATGGATATTAAATCTTGTTATAGTCAGCCCTTTATCCCTACTACATGATTGATTCAGTAAGCGGGGCTTGTCTGAGTCTGACCAATGGCGATAGAGGGTGTGACTAGTCAATCCAAAACCATGACCTCTGCTCGATATAGTCACGTCACTAGATTATTGAAACTATAGAGAAGGAATATTGTATATCCATACTTATACTTCCAATCTTCAGGTAAGTGTATACTGTTACCTAATCTATGGATATTAAATCTTGTTATAGTCAGCCCTTTATCCCTACTACATGATTGATTCAGTAGGCGGGGCTTGTCTGATTCTGACCAATGGCGATAGAGGGTGTGACTAGTCGATGAAATGATCCCAAAACCATGACCTCTGGTCGATATAGTCACGTCACTAGATCACTAAAACTATAGAAAGAAAATACTGTGCAGTAAATCCTCGATGAAAGCACCACGGCTCTGACAAAGAAGGGTCCGCAGGTGTAACTTTGACTTTTTAATAAGGTTTAGCATACTGATAGAGGTTGGAATTCTGAAGCCAATAACATTAGTTTCAGCGGCATGTGGCTATTAGTTTATGAAATATTTAATGTTCAGTGCCGAGAAGGCTTCGAACACTCATTGAGAATTTACTGTATACCCGCACCAATACTTCCAAGCACCTTCAGGTAAAAAATCGATTATACCAATTTTTTTACTCTATCTTTTCTACAATCTTAGATTCTCGTTTCTCAATTTTTGTATTACATTTTACGTTGAAAAAATCTCCGTTAAATCAGCGGTTACTTTAATTCGCCCCATCAGGTGTATCATTCGGCCTGACTCGTATTCTCGTTCGAATCCATTCGCGCGTAATACACTATTTCGGGGGGATAATTAACGCAGAACTTGAACGGGAATCCGTTTAGCCTTTAACGAGCGCTCCGTTGACACCGTTAATGAATTCACCTCCCTGTCCATGTACCTGACTTGCGTCATTCCGTCGAGGAGGCCGGAGGAGTCGCGGAATTTGGCTAATGGTCGCGAGGGAAAAAAAAAACAGCACGCCTGGCACAACCTTCGAGTCCGCCGAGCGTGTTCATTTGACTCGTGACTGTAACTGAACGACGAGAGCTGCGAATCGAAAGTGGCTCTCTCGAGTGCGCTTAATTGGTCTAATGCTCGATACGCTCGACTGCATCTGACATTTATATTAAGCAGAAAATCTCTGCGAAAGAAATATGAGTCGAGGAAGGAGTGCAATAACGAGAATATTTCGTTATAATATATATTGTTAATAAAACTAAGAAATGACAAAATAAAAATAAGAAGACAGAAAATATGTATGGGGTTAATATTAAATTTCAGATTATAATTGTGTTATGGTGTTGTGGTATCTTCGAAAACTTTTTTTTTTATATTCTCTGTTTTACGATAAAAATGTGATACTAGGTGCAAAATCCACTGTCGAGTATTAACTTCATCACCGTGCATGTGTTCGTGAATTTCTTTGAGCGAAAATACCGGACAATGCATGGCTCCATTGTCGAAGCGTTGTTCTCATTATACGAGTTAATTATGTGTTCGTTTCCCGCTCTTCAATAGTGTCACGCGTGATTACCTTATCAGAGGGGAAGGATAGTAGCGACGAGAAAAATTCTGTCCAACAAAAATCATCCTTCGTATTTACCTTTTACATATACTGAAACACATAATTACTATTAATTAATTAATACGTAATTAATTTATGAATCTATTGATTGTGTTGATCTATTGATCTATTAATCCATTAATCTATTAATTTATTAAAAAATCGACGAATCTTGGAAATTTTTTGGCAATGCCTTGTAATGTGATACTATTATTTTGATATCATTTCTTTTCACGTATGATTATTTAGTGTGTAAAAATGTTTGATTTTCGCAAAACTGAAATTCATAGGATATACAGTGTTGACCTCATGCCGGCAAAATGTAATTTCGTAGCGAGTGAACCATAGAGAAGAGAAGCCTACGCACATGACTACCTATACCGTTTTGCATAATTTAAACGTCAGCCTTCCACATTCAATTGCTCGACTTCGTTCGCTACTCATTTTTCATTGTTACAAATTCTCGGGTCCAATGCGTTACTACGAACTAATTACCCTCGTAGTAACGAATACAATACGTAGATATTAACATAGTATGTATATAATATAATGTCATATATTCTTTTAATTAATAATACTATACTATTTTATATTATAACATACTGCAATGTAATTAAATTCAACATTTTTTCATTAAAAATATTACCAAGATCATATTACAAATTTCTGATTTTGTTATTTTTTAAATCGTATGAAATTGTACATTTGGTCCTTGAAAGAATGAAGTAATATAAGAAATGGTAGAATATAAATCAGAGTAGGTCTATGCTTAATTCCTTTAAATTACTTCATTATAGGGAAAGCAGCGTAATATACATAAATGTAGAGGCATTACGTGTTGTAAATTCGACGTTCCCCTTGGCAGACCACGAGAAGGGTACAATTCGAACCTCAAGTATTCCAGCTTTAATTAAATGCCGCAGAAGCGTCGAGATAATGTAAAAGGAATTCCACTGGAGGGCCTCGTAATTCGTGAAATTTCCTATATATTGTTATCGCTCTGAATCCGTAAATCTTCATAGAGATAAGTATCTAGAGAATTCCTTACATGCAGATGTAAATAGAGTTCTGTACTTTTACATGTTATTTAAATTTTAATAAAACTGAAATAATGTTTAATTATGCAGACATAAATAAACTCACATATTTTTGTATTATATTTTACGTTTAATCATATATTTAACTATTTCTTTTTTATTATATTTCAAATATATTTATTATACCTACTCTATATCTCATGTAAATAAAATGTCTCAGGCCTAGATTCATGAAAATCCAAATAGAAAGTATTTTTATATTTTATTTCAATTTAAATAAAATTTTAAGTAATGATCACTTACGCAGAGATTTCACGTTTAATCACACACTTAACTGTTCTTTTATTACATTTCAAATGTATTTTTGGAGATTTTTGGAGATTCAAGTAGAATTCCTCGAAAAGTTTCCCAATTCCATAAAACAGCCGTATTATTTCATCACCACTTTCGAATCGATAAATTTTCCACCTACAGGCAAATCCGCCTGTTAAACTCGAAAATCAATATTCAATTTCTTTCCAAGCGGAGAACGCGATTAAATCTGACGATAATGTTTCCAGCGAAAAATCTACGCTCACCTCTCAGGCGAATAAAAAATTCACAGGCTCTCGTCACGTCCTGTTTTTCCCTTCTCTTTCAATCTGTTCCGACGATCGAACGAGGAGAAAAGAAAAATCGGAAAATTATTTACCCGAACGATGAAGTATTCATAATAACGCGTGCACCCAGCGCCCATCCGCCCGATCAAATTGCCCTCCGATGTGAAATCGTCGATTATGAAACCGAGAAAAATGGGCTCGAGGGAGAGAGAAAGAGGGAGAGTTCAATACCGAACCGAGAATCGAGGTTGGACATTGGACGTCTACGGTCTACGGATCAATAAATCAGACTCACGTCCACAGTACTCGCGAGAATCGATCCGTGAAACCTGGTTCCGTTCCGCAGTATAAAGACAAAGTGTATACTGACATTACATGCCGTCTGACAAGTGTGTACATGGAGTACCCGTGTTTCTTTTTTTTTTTTCTACAAGATCCTGAGGTATAACTTACCTTTGAAACCGTATCTCCGTTTCAGACCTTCGTGTTTAAGTTTAACGAGATTTTGAAGACTCTCGAGAGACTGGGCAAGGTTAATGAGAAGGCTGTTATCCGTTCCTGGCATCGCAGAAGCTTTAATGTGGAATCAATTTAGGTTTAACCTGAATCTAGTTTGAGTCCTATTCAGGAATACTTTGGGTACTTTTCAGAAATACTTCCAGTCCTATGCAGACATAGTTTGGGTCCTATTCAGACATACTTTGGGTCTTACTTAGATATATTTTGGGTTCTACTCAGATATACTTTGGGTCCAATTCAGATATACTTTGGGTCCTACCTTTAGGTCCTATTCAGGCATACTTCAGGCCCTATTTAAACTTACTTTGGGTCTTACTGAAATATATTTTGGGTTCAGCTCAGACATACTTTGAGTCCTACTCAGATATACTTTGGGTCCAAGTCAGATATACTTTGGGTTCTATGCAGACGTACTTTGTGTCCTATTCAGACATACGTTAGGTCCTATGCAGAAATACTTTGTGTCCTATTCAGACATACGTTAGGTCCTATGCAGAAATACTTTGTGTCCTATTCAGACATACGTTAGGTCCTATGCAGAAATACTTTGTGTCCTATTCAGACATACGTTAGGTCATATGCAGAAATAATTTGGATTCTATTCAGATTTGTTGGAGATTCTGCGAAGACTTAATTTAGGTTCTATTCAGAAACACTTTAGGTCTGATTGATACCTAGCTTGGTTTTTCCATTTATTTCACTTATAGTTAAACAACTGTATAACTTGTGATTTCTGCTACAGATGTGGATCCAGTGAGATTAAAATATCGACAGAAAAATTCAAATTATAGTAAATTACACAAGGTGGCCGAAAAAAACTGTACCTAGTGTTTGCACTAATAAGTAATGACCTATTTTTTAATATAAAAACAGGATGCTGTTAAAAATAACACAAATCATATATTATTAAGAAATCATTTCTTTTCTTATTATCTTGGTAGTAAATATTTAGTTTGAACGAGAATAGTGCATTATTTATTAGCACACCTGATAATAAATCGAATTTAATGGATTACCTAGCCGATATTTGCACGGTATCGAATCTTCCAAAATGGACGAGGGACTTGCCCCGAAACAGATCCACTCGTTCATATATTATTCTATCCAGGGACGAACACGGTTCATGCAACGAGAGTTGGTCATCCAACGAGGAAGTTTGCGCAGGTGAAATTGGCTCTTTCAATTAGAAGTGGAAGCGTTTGCGTTATTCGTCCATGGAAACGAGCAGGGTTTCGTGCTAACCGAGGTTTGTCCAAACCGACGATCAAGATGTGGAGGGAATTATCGTGTCTGACCGGGTCATTGACACAATTTTTTTCCATTCAGGTCACATCGCTGACACACATTTGGCAAATTTAGTCAGCTGACATGTTTCAGAAACAAATCGATGTGAAAAAGAAATTTTTTCAATTGTATACAAAAAATACAAACCAGAGAAAATATTGTAATATTAGTCGAAATTGTTATTTTTAAAATTGTTACTCCCAATTGTTTAAACGGGATAGTATATTATTCAAATGTCAAGCTTAGATGCTCAGCTCTGTCAGATACACCTTAATGCCTGAACAATCAATCAGCCGTTAGATGTCCCACTTTATATGCTACTACGTCATTCATTCCGTAGCCTTAGATCTTTATCAGCTTATCTCATTCGACGTCGGCTAATGAGAGTGTAACCAGACACAAATGGAATTCGTGATAACCGATCTGCCTATGAATTCCATACTGTAAACACTTCCCTGTCTGGCGGGGATGACGATGGATACGTTTAAAGATGCTCTGTCAGGGTAAATTATGACCTAATTATACGTAAATCAGCTAGTGAAAGTTAAACTAGACAAGGAACATCGACGGAGAATTTATCTCGACCAGATATAGGCCAGGTCTACAAAAGCACCAAGCCAGAGGTCTAAGTAGGTCCTAAAATGGGCCTATGACGGAGAATTTATCTCGACCAGATATAGGCCAGGTCTACAAAAGCACCAAGCCAGAGGTCTAAAATGGGCCTGAATAGGGTATAAATTGGGTCTGAATAGGGCCTGAAATGGGCCTGAATAGGGGCTGAACTGAGTCTGAATAAGGTGTAATACTGGGTTTGAATGGGGCCTAAAATGCGTCTGAATAGTACCTAAATTAAATGTTGATGGAATATACGAGTCTGAAGATGATATACTGGGTTTGAATGGGGCCTAAAATGCGTCTGAATAGTACCTAAATTAAATGTTGATGGAATCTATGAGTCTGAATAGGACGTAAAGTATGTATGAATAGTGTCCAAAGTATGTCTGAATAGAACCTGAATTACGACTTGTTAGAATCTACAGTGAGTCTGAATAGGATGTAAAGTATTTCTGAATAATAGCCCAAGTATATCTGAATAGGGCCCAAAATATGTCTGAATAGGATCCAAAATATGACTGAATAGGGCCCACAATATGTCTGAATAGGGCCGAAAGTATGTCTAAGTAGAACCTGAACTGGGTTTACGTCAGACCTAAATTGTTTCCAAGTTAAAATTTGCATATACTTTTCGTTTCATCTAAATATTAAATGTTTGTAGGTGAAGTAGAATTGTGTTGAAATTTCATACGTTGAATTTTCAGTGGAAAATGAAACTGACATAGTTGCGCCACACTTTAGGCTACCCTGTTATTTTTCTGCTTGCCCATTCTCTGCGACGTGTAACACTGTGTGACGCAAAAGCAGAGCAAACATTCTAGTGCGAATTATTTACGTGTGCAAGAACCGGAAAGGGATGTTTGCCCTGAAGGGACATAAAGAGGCATCCCGTGAGTCTTTGCCGCTTCAAGATGGAAATGTGCGCGTACCTTTTGCAGGAGATTTGCATGAAAACTAAATTAACCCTACTTTGGAGATAAGCTTCTAAATATGTTAAAGACTTACCGTGAAAATCCATTAAATATAATAAAATGCTTACTAGTTACTCGAAGAACAGTTAAACATTTGCCTAAATTTTATCTGATAAAAAACGTTTTGCCATGAAAAATATATCGCTTTTAAACAATTCGAATAGGTTTAAATATTCTTCAGTGGTTTGAACGTATTCAGAGCGGTAATAAGTGAATGTGCATGAAAGTGAAAAACAGTCTGGATACGGCAATTGTAACCATGCGAGCAATAAACGGATGAAAATTGAATAAAACTGTTCTGGCAGAACGAAATCGTCATTTTTCTGGAAATCTATTCATCGCTTATAAAGCGGTTCAATCCTCGCAACCTTGAAAAATATCTGCCTGAAGAACATGTCAAAATTTTAAAATCACCACAAAGTTAATTTTCAATATAATACGTAAGAACTAAATTTTCCTTTTTGAGTCAAGATAACAGGTGGTATTTTCAACCGAAAATCCGCTACTGTGTAACGTCCCGTAACAAATCCGCATCCCTATCCGAAAAAAAATCCATGCTTTCAAGCTAGATTACCACTATTCGTCCATCAGAGCTTCCTCTACATGTGTTCCATTATTAAATCGCGTTTAGAAAGCCCAAACTCGTTTATTCCCTATACCACACAAGATCCTTTCAAGCTAACTCAGTACGTGCAAAAATTTCGCGTGCAGGTTCTATCTATCTGTGCATCTGTGCAGAGCATAAATGAACATCAATTTGCAGTCGCGTGCTTTCAGTAGCAATGGGATCAGAGGTAGTATCGAAACTTGATCAGAAACACTGTAATTCCCAGTAGTCTGAAAAGTTATGGTATGAGACACACATGTTCAAGAATTATAGGCAAGGTTCGAGCCCCAGCTATGTCCAGAATAAACATCATTCCACTTTGAGTACACTTAGATTTGGTCCTGGTTAAGTCCCAGTTGGGTCCCGGGTAGGTCCTGATTAAGTCGTGATTAAGTCCTGATTAACTCGTCATTAGGTTCTGATCAGGTTCCGATTAGGCTCTGATTAGGTTCTGATTAGGTTCTGATTAAGTTCTGATCAGGTTCTGATTAAGTTCTGATCAGGTTCTGATTAAGTTCTGATCAGGTTCTGATCAGGTCCTGAAGTTAAACCTGTTCAAGTTAGGTCTGTATCCTGTTAGGTCCGGATGCAAGTTAGGCACTGATTCAAGATAGACTTGGTTCTGGGTAGGTCGGAACGCAATTACATTTAAATCCAAGTTAGGACCCTTTTAGGGTTTAGAGTTAGATTAGATCTAGGTTACCCTAAGTTATATTTCTACTAAAATTGGATCTACTGTCAGACCCAGGGGATTCCAAAGTAGCACAAAAACTGCTTCCTCCAACTCCACTATCTTGTATCCACTTTCTTAGGTGAACCAAACCATCCACACTGCAAAGTTATGTATTTTAGAACTTTACATTTGTAGAAGGTGGCTCTGGTCGGTTAGATTAATGGCTCTTCGTGAGCAACATAACCTTATTACCCGAGAAGATAATTATCTTCCTACGGTGCAAACGTCGTAGACGGATCCCTGGAGTCCCGTGACGGATTCGATGGACGGCGTCACATGGGTGCATCGACAGGAATCGATGTTCCCCCAGACGCATGGGACGCAATCTACCCGCGCACCAGCACCCCAATGATCGGACGTCCATTTGCCAACTGGCGATCGCGAATTGTTTCGAAAATACGAACGAATGCCAGACCGCTGTCAAGGATTCCGCTGTGTCATTGACAGGAATAATTGCTTTGGTTGCCTTGAGGGAATCGGTGGTGGGATGCAATTTTGGTCCCGTGTGTTTCCGAATACTTGGGAAATGTTGCAACAAGAATCATTTTCAGTCCCACGCAACGCTGAGATTGCATTTCGAGAACATACAAGCTGAAACATCTTAGATTTTTTCGATGAAGAGGCTATCATTGTCATCCTAGAAGTTCTATTTTATTTCTGGAAATTTACAATTTAAAAAAAAAAACTATTTAAATAAATTTTTAGAAAATTGTTTTTGTTTAGGAGAATGTTGGAAAATTAATTAAATCTTCAGTTCCCATTTAGTTACGAAGGAAAATTGATTCTGTTGTCCCCGACTCGAAGCCTTTATTGGTTCATCGATATTCCATAAACATTCCAATTAATGCTAATTCTTTCCAATGACGTTAATAGCGATGGAAATTGGTTTCTCGGTAGTCGCATCCACAAGCTGGAAGCGAAATTTCAAGGGGTCTCGATAGGCAAAACCGCAAACTGGCCAACCGAAAATAAGCACTTATTTTTAAAATAAACGAATCCGAGGCGCGGTTCCCGCCGCGGTGGAAACTTTGTTTATTTCCGTCGCCGTAAAATTTCCGTGGTGAACCGGTCTGCACGCGTATGCAACATGCTGTTTAACTGAAATTAGCATGTGGCTTAGAGTACTCGAGACGATACTAAAATCTGCCGTAAAAGATCCTACAAATTCAAAAGTGAATCCTATGTTTCATGAAAATTCATGCAGAGTAAGTACATTGCCAGTATAAAATCAGAAGAAGAATTTATTACGTGTAGTACATACTAATATAAGTTTCGAATTTGAAAAGGAATAACACAATTTCCATTGGATATTATTTCAAGAAATAATATCTGAAGACAAAACTGATAGAATGTTCTCTGCCTATATGCACAAAATTTTCCTTGCCTACATGGTTTCATTCTGCGTTCGAGATTACGGGAAACTAATATCCGTGTGGTTTACTCAAACTACTTGTGACAACATTCGTACAAACCACGTAATTCCACCATATGGTGAGGATGATGTTTTTATAACAAAATCAACCAAGCATGTTTATAGACAGAGAACTACTCGTACTAAACCTAGAGAAAACCACACTTAATTTCAAACAACCTCATGAACAAAAGAGAATACCAGTATCCTATAACAAATTTGACCAAGCGTGTTTATAGGCAGAGAACTACTCGTACTAAACCTAGAGAAAACCACACTTAATTTCAAGCAACCTCATGAACAAAAGAGAATACCAGTATCCTATAACAAATTTGACCAAGCGCGTTTATAGACAGAGAACTACTCGTACTAAACCTAGAGAAAGCCACGTCTAATTTCAAATAACCTCATGAACAAATGAGAATACCAGTATCCTATAACAAATTTGACCAAGCGCGTTTATAGATAGAGAACCGCCCAAATTCAATTATCACAATCTGTAGTAATGTTCCAATTCCTACAGTTCTTTATCAAGATGTCCACAAATTTACTATTTCAATCCACTCCAAGCCCTCGAAACTCCTCAGAAATAATTTGCAGTTCAGTCTCTCAAGATTTGGCATCCGCTCCGACCCTCTACCTCCTTCCCCTCCGATTCCTAAAAATTGACCAAAAATCGTGCTAGTCGGCCAGAAAAAGCTCTCGCCCTCTCGCCCAGCGTGCCAAGTTTACAATTCCTTCCGCAGTTTCGGTCGACAGTGTCGAATCACCATCCGGGATTCCGGTCGTTCTTTTTTCCCCGAGTGAAGCTGTTGCTCCTCGCGGGGTTTTCAGTGGGTGCCAGATTTCGAGCGCAATACTCATTCCCATGCGACGCATAACGTCCGTCGACCGTCAACGCGTTTTTCAAACGAACGCCGCTGTAGGGTCAACACTCCCAGCTCGTATCCAGTTCGAACGGATTCCCGAAGCCACGTTTCTCATCCGGACGGGACGGGACCACGGATTTCACGCGGGAACTTTTGTCACGATGACGAACGCGCTGTCGCGGATACCAAACGGCGCGCATTGCGACGGAAATAGAACGATTTTCGGAACAGTTGAGACTCGAAGCAACGAATTCTACTAATCCGGGATGATCCGACCGAGTTTCGATCACAGGTTTCAAATTAATTTACCTGTAATTAATATTTCGGGCGATTTGGAATTCCTAGACTTCCTCAAATTTAGAATATCTAGAATTCCAAAAACTCCCCACATTTAGAATTCCTAGAATTCTGAAAATCCTGCAATTCTTAAAATTTGGAATTCCCAAAATTTAAGAAGCCTGGAATTCTTAATATTTGGAATTCCCAAAATTGTCACGTATAAATTCCCAAAAGATAAGACGCTGGGAGTTTCTCAAATTTAAAATGCTCAGAATTCCTCAAATTTAGGATCCCTAGAATTCCCAAAATTCAGGATGCCAAAAGTCCTAAAATTTAGAAATCCCAAAATTATCAAGCCCAGAATTCCCAAAAGATAAGACGCTCGGAGTTCCTAAAATTTAAGATGCTCAGAATTCCTCAAATTTAGGATCCCTAGAATTCCCAAGATTCAAAATGCCGAAAGAACCTCGAATTCCTTGGATTCCTAAAACTTAGAATTCCTTAAATTTCTAAACTCTAGAATTCCTTGGATTCCTAAAATTTAGAATTCCTTGAATTTCTGAAATCTAGAATTCCTTGGATTCCTAAAATTTAGAATTCCTGGAATTTTTGAAATTCACAATTCTTTGAATTCATGCAATTCAAAATCCCTAAGTTAGGTGGTTGTAGCATGAAGAAACAATGTTCCTAACAGCATCTGTAGTATCATTTTCTCACTCGATAGTTTAAAGAGATTGAACATAAGCTCGTTTCGAAACTCACTTATATCCAAACTGCTATTTTTCTAAAAGTCTTAAGGAGCCATCCGGTAACACGTCGATTAAAGTTTAAGGAATTGCCTAGGGAAATGGTTCTATTAAACTCGATGAGGGGTGGAGAATTACGTGAACAGACTGCCAGGCCCTATTTTGTGTTTTGCACTTTCCCAACGATTTTTCTGGGTCAACTCGTTCCACGGGGGGTCTCCTTGTGGGAATCAGCCGGAAGCCTCAGTCATCTTTTTCGTACCGAAATTCCGACCAGGAAGCTGTGCGGTCTTTGCCAGCCAATGCACTTAACGACCCTCGCAAGTAGGCGAAGATAAATAGAGTTGCATGGAAACGGTACAATTATTTTGATCGAAGTCCAAGTTAACAACCACAATGTAACCCGAGTGGACAGATAACTGAATCAGCAAATTCAGCTTGTCTGGCGATCAAATCTAGAAATTGTTAGCTTTAATCAACTGCTTCTGATATTGGTCAAAGGAAGTGGATACTAAGGATCCTCTAATGAGGATCTGCTTTACTGAACATGACAAACAGTTCTAGGGATCAGGTTCTGTCTTCCTGGTGACTTTGACAAAATTTCGTACTTACTGACAACGTTAAGGTCTTCAAAGGATTAGGTTCTAGTGTACAGATGCTGACGTTGGAGAAAATTATTCTAAGTTTCGACTGAGTCTACCAGATTTAATAAAGCTGCAAATAGATGATAGAATACAAAGTCCATAAATTATCCCTATTGTTTATTATCCAAATTATTATCCAAGTCCTGATATTTTTGAAGAATCAACTTTAATATCTATATATAAATGGCTGCTAAAATACTTAATGTAGAGTATGTATTTAACACTAGAACAACCAAGCCAGTCAAAATTACTGGTCAATACATTCTTACAACGACGATTAAAATGTTATAACAATAAATTTTCACAGATCTTTAGTAACTTTTCTTACGACACGACATTAAAGAAATTAGTTAATTTATAAATTAGTAAATTTTCAAAAGTTTGCCATATTTATTGTTGGTAGTTCTAGTGTTAAGCTTGAAGCCTTTTACCAGAAACTGAAGTCCCAAAGACTTTAGCCACCCTAGTTCCTAGACCCTAAATCCACTTCTCGAATTTCATGATGGACATTAGTAATCAGTTCGCCTGTCCTAATGCTACTATTTATCAACCAATCGATTATAGACACTCCGATAAAAATAAATGCTTCAACGTAATCTGGTCTTTCATAATTGTCGGACCACTATCTTACGTATTATATTACCGACAAGCATCCAAGGCTTTTTGGGATCGCTAACATCATCCAGAAACACGTTTCTCGGATCTCTATCGCCTATCTTGTTTGCACAATTGCCATGTCTCTGGAACGCAGCTGTTTCATCTCGCTCGCGGTATCATCAACACTTCTCTTTGTGACAAAACGTGTCGGTAGGATGAAGAAACGAATGGCGATATCCGGTAACGACGATGAACAATGAAGACACGGTCTCGGTGTCTCTTTTAAAGCTCCGTTGAGTGCACTGCTTCTCGCTACAAGTTTCCTAACACGCAAGACGCCGTCGAAATTGAGCTCCTTGCACGGCAGTGCAAATCTTTACAGGAATAATTACATCATAACATAATTACCGAGCAGCTAATATTTACGTAAAACATAATTTAACCATCCAACGATTATTTTAGCCTTTTCTGACCCAGTAGCGTTTTTAATCTTTATCATTCAAACTATTATAAAAAGAAGAAATTATAAAGAGATACCTAACACAATTACTAAGGGATTAACAACTGGATTGTAAATTATTTAACCATTCCATGAATTTTGGCTTCTTTTCATGCATCAGTATTTTCATCTTTCCTCCACTTTTTGCCCACTTATAAAAAAATCTTGCTCCATATTTTCTTGACCTATTTCTTGGTCCTCAGAATTACGTTATACGTCCAGCTAAACTGGGCACTGTAATAGGGTTAAGACACCAAACTGACTGTCATGGGTTCCATACCTCATCGGTTTCAGAAATATTTCCTGTCCGTCTACTGCGCCTGCAGCCCTCCGCGACATTCGCAATCGATACCGAGAAGCCTAATGTCCACAGAACCGAGGATTCGTCATAATCGTTTAACACGTACCCTAGCAAAATAACGCGTGCCTGTTCCCTCCACACAGGGTCGATTCTCTGTCAACGTTTATGACAATCGACCGGACAGCTTTATCGTGTTATATGACCCTCTGGAAGAGCTCTAAGCCTTCCCACGAGGAACGTGATACGGTGACCGCAGGTACTCCAAAAGAAAAACTGTTCGCAGGGGTAGAATGGGGCTACAGCGATAAAAAGAGTCCTTTTCACACGGTTAACTTGCATCGTTCCCATTTTGGCCGGATAAGAAAATTCCATCGAAACGGCAACTTCGAAAAAAAAAATTCCTAAAAGTGAAACAGTTCGAACTCCGCCAACCCGGGATGAACTTTCGTTAGCTACTTTGGGGTAACCAACTTGGTCCCGTGAGACTGAAGTCAAAGTTCTTTCAAGTGGCCAATTGAAATCAATCTCTGTGTTCCTCCAGAGTCTGATGATGTAACGTGTTAGACGTAAGGACGATCTGATTCTTGATCTTAATAAAGTTCGTTGCCTCTGTTCGGGTTCAAAGACTTCGCCATATTGGGCAATGGCTGACATTCACCTGGCCTTCCCTCGGTTTTGTGGATTCACAACATCGACGACGATAATTCCGATAATTGGACACCTGGATTAAGGTCTCAGACACTCCTCGAGACTTAGGTCGTCATCGTTCCTGACAGGCAGATCCCGGATCAACGTCTCAAACTGTTATCAGTTCCTCAATTTCGCAAGAGGATCGCTCATGTGTTCCCGTTCCATTGTCACGAAATGCGAGCTTCAAAAGCTTACAGAAAGTATCGTTAAAAACGCTTATCAGTTTTCTCTTAGGGTAACAGAAAACTGAGATCGGTGTATACACCCGAGACTTTAGTACCTGGAGAATTCACGTGACCGCATTAAAAATAGAGAAACCCGTAGGTGTCGCGAGATCGCCTGTTCGTCTTCCCAGAGTTAATAATAAAGACGATACCACCGCAACTCAACAGGTTCAGGCACGACAGAACCCAGGGGACTGTTCAATAACCAATCCCTTAGCCCACATTGCACTATTAAAACTTCAAAGCTCCTGGAATGTCAGCTACTATCCTTACACAATTCCTCGAGTGCCAAGTGACGTCCGAATAGTCTTGAATTTATGTAACAACCATCATTGAACAGGATCCACGGCCAAAAACCACAATCCAGGATCATCAACACATCAAACGTTATTAGCTCTTCCCAGATCACCTAAAAACACTAGAGGACATCCTCTAACAGATCACCTTCGAAGCTATTGCCTCTGTTGAATCCTCGATCCAAGAAGGCTCTAGGTACTCTAACGATGCAAGTAACCATCTGAAAGGACTCTTATACACTTTCTCACTACACATCCTCACCTTTGCTATCCTCGGAGTCCAACCTCCTAGGGCACCTAAGGGGAGACCTAACACATCAGGAGTACTCTGGACACAACTGGGCACAAGTGTCACACTCGGGCTCTCTCATTCCCGCGCGCGATCGAGAGAGAGAGCCAGAAACGATCCACGATCCACGGTGGTCACGGATGAACGGTCGTGATCCGCTCGAGGTCGCGCGTGCTCTCGGACTGAGGGAACAGCAGCGTCGAGCTGCTGCCCTCCTGCGAACCCAGAGACCAGCAGCGTCGTGCTCACCCACTGCCGCGGGCATGCTCGCTCTCTTTCTCTCTCTCTCCCTTTCACTCTGTCTCGCTTCAACTCGCTCGGCGCTACTTCAACACGCTAGGAGGCAGCGCCGGTGACAGAGAATGCGGACTTCCTTCGTGGATTGTGTTGTGTATCTCTGAGGGAATAAGGGGATTTCCGAGGTGGTTACGGTTACTTGGGAACTGACTTTTGAACTTCGAATGCTTAGCGACTATAAAGCTGATGAGAGATGCGATCGACGAGTTAAAACCTTTGCCCTATAATACATGTGTTGACGATTCCAAAATCGATTCAACTATGAAAAATATTATTCGGTCTTGTTTGAGTCGAAGTGAAATGCCACGCTGCTGGGATTAATATTTAACTTTTAGAGTACAGATTTTCTTTCGTTTCTGGGAAACTATCGACAACAATGTAATCCTAGAGTCTGCAGACGTCAAGAAAATCGTAGGGCAAGGGGTTAACATTTCTGTTGGATAGGTAACGGTGGAAGTGTTTGGGTAGAATGCTTGATATCGTATATGTGGTGAGCTGTGCGGTTAATCTGTGGTAGGAACTGGGTTAGATCGCGTGGGATGGGTTTCAGGCATATGTATGTTATGGTGATTTTGGTATGTTATGTATTTCTAATTGAAATTTGAGATTCGTCTAATAAATTAGGGTTTAAAGATATCTTAAGCCTGTGTTAGGTTTCAGGAAATATTTCGTTAGGTATTCCTGATTCTCGGTTGAAGTTATTTCACGAAGATGAAAATATTGTAGATAGAAAGGTGAACAAGATTGTATGGAAACATCGTGGTGTCTAATAATTGAGAGAATTATACTAAAGGGAACTTGAAGTAGCTCGAAGACCGACGTTGGAGTCACAGAACCGTATCAAACGCATTGGCGTAAACAGTCTGGAATAAAGGAATAAGCTGAATATAACAGGTAACCTCGTCCACAGAGAACAGGTTATTCAATTCAAGAATCGTAGATTTCATAACAAAGAAGAGTGGGAGACAGGAGAATTGCCAGAAAGGAAATAAAATTTGTTATCTCTGGAAATGACAGTGAAAAACGAAAAAAAAAAAAAAAATGAGAAAAATGTACAAAGAGACTGCGATACAAAATTACTTCTTATAGGTCACGATTTTAAGAAAATGGGATTCGAATATTCACTGCGTACACCGAAGACTGTTTTACAACCACAAGAAATACACCATCGAGGAAATATTGCGATCTTCCTAAATATTTCCTCCGGAGTCCGATCGATTTACGTAAGTGTAGAAATACACGTTTTTGGAACCTAGCCATCGACTCCGTTTTAACCATAGCTGAGTCACATGCCCTCTGAAACTTCAATTCGCAAAAGTACGCTGCAATTTGTGATCTTAAAAAAGGTATCCATTAGGTTTGGGTTAGGTTCTTTGTTAACGTTTCTGTTAAGTATCTGCCAGGTCTCTGCTAGATCCATGTTAGAATCACAAATTTTTCAAAGCATCAGCACGACTTCACTAACTATAAAATAATAAACCCAAAATCTACCATTTCAACAAATTTGGTACTTCTACTGCTAAGACTAGGGGGCCTATATTTTCTGTCTGTTCACTTCTTACTCTCCGCATCCTCCATTGAATTCCAGCGAAAATACTGTGTCAATCTCCAAACTGAAACAGTTGCAACCCAGGACGTCTAATTACGTTATAAACGCCACACCAGCACGGACAGCACCATAGTAGCACGTAGTCAAGGAATGTATCAAAGGTTCCATGACAAGTTTGCCGCCCGTCTTCAGGAAGCAGGCTTTCAGATAGATGACACGGGTGAGTCAGACGTGTTCAAGGCTGACTAAGTCCTTTCAGAACGCCACTGGCTCTATTCCTTTGCAATGTCAGCCGCATAGGGGGCAAGCACCTAGACTATATTAAGCGAAAGACGAGGGGATGGTGGAAGGCGAGATAAGAAGGGAGCTTGCTCGACAGAGGGACTTCCTAGGTGGCAGGAAAGGTCAGACTGCAATACCTCGAGCCTTTGTCGTGTACCGTGAACGGCAACCAGGCGGGAGAGAAGAGTACGTCGTACAGGGGATACCCGGACTGATCATTAAAGAAAGATGTCACGTTCGACTTTTCGATGGAATCCTGTTAACTCTTCTCAGGAAACTTCGGAGAACTACTCGGCTATTTAAGTTTCTGCGCCGGGATGAGAACTATCGCGTACTTGTGGTCCAGAGGGCAAAGGAAATTGGCTGGACGTTGATTGTGTTTGGTTGGAGGTAAATGAAGTGATCAACCGAGCTGAAGAATCTGGGAGAATATTAAGCTTTCAGCAGTATGAAATATGTGTTCACTTCAAAAAGAACTGCTTAGATTAATGGGGTCATTTATAGAGGCCACTATGTATAGTTGGATACTTACTAGTATACTTGGTAGTATAGTAGAATAGTTAGTATGATACTTGATATTATAGTAGAATACTTAGTAGCATACTCAATAATATAGTATAATACTTAGTAGCATACTTGATAATATAGTAAAATACTTAGTAGCATACTTGATAATATAGTAAAATACTTAGTAGCATACTTGATGGTACAGGAGGATAGTTACTAATATACTTGGTAATATAGTAGCATACTTACTAGTATACTTGGTAGTATAGTAGAATAGTTAGTATTATATTTGATAGTATAGTAGAATACTTAGTAGCAAACTTGATAGTATAGTACTTAGTAGCATACTTCATAGTATAGTAGAATACTTAGTAGCATACTTAATAATATAGTAAAATACTTAGTAGCATACTTGATGGTACAGGAGGATAGTTACTAGTATACTTGGTAGTATAGTAGGATACTTACTAGTATACTTGGTAGTATAGTAGAATAGTTAGTATCATATTTGATAGTATAGTAGAATACTTAGTAGCATACTTGATAGTATAGTACTTAGTATCATACTTGATAGTATAGTAGAATACTTAGTAGCATACTTGAAAGTATCGTAAAATACTTAGTAGCATACTTGATGGTACAGGAGGATAGTTACTAGTATATTTGATAGTATAGTAGGATACTTACTAGTATACTTGGTAGTATGTATGTATATTTTTCTAATGTACATGAATGAAATTTCTTTAAATTCCTAGAATTTATGCCGATCCTTGATTTTGCTACCTCGAGAAAAATGTTGGAATGCAAATTATTTTTTTAAATTAGATAATTGAATTTCGATAAAATTATTTACGTGGATGTTACGTCTTGTTTCAGTCCATGGAAAAATAATTGCACGGTGACTGCACGATTGCACGATTAATGGCATCTCTGTCAGCGGAGAATATTTTCCGTCAACGAACACGGAAGACGTGGAGCCCGCGGGCAGGCATTCCAGCTTCCTTCGTTTTTCCGGAATATCGCGTGCAGATAACACAACGGAGACAACGATTCCACCGGCCAGGAAATATCAAGGGGAGCCCGTTCCGACCACTACGGGACACGAATCATTAAGGAGAGTAAATACAGAGGGTGGAGGACCACCAGACATGGAAACCAAGTTTCTCACTCTGGGGGACACGTAACGGTGTCTTAAGCTACGGGACGTGTCGAGAAAATAATCCTCCGCAGCCGCCACGAATTCATTTCAACCCTTGTATAATCCGATTTTATCTGGTTTGAGAAAGAACAACATGTCCCGGCAAACAGGTCAATATTGATCTTTGGATATGACTAAAAACAATGAAAATCATGGTTACAGAGGTTTTGTTATACGTGACGTGTAGACACTTCTCTAAATTACTATTTTTATAAACTGATACAAGTTTTGTTTTGTAACTGATAAACTAATTTATAAGAGCAATTAAAAACCGTTCAAGGAGTTCGTATATTTATAAAAATTATTTTTTTTTAAATATGTTTTATGTGACGGGTCATTCTACTTGAGAGGCGCATTGTTTAACTGTTTCGCGAGCTCGTTTCATTCAGTTCATACTACTGCACAGCTGATTCGCAATTGATACACGGGCTAGATCGATGACCCAGTGACATTAATGTAAGACATAATTATATCAAGGCGTAATTATATCGGAAGGCATGTTCAAGCCGTTGAGAAAGAGCGGTAAATAAACAAATGCCATCGATGGTGCCGCCATGCAGCAACGCGACGGAGCATTTGTTCGCTGAGCATTACATTAGAGCAGTTCGACGCCTTTCGTCTAATAAATCATTAATTTGTTTCGTTTATGACCATCCTTTCATTTTCGGCTCCCTACATTAACACGCTGACTGCCGCAGAAATTTATTTAAAATTATATTCAAATTTTATATTAAAATGTTATTTAAAATTATATTCAAATTTTATATTAAAATGTTATATAAAATTATTAAAATCAACTATGTTATACTTTTGGCATTTAGTTAGTCGAAGTTTAACGATTTATGGTCAAATATTAATAATATCGAAAAGTATACTCCCTAGAGTGGGGGTCACCGGTGACCCCCACGGCAGTCAAGGCGTTAATGAATAAAAGAAAATGAAATAAATAAAACCAACTCGCGAAATAAGTGACCACTGCGCCTCTCAAGTATAATGACCCATCGCGTCAGACATCTTCTCAATTAATAACTCGAAAACAAAGCCTCGAATGCAATTCCGTCATTCTTGATTTTCGTCTCAGTTTTTCATGTATAATCATCCTGTGAAAGTGTCCCACATTTTTCTAAACACCCTGTACAATATCTACCTCTGGACTTCGCTCGTTATATCTGTCCATCGAGAGATTAACTTAAAACGTTTTAATCGGTATTTCTTTCGAACCTACTGGTTAAATTTCCACGGATCAGAGGCACTCGATACGGGGAACCAATCCTTCATCGACGAAATCCGATTACCCCCGGACGCTTTTAACGCTAGGCTCGAACTCGTCCCGGCCAGGTGTCGGCTGATCGATAAATCAATTAGGCAACGAATACGTCATTAAGGATTCGCCAGCTACGAAACAGGAGGAAGCTTTTCGCAGGAAGATGGGGGGGGGGGGGGGGTCGTGATCATCCTGGAAGAATCGACGTCTGATGAATTGTGCACACGTTAAATTTCGCGCTCCTTGCCTGTGATCGAAATTTCCGTGAAATTTCGGGCTCGAATTCAGCTGTCGTTAAGAATTTACCAGTATGGAGTGAAATGTAAATTCTTGAATCATTCGTCGAATTTCATCGGTCCGATATTATTTTAAAAATTGATTTAAACCGTATCAATGTTCGACATTTAAACTTCGAAACGGTAAAACATAAACGGGGGGTGGTTTTTAAAAAAAATAATGTGGCCTGTAATTTATTATTTTCCCGTAATTTTGTTTGTCGAAGCCTATGACTGGGTCAACTGTGACCCCGGGCAAAAACATAAGTAATATACATAATTCAGTAATTGTATTTTCGGGTCATCGATGACCCAGTTACAGGTACGCGAGGGTTAACTGCGGTTGAAAGAAATTAGTAGAGTGAAATGGTGAACGTATTAATAGTGAAAAAAAAGAATTGTTCCGCATTTTTAGATTGGACAATAAATCCTTTGTATTATTCAGCCCCTGAACGGGCGATAAATTTAAAGGGAGGTTGGGTCAAGTACTTCAAGAACTTGAGAATTACGACCAATGAATGGGAAAAGCAGAGGGAAAAAAAATGTTAAATTTTTAATTATGGAAATTAATTTGTGCTGATGAAGACGACGACTTCGAAATTATTTAGAATTTATAGAAGGGTTTCTATTGCACAGAAGGGTTCCACAAATGTCTGACCATATATGTGTTCATACTACTCAGTGCATTAAAGTGTACCTAATTTGAAGAGACAGAAGTTTCCTGACGTCGTGATATTCAAGATTATATACAGTGGATAACAGAAATAGAAATACTACATACATTCCAGAATGTTTGATGCAATTACCGATACCTCATGTCTGGCCTTTACTGCCTGAATCTACTGACCTACTTCTGACGTTTCACATTTAAAGGTAATCATTTGCACTAGAAGATTATATGAATCAGCCGACAAGCACAGTTCACATGACGGTAAAATGAGTGACTCGTATCTGTAAAAACAAAAAACTTGTTTTTCAAAAACTCTTCTTACAGCACTCGAAAAGTTCTCGAACCGTACTTCAATCACTTTCCCTGGAAAAATCTATATTTTAGGCGATTCTGTATCACTTTTTCCAATCCACTCGACGTTTGCTTCTGTTTCGTTTGAGTAAATTTAAAAAAAAAATTGAAACAAACTTGGCAATTTGGTTAATTACATGCTTCCTACAGAAGTATCATTTAATGGAAGTCTGAAGAACTCTCAGATTTTTAATTAACCTGTATATTAAATAATTTAATATGTAACTTTTTAAAATAAATTATTAATTTAAAATAAATTAAAAATTTTTCAATTAATAATACAGATTTACTATTGTCTTTTATATTTCATCTTTCCATGTTTCATTTGTTTTGATTCAACAATTTGGTATTGCATGATAAATCAGACTTTTGTTGCTACCGTAATGTTAATATTGGTAGACTTTATTTAACGTATGGCATATTGTTCGTGGGATGCATTATTAATTATACAGATGTATATTATACGATTCAGACCACGGAGTTCTGTTTTCCCTTCACTTATTGATCAAGGATTTCAAGCTGAACGTAAATAAGTATGGCAAATATTGAAGTTTGTTGTGAGTCGAGTGTACTTGGTCTGATGGTTGGTGCTTCCTTCGTGTGTGTACGTAAATATTGGTCGACCCGAAATGCGTAACGCGATACAGGATACTCGGTGAACAATATTTTTATTCGTTCCGTTATGTAAATAACAGTAACTTGGCATCGTCAAAGGGATCATGTTACAATGAACATAGTTGCGTATACGAGATGCACTGGACAACTAATTACTGACCACAGAAAATTTTAGATACTTCCAAAATAACATTATGTCACCAAACACAATAATTACTAATATTATTATATCAATTCTGAAAAACGCGAACAAACACTGAATTGAGTCATAAATAAGTTTAATTTTTAAAGTTTTTTTATATTTAAAAACTTCTATCTAGGATAAATATTTCGAGCGTATTGTATGGAATAATTATTGTTAGATTTGTGAATATTCATTCACAAGAATATTTAAGAAATATTAATATTTATCAGTATTTTGATGAAGTATTTCTTTTAATGATTATTCATTAGATTTTTCATAATTCATGATTTAATAAGAGGACAAGTATTAATAAATATTCTTCCCCCAATTTACTGATTTCACTTGTTGTCAGAGATGTTTCTCTGATGTTATGTTAATAATGTTTAATAACCTACGAATGTATTTTAATGAAAAATTGTATCCCCTTGAAATTCAATACGAGTAAAATATTATTAATGTGATGAGGTTTTTACATATGCATTAAGATTTCAGCGAGAATAATTAATCAACAACGCTCCTCAGACGAAAGCTGTTTTTAATGGAACAACTAAAATATCCCATCCTGCTCCAGACATATCTAACGGCGTCGTTTTAATAAAGGATTACGCTTGGCCCCATTAATTTGTACCTTAAATTTGCAGAACGCTCCGGACAGCGTTTAGTCGGCGGCCTAAATTCGTCGCGAAAATTTACAATCCACTGAGATGACGTGGACTAGGGGAAAATTTTCGAGAAATAACAATGGGGTTGAATGTAATAGAGCCATCATAGCAACAGTACAATTAAAATAAAGCTCAAACGATCACTAAATCGTTAAAATTTAACAAATGTCAAGAATCGTCTAAGAAAATATTCGATGTAAAAAAAATAAGATATTTAAAAAATGTTAAGTTTTGTTATCATTTGACAAGACGTGGAAAAAATCATGGCGGATCGTAACACGCGATATTGATCTACGTGAAAGTCAACGAGCTTTAGAAACGCTGCCAAAGGTGGCAGTGCTGTACGGCTCAAAAAATTACCTACAGAACTCGAAATCACTTTACCGACGTTCCAGAAACTCTGTTCTGCAATTTTATCAACGGATTGAGCATGAGGGACATCTGTGTGTGATACCCGTAAAATTTACATCAAACCGCAGGATAACAAGAAAATTCTTTCGAAGAACTTTAAAAATTAATTTCAAAAATTATCTACACGACTGTAATCAATACTGAACGCAAAATTTGCGTTAATAATCAATTAGATCTTGATAAATTGTTACATATAGCCTTAGATTAAATCTGAAGTATGTTAATATTTTCAAGACAAAATTTCTGTTAAATTTAATAAAAAGCAAATCTCATAATAATTTCAGAGTGAAATAACTCTCAATATGACTTCGTTAGGAGATATTCCACAGTTTCCAGTTAAAAAGGACACCCAGTATACTCTACGGTAGTCAAAATAAACGGAACACCATGTATACATAAATGTCCAGTTCTACATACCATACTTCTAGCTTACCCACTAATTTGTATTAATGTACACCATAAACGCATCAGCATCGTGCCGACAAATCTTGGCTACCCCAGACTCATAAATAACAGAGCCAGACACTTACGAGTTCCTCAAAAAGAACATCACAAGCGGTGGTTAATCATAGGACGAGAGTCCTAAAACTAATTACACTCGGAAAATGTAATCCCTAAAGGTACGTTTCCACGTGACAGTGAAACTCATGAATTTCATTGTTGTAAATCACTGTCACAACAATGCGACATCTAGTTTTCACAACAATGCAACATCTAGTTTTCACGACAATGCGACATCTAGTTTTCACGACGACAAAACTCATGATAGTTAATGTCATGACCGTAAAAGTTACAATTTACTGTCACGTGGATACGTACCTTAACGTACGACAAGCTGCGTCTCCATAAATGCAGACATGCAGCAGCGGCCTCTGGGTAAGTTAATCTGCGAAATTTATATCACGGGGCTCTCCGTCATCCGGCAACAACAGGAGAATTCAGCTCTCTAGAGAGCAAGGTACCCCTTTCTGATAAGGGACACCTCGTCCAGTGGTAGTAACAAGTGATTTATACTCACCGCACTTCATGACCGACCACCACCGTCCAACCCCTACGTCGTCTCTTATCTTTCCGCCGCAACGTTTCCGCGACGCTGAGCCTCTCCATCGTGCCCGACACGTGTCCCCCCAACAAATCTCTCTCCCTGGAACCGCTATTAAACTAGCCACGACCGACAGCAAACTTTCCTCTCAGCCACCGTGTGACTGGTGTTCTTCATGGCGCGGAGACGATGGCGTTTAATGAACTTTCGTGTTCTAACATTGTTCAAGAGTCTCTGAATAGAGCTTACCAGGAGTGGCTGACAATTGGGGTGGTTGGGTAGTAATGGATAACCTAGAAAGTGACACTCGATCGATCCCAATGGGCCCCATCAATCACTGATCGTCACGACTTGACGGACGGTAATCGAATGAAGATAACTCACGTACTAGGCAACAAATACGAACTATCGAAACTATCACGACCTATTTGCCAATCGAGATCAATCTGAACGTCCTGGATAGTGTCACGTGTTTTGAGAAGGTTAAAGTCTTCGTAGGATTTCGGCTAGAATGTTACTATAGCTTTCAGTGGTACTTTCGCGAAATTCGCTTGGTAGGTGATATCTCTGGAGATTCGAGATCACTGGTAACACTTCACGACACTTCGAATTGATCACCGATTCGGATTGAAGAACACTCGATTAATTATTAATACCCTGTGGATCTTTATAGATCAAATAGTCAAAGTGACCAGGTTGTGAAATTTTCAAAAAATTACTATAATTTTTCAACAATGTATTAAGAACTTTAATAAATTTTTAATTCGATTACTTAAACATATCAAATAGTTAGTAATAAATAAAGATTAAAAAATTGCTAGAGATCATGTAGGTTACGATTCACAGAGCCGCCGGAAACATTTAACCCGGTAGATATTAGGAAACATTAACCCCCGAAGTACGGGTCATCGAAACTATCACGACAGGGTCAGTTGTGACCCATACGATTTCACAAACACAAACCGACATTTACATTCCTCGGTCACTATTATCTTCACAACTCTTCCCGCTACGTAAAAAATATTCCAATATTCGCGTTGCACTTTTAGCTTATCACTACCGAAGAAACGCACATTAACACGATCGATCCTACGACCGGGTCACCGGCGACCCATCGCCAGAAACTGTCACCGACCTGATATATATACATATATACCATTCCTCGAGATTCAGCTATGGGTCACAATCGACCCAGTCACCGGCAAGGACAATTCTCAGCTCCAATCTCCGTTCTAAGCTCCACTTGAACACAGTTTTACCGAAAATAAGTTCTGCGATACACTTTGTGACCACCGTCAACGGCTTCACTGCGCAAAAAGCAAAATACGATTTCCGTGTTCGACACTCACACCGTCAGCGACGACGGCGACACGCACGATATACAAATTGTTGCATCAACGAGACGATGCTCGCTCGTTTGCTCCGAACGGAAACGAGGTGCACCAACGACTTCCGGCAACCGTGATCGCCTTATCAACGGCGGTCATCGCAGAGATAGAGAGAGAGACACACTCGCGTAAGATAAGCATCTGTACTTCGCGACGCGCCGCGCAGCACTGAATGCCGCATTGTATTTATAGAGCCAGTCGGATTATTTTGAACGGGCGTCGCTTTTCTCACGTATACGCCGTTTTGTTCGGTGGTCCGATCCCTCCCCACTGGTACGTACGAGGGCCCTCTGCCCGCGCCGTTTCCTGGAAAGACCTTTTCTTTTTTCTCTCTTTCCGTCTCCCTCGGGCGGCGTTTCGTAAACAAACACGCTTTGACCCATTCGGTAACCGAGGAACTGACCTGACCTTGTAGGATTCGCGATCTGGTAATATTATTTATGGAAACGTGGAAGAATAATCGTTTTAACTGTTAATTGTTATACAGGGTGTCTTATTTAAGTGTGATCCTCGAATAACTATTTTAATTGTAAAAATGCTAAAGATAGTTTGCACGTAATCAGAGTGGTATTAAGTGGTCACTGTATCTTGCAAGCGTTATTTTTTTATCGAAGTTTTCTAGATCATCGACAACTTTATTTTGGGGGTTTCAGGTTGTTTGAGGGTAATATCGGTACAAGGTGATTAGCCTAACGCTGCCACCTGAATTACTTGTGAACTGTTTGTTATATGCAGAAATTACTCAAAGAAAAGTTGTATGGTAACAAAAGGGGTGCACGATGTAATAATTTGTTTTTTTATCGGGATATGAAGGTTACCTTCAGTTTTTTTATTGTAATGTGAAAATTTTTATCGTCGAATCATCCTGCATTGTAAATACTGTAATTTTCATAATTTTTAAAGATGGACTGACAGAAATTGAAATCACATTTTTTAATAAAATCGGAACCTTATTAAATTTTATACTATAAGCAATACATTATGCTATAGTAATCACTAATCTCCATGTAGTTATGTTTGATGTGTTTTTCTACCAAGCTAATATTCTACGTACATAATGAACTGAAATTATATGCCTCGGCTTAGCAATAAATTTTTTAGGCACATAAATTATTTCGTTGTAAGCAGACTTTTCGAAAAACAATCCTATCTAAAAATATATCTACATCTATAATTCATACGAATAAAAAAACATCTGTACCTCAATATTAAAAAAAAACTAAACATTGATCAATATCAAACATTACTTTTTCGTGCAGCTGTTTATTTTATTCAACCTACCAGATGCATTTCCACGAAAAATTTATGTAACTTGGAAAGCTATGAAAAATTGTATGTACTTAACAGGATGTGTTCTGTGGGCAATAGAAAAGATAACACGGTTGTATACACATCACAACATCGTAATACAATTTTTCATACTGAATTCCTCATCCGAATCCGATCGTTTCCCCAACGAATCCAATTTTTTCCCTTCCCCAAGACGAAAATTGAGTACCACTGCCAAAAGTATCTTGTCAAGCCATTTTTTTTGTATAGTCACTTTGGCACGTCGTGCGAGTCACATTTTATAAGACGCACCGACGTCACGGCAATGAATTTTTCTCCTACACGTGTGTAAGATACCCGAGGCTGGCCGAGAAAAATGGCCACCATTGGGTCGGGCGATTCGTCGCTCCAGTTCTGGGAACACGACGGAATTCCGAATTGATATCCGAAACGTTAACCACACCACAATCCCTGACTCTTCGAGGCAGCAACATTTTAATTTTTTCAATTGTTAAAAATTTCTTACTTAAATAAATAAATTAATAGACAAATTCTTAACACCTTCATCGCACAATTTTATAGAGCATGTGAAATCATGAAATTTTCTTCCTAACAATTTTCAAGATATACAGAAAAATGCGAAAACCCATATAAAAAAAACATTCATTCACCTTGAAATACTTTCAAGTTACTTTTATATCTCAGAAGGTATATGATGTTAAAAAACCAGTCCCTACAAATGCAACATAATTCGTTTTAATTGTTTTTCGACACAACCAATAGACGACAAGTTATATTAGATAAAAAAACCTCATCCTGCGTACCCTAACGGAGGACTCTGGTAGGGTTAGAAAAGCATTGCGACGTGTCGATCCGAGAACGGAAGCGACATGGCCGCGCGATATTTCCCTTGGCAGGGGCGCAACAGCGCCGTCACATTGCTGTTTCGCGTCCTCCTGAAATGCACATGACCGATTGATCACGCGGAAACTGTCGCGTCCAAATAACGCTCGAGAACGATTAACACCTATCTAACGAAAAGGTCGAGGGATCGTTGCACGCCATGGCGAGAGAGTGAGGGACACGTGTTGCGCCTCTAAGGAGCGCAGAAATGTTTACAAAATAATTGCCAATGGCGTGACACACAGTGATTAACATAACGGGTGACCCATGCCAAAGCTCGTGATTCAACGATTCGTCGGGCGTACACCGCTTGGTGTCCACGATTGTGGCTGAACTGACCGTGTCAGCATTTGGATTCTGTTAACTGCAGGACTGACCTTCCGTCAATATTAACTAAAAATTTGTTTCGTATGCTACACCTGCACAATTTTTACAACTAACGTTTAATTTCTTCGATAAAATGCTGTCTGTCCCAGGTTAGGTCTAGATTATGTCTGGATTAAAACTGGATTAAGTCTGGATTAAGTCTGGATTAGGTTTATGTTACATAAAATGCTTTCTGCCCTAGATTAGGTCTGTATTAAATCTGGATTATGTCTGGATTTGGTCTGGGTTACATAAAATGCTCCCGACCCTAGATTAGGTCTGTATTACGTCTGGATTATGTCTCGACTAGGTGTACATTAGGTCTGGGTTAGATAAAATACTTTCTGTCCCAGGTTAGGTCTAGATTATGTCTGGATTAAAACTGGATTAAGTCTGGATTAAGTCTGGATTAGGTTTATGTTACATAAAATGCTTTCTGCCCTAGATTAGGTCTGTATTAAATCTGGATTGTGTCTGGATTATGTCTGGATTATGTCTGGATTTGGTCTGGGTTACATAAAATTCTCCCGACCCTAGATTATGTCTGTATTACGTCTGGATTATGTCTGGACTAGGTCTACATTAGGTCTGGGTTAAAAAAAATACTTTCTGTCCTAGGTTAGGTCTGGATTATGTCTGGATTAAGTCTGGATTAGGTTTATGTTACATAAAATGCTTTCTGCCCTAGATTAGGTCTGTATTAAATCTGGATTATGTCTGGATTATGTCTGGATTATGTCTGGATTATATCTCGACTAGGTCTACATTAGGTGTGGGTTAGAT
This sequence comes from Dufourea novaeangliae, assembly GCF_001272555.1. NCBI lineage: Eukaryota > Metazoa > Arthropoda > Insecta > Hymenoptera > Halictidae > Dufourea > Dufourea novaeangliae. The sequence goes on along the minus strand of NW_015373947.1, from coordinate 119,941 downwards.
AAAATACTTTCTGCCCTAAATTGGGTCTGTATTAAATCTGGATTATAGCTGGACTATGTCCGGGTTATGTCTGGATTAGGTCTGGGTTACATAAAATGCTCCCGACCCTAGAGTAGGTCTGTATTACGTCTGGATTATATCTGGACTAGGTCTGCATTAGGTCTAGGTTACATAAAATACCTTCTGCCCTAGATTAGGTCTGGATTATGTTTGGATTATGTCTGGACTATGTCTGGATTATGTTTGGATTATGTCTGGACTATGTCTGGATTATATCCAGGTGGCATCAGTCCTCCGCCCTACATTACACGCAGTAATATTAATAATAATAACAGTTTTAGGTTAGGTACTACGACATCCTCCCCGAGTGTATAGTGTACGAGCCACTCCAACTCTACGTAGTATGATAGACAATGGGTAAATCCATCTCTATCGTTCAGCCTGTATACTGAAATGATCGAGGGATATGCGAAAGACGAATATTCGATGTTCGAAGGTGCAAAGAACTTTCTCGAGCGAGGAGAGGTTCGAGGGATCGGAGACACCGATACGAACGACAAGGGGTTTATGTTTAGATCGCCTTGATCCGCGCGGCGAGTCCCCGGCGGAAGGTCGTCGATTATTTATCGTAAACAAGAAATTCCACGTCCCGTGTATAAATCGTGGGAGTCGCGGGGGCCAATTATAATGGCCGTATTTCGGGAACGGTGGCTCCCGTGAGCCGCGGTGGCCAACTTCGTCGTACGCGCGATATTTTTCTCGCACCCCGTGCAGAAATGCTGGCAGCGCTGACGGCGGTCGACGCGTGATGCAAGACGCAGCACGGTGAATCATAAGCCGTTATAATCCGGGCATCAGGCTGTTCGCCAAAATCGTGGGGGCAGCAGGATGCTCGACGGAACCGACCCAAGTCCCACACCTGGTCCAACGGCCACGAAACTATGCAAAACCCCATCCAAAAATTATAAATCACATTTTAATCTTGAAAACTCGACGACCTTAGTCATTTTTATCGACTTCTGGAGTTCAATAAGTAAGAAAGTAAGGTTAGGTGAATTAGAATTGTCTGTTAATAAAATTGTCAGTGGACTTTTTTATAAAATTCAGTTAGACTTCTTTATCTATAGTTGCCAATGGTTGTCTTATAAGTGACTTACCTAAAACTATGGAAATAATGATATTTCGATTTTATTCAGAATTTGTTGTGCAGAAGAAGCATCTATTATAGAAATGGCCACTGAAGGTAACGTGATTATGAGAAGATTCATTAAGAATAAATAAATATTATTCCACAAATGATTTTTCATTAATTTCGAAACATTAACTCGATCGTTTTACTCTACTCAGAGCTTCGTATAAAAAAATATTGATCTAACAAAATAGCCCTTAGAAGGTATACATATACTGCTCTACAAAGATGGTCATAGCAAAAATGTATCGAATTTTTCAAAATTTTAATGGAAGCACAAAAATGAAATGGAAACGTGTTCATTGTGTTCTATACAACTCATATTTGCAACAATCGCAGAAAATCGAGAATATAGGGATAATGGTTGAAATTACAGATCTGTTTTATTGAAACTTCCCAGAAGGCCTGAACATGAGTCTCGAGCACTTAACGGATGACGAACGGTATAATCGATCGCGATACGAGAGGAACGCATGTTGCACACATCCAGTTCTCGTCTGGTCCCCCATTTTCCTCGCAACTGCAAAAGGAACAGTTACCGTTGCTTAATGGTTCGTTTAATTAATCGCTGGCCCAAGCCACCTAGCCGGCCACCCGCCACACTTCTTTCCCCCAGAGCACTTATTCCTCACTGCCATCGGGAGTAATTCCACTTCTTAAAAGCTGAATTATAGCTACGCCGTGAGAAAGCAGCGAGAAACTTTGCCGTTCGGGCGAATTTAAGGACGGTGTAACCGGCCAAGTTTCGCCGATTCTTTCTCCATCGCCCTCTGGAAAGCCCCGAGACTATTTCCGAGGCGAGGGAACTTCGGCGATTGTACTTTATTTAACGGTCTGACTACCGTGTCAAGCCACATATGGAGGAGGCAACCATTGGTTTGAAGAAGAAAAAATTAATACTCATGAAAGTAATATTGTTGAGAGCTCTGACGTTCAGTAGTGTGCAGGGTAGAGTGGCGATTTTTAGTTTATTTTTGCTTATGGTTGCCAACGGTTATTAATGGTTATCAATGATTGTCTATAGTTACCGATGCTTGCCTATAGTAGCCCATAGTTGTCTATGGTTGCCTATAGTTGCCTCTGGTTACCTATGGTTATCAATAGTTACCATTTACAATTACAACTAAATTTTGTAATCATACTATAGATGTCGTACGGTCAAATTGTCTAAACGGAAGAAAAATCATTGAATTAATCAGATGTAAAAATCGAAGAAAGAATAAGTAGCTAAATTTTTGGGAATATTCTTGTAGTGAAGAAGGTAATCACGTTTTATTAAAACGATTTTGAGAAGGTATTTGAAGCCAGTATATTAAAATCTTGGATCTCTGGGGAACGGTATGTGGGCCACAGCCTTGTCACAAAATCCGTGCCTGTTATTTTGTAATTTTGCGATGCAATCGCAAGATGCATCCATATATTCACCAAACATTGACCCGTTTTCGAAATTAGAGAATGGGAATTTAAAATTAAACTGCCTTCAATTCATCCCACTCGTAATGTATTGTTTGAAAATTAATGATTTCATTGTTAGCTGTATATCATTGACAACAAATATTATTTATGTAAATTAAAATTTTAGAAAATTTTACTTAACTCGAGAAATATGTAACAGAAAAATCTACAAATATTAGCGTAAAGAAAAATTGTACTAAATCAAATGGTAAGACAGTAAAAAATAAACGATAAGAAAAATACTAATAAAAAATTAGTTAAAATTTATTACCAAAGAAGGGTAATAATATTAGAAAAATATAAATAATTATGAAATAATTCACGCACTATCAGGAGCCCACCTAAGGTTTAGTCACATTATGGTATATATTGTTTAAAAATTCCATCAAGTGAAATGTTACAAAATGTATTGTGGTAGAAAACAATGGTTTCGACCAGGTATCTCCGTTATCAACTACCTGAAGTCGGTAATCGTGCGATATCGTGGCGCCATCGGTAGGTTACAAATGAACTGTCTGCCATAGTACGGTGGCATACTATTGCTGCTGCAGCGATAACTGGTCTCTGAACTTTCGTGCAATCAACAAACCTTATTTACGTACATACATACTATTTAAAATATTCAGATTAAAGCATTATAGTTGCAAAAGCATCGCTTTCGAAGAAACTTTAGATAAAACCGAAAATACGATCTTAAATTACAAATCACTTTCAGAATACCAGTTGAGAATTACTTATTGGCACCCCTGATACATTGATCACACCAGAATATTCATAAAAAGAAATAATCTTCACATTTTCAGACCTTAGAAAATCTGATTTCATTATATCTTATTTTGTTGAAATATCAAGGTGACCTTGAGTGTTTTTAAGATTACTGCATCTTTTCTTTAATACCACGTTGTTGCCAGTAGAAGGACTAATTCAACGACCTATAGCATGATGGTATTAAAAAAGAAGATACATTGACCTTGCAAAACCTCAAGGTCACGTTCATATTTTAAAAAGAATAATAAGTCAAAAAATCAAATTGTACCCATTCGACGCATTCTTTAAAATACTAGACAACTGATTAAAACGTTTTTTGATACAACTAATAGGTTAATACTTTAGATAGTAGTTTTTATTGACTGGCCCAGTACTTCCCCTTTTGCTAAAAATAGACCAACATAAATATTTCATGAATAACAATAAATATTTATAAAGCTACCATCCATGTCGAGAGTACGTAATCTATAAATAATCACCATACCGAAAAAACTTCCCTCCCGAGCCGCCATTTTAATTCCAGACCGCGAGGAAAGCCACATTAGAGGCAACTCGAACCGGCTCGACGAACGGCTGAAAGTTCCTGCCGCAGTTTTTTCCCTCTGCGTGGTGAAAATTAGACCAGTTCAGGGATGCTTGGTTGACGCGAAGAAGAAAGGCAAACCGCGCGACTTAAGCGCTTTGCGATTGCTCGCGAACATTAAAATGCAAATGGAAGGCAGC